>NC_143020.1:100196988-100496988 GCF_055824585.1 Amblyomma mixtum
GAGTCAATGTGTCAATTTAATTACTTGTTTTAGGTTATGCGCGAAGGCAACTTTCCCTTAATTCTAATGTGGCACGTTCACCGTACTTTCATTCTAGTGATTCAAGTTTAAACAGGCTTTACACGACACAGCGTTCGGAAAGCGTGGCTTTGAAAATATGCGAACAGAGAAGAGCATGAAACAGAAACCCGGAAGCTTGAATCAACAGCGAAAGCTCGCATTCCTGGCACACACGTCACCCGGCAGCTGCATTTGAAAAGCGCTCTCGAAGCAGCAGCAGTTGTTTTTCGCACTCGTTATTCAAGTACTTCAAAAACGGCCATTTTTTTTTTTAATGAGTACGGGCGTTTCACATGAAAACTGTGGCTGGAGAGCTTGGGGGGGTTTCGTCCGTCTAAAAAAAATGATACAAAAAAGTAAATGAAAGAGCGCATGTAGATAGGGACAGATGCTATGGTTTGCTTCTGCACAATAGATTACAGATAATGCGCAGGTATTCGATCACTTGTCATAGTCACCTCGATAGCAGGGGTCATTTCAAACGAAGGCAGCGTTTGCGGGGGCTTGACAGTGCATACAGGTTGTCGACACCACAACCGGCTTGTTATCGGTAAAGCGAAACGGGCGGATTCCACCGTCCCGGCAATCCCACATTGTGCGCAAGGCACTCGAGTGCCGTTGACCGCAGTTATTTTCTTTGAACCCGTGTGCGTTCTCTATACTAAAAAAAAAGATCGCGTGTCCTGACGGCAAAGAACCACGTAATCAAATATCGCTGCTGTTACATTCGTTGTCACAACTATCATTTTAGTATTCTAGACCCTGTCATCGGCGTTCTTCAATCTTCATTACTATCATTAGCATCATCCGCGAGATTACGTGTGCTGCAGGAAAAAGGCCACTCCCGTTCACATCAATCTCGTCTCCCCATCCGATTCTCTGCCGCTCACGGTAAAGTTTTCCTTTCCTTGAAGCCCTATGTAGCTTTCAGTTCAGAAGCCATTCCTACTTTTAACGCTAAAGCGTTAAGGAGCCCGAGAGGCGGAAAAGCCCGCGTTGCCGTCGCCGGCGTCGCCACAGTCCAAGGCTGCCGCGACTCCTTCGCGTCGTTAGTGCGAGAAAAACCTTGCGAAAGCTTTCAACTTCTCGCGGAGGCCACCAGGAGCGCAGTGAGTGACTGTGACGTCACCGTTCGTCCTTTGGTAAGCGGAGTCGAAAGTTTCCATCGCTCACGGGGATCTCTAGGTGCAGGGCGGGATGATGCAGTGATGTAGATAGTATAAAGAGCGGGCGCTTGCTTGCTCCTGACACGTTTTTGATGGGGCCAGTAAAGTCTACTAGTGCGGAACTTTCTTCTGAGTCTGCGCCTTCCCTGAATGCTGATGTGCCATCTACATCGACGAGCGCTCGGCCACGAAGAAGCGCGATTGCGTTTCGCTCTTAAGGCGGGGCTTAAGCTTCTTCCGAGTTTTTGGTTTCCGCTATAGATATTGCCACAAAGGTTTGTATTGCTTTGGAGCCCACTTATAATGACCGCAGTTATAACGAACACTCGCTTATTATGAACCAGGGCGATGCGACCACCAAAACATGTCTTAGGGCTACTGCATTCCCAGTTGGACAGCTGCTCCGGCACAGCGTTGTGTATTATGGGTACTGCATCTATCTATGCAACAGCATTAGACGTCCCGTTCTCGAAAAAAGTCGGCGGCCGTCCGTCCATACCTGCCACGAAAAGGTAGGTGGGGCCACCTGCTACGGCGGGCTCGGTGATTGGTCGCGAGGGGTCACGTGGCCTTGTGACGTCGTCAGAACCTTCCCATTGCGGCAGGTGGCAACCTGCCCTCCGCGGCTGGTGGCATTTAAAATAAAGTGGTCATGTGAACTTTTGACGTCATCGCAACCTGCCTACCTGGTTTGGCCAGGCTGCCCCCCGTGGCCGGTGGCAATTGAAATAATTCAATTACATTGAAACACTTTGGCCGAAAAAGTGAACAGCAAAGTATAGGATGACCGATTCCGCGAATTTGTTCGTGTAGAACATAGGGGAAGGAGGAGTGCTTGCATGTGAGGCATCGGTAATGTTACAGCATTGTGTTTGTAAGGGTAGGTTAAGCATCGACCAAGTTTGTTTCTTTTTTCTGGCAGACCCACGTGGTGTGATAAACTGTGGGTTTCTCTCCGCACACGTGTCCCTGCATACAGTAGAGTGTGTCTTGTTGCAAATAAATAAGTAAAAAGACACGGGGACACGGAAGACAATGGGCGTCGCGGGATGCTTCAAAATGCCTTTAACCATTTTAGACAGTGTGTAAACAACACAGTACATCCGAAGCATACATCATCAGGTTGGAACTAATGTTAGTGGATTTGCGCTTTTCGGAAGTGTAGTGAATCAAACGCAGCACTCACCGGCATGAAAGGAAAAAGATAAACGTTCACTGGCTGAGGCTGCAACCTCCTAAATTCCTGTCGATAACATTGAAGCAGACGCCACGTGTAATAAAGAGATAGGCTTGGGATAGGCTTAATATTGGTTTGCAGAAGGCACTTCACAAATGTCAGCGTGATGAACCCTGTTTCGCGGAATTAAAGCTCCTAATTAACCTCGGCTTCCGGGTTTGATGCTTTCGTCAGCTTCCCTCGATTCGTTATCACTCTCATCGAAGGGTTGTCAAATCCGGCCGTTTTCGTCACGCGTGAGCGTTATTAATGCGATAACATAAGACTTGTCACCCGCCGCGATTGCTCATTGCATATATGGGGTTCAATAAAAGAAATAAAATCAGGGACGAAATGCCTGCGCACGAGTTTTTGGGTTACATTTCGCCCGGGAAGGCAGCATACAGATTGAGCATGAAAACGATGAAAATGGTGAAAGCACGCACGCATGTGCTGCCATATCGGCGGACGTAAAAGAATCCAAAATGGTGGAAATCGGCCTACATCCATCATCTATGGCGCCCATCACAGCCATATTTCGGCGCTAGGGCGCTAAAATATTTTACCTTGTAGCCATGACTTCGCATGCAGTTCGGAGCTCTACTCTCGATCTAGCGTTTAACTTCAGCCTTTTGTTCATTCTGTATGACTCTTATTCGTGCTCCACAAAGGATCCAGTTAGTAAATCGATCTCTTTGAAAACGTTCCACTTATTTAGGTGGAACGGTATATACACTATAGTCAAGAAAATATGTGGAGCAATGTCCCCGATAAAATGGGTAGCTCTGGACTGATTTCATGGGGTTTAAGGTCCCAAGACCCTAGAGCCCCAAGGTCCCAAGAGGACTGCGGAAAATTTCTGCCAACTGTTGTTTTTTAACTCGCACTGACACCGCACAGTACACGGGCCTCTAGAATTTATACTTCATCGAAATGATACCAACGCGGCCGGAATCGAACCCATGTCTTTCGGGTGAGCAACCGAGAAAGTGAAACGTTTTGCGCGGAAAGGCATTCCACATATTCCGCAATATAGTAGGCGTGCACTGAACCTTTACATAGGTTTCTGCTCTGCAGGACATGAACTGCAAAGAATGATCGATGAGTTAGGCAGAGCAGAACGGTAAGGCTAAAAATTAACATGCAGAAAACCAAATGATGTTCAACAACCTAGCAAGGGAACAGCAGTTCGCAATTGGTAGCGAGGTGCTGAAAGTAGTTAGGGAGAGAATATGTCTACTTAGCGCAGGCAGTGACCGCTGATCCGGATCATGAAAGGGAAATAACTAGAAGAATAAGAATGGGGTGGAGCTCATATGGCAGGTTCTCTCAGATCATGAATGACAGTTTACCAATATCCCTCAAGAGAGAAGTATACAACAGCTGTATCCTGCCGGTACTCACCTATGGGGCAGAAACGTGGAGGCTAACAAAGAGGGTTCAGCTATGTTAATGGCAACGCAGCGAGTTATGGAAAGGAAAACGATAGGTGTATCGTTAAGATATCGGAAGCGGGCGGTGTGGGTGAGGGAACAAACGCGGGTTAATGACATCCTACTCGAAATCAAGAGGAAGAAATCGGCTTGGGCAGGACATGTAATGCGAAGGCAAGACAACCGCTGGTCCTTAAGGGTAACGGAGTGGATTCCAAGGAAGGCAAGCGTAGCAGGGGGCAGCAGAAATGTTAGGTGGGCGGATGAGATTAAGAAGTTTGCGGGGATACGGTGGCCGCGGCTGGCACAGGACAGGGCTAGGTGGAGAGACATGGCAGAGGCCTTTGCCCTGCAGAGGGCGTAGTCAGGCTGATGATGACGATGATGCTCTAGCTATTCATATTCGCGCGCCTGTCTCAAAGCAGCGCAACGCGTACGCATGTTTTAGTAGAATAGGTGCTTGTCCTGGCATGCTTCTTGCTATCATCTTCCCTGTTGCTCCGATCACTTCATCTCTACTTTTCTCTGTCGTCAATGCGCGCCATCTGTCTTTGAACATAACGCCTACTTGTCAACACGACAATGCATGCATTCTTCGGCCTCCTTTCCTTCCAGGTAAAGAGCCTGGACTGAAGAGCTCGCTTATCGGCTATGAGCACCATGTCTGTCTCCGTTTGCCCACTCAAACACTCAACAATGGCGTAGTGTGCGTAGAGCCGCCCCCTATCGTTCCCGGAATACTGCTAACGGTACATATTGTTATCTCGACAGAGAAGCCAGTATAGATAACACCCCCGGCAACCCGTTGAACAAAAACAGGAGGCGAACCTTTCAAGCAAAGGGACGCCGAGTCTCCCGTCCAAACTTCGGACGATGGGAGTGGACTGTTTGTGATATGCCTACATAACGGTAGATAAGCCATTCATCGATATGGTCGAAGGTATGCGACTGCGTAATGCATACAGCTGTGGTTATCCGAGTTATCGGGCATATATGGAACTCGACGCCACTGCGAGAAAAACGAGTTGGAAGGGTATCTTTGACCATTGGAACAGCGTCTGCGCAATGGCCGGGCTACCGAGAATCGTGTGGCTGTAAGAGCCGTAGGTTGCGTACCCAGTGACGTCACCTGGTGTTTTAATCAAGAAGAGCAGCCATTCCAGAGTTATCTCAGGAACAACGACGCTGTTCGACGTACAGTGAAGATGCCAGTAGTTTGGTGTCTTTCAGGCATTCGTCACCCAAGTAAAACGGCTGGCTAGCGTTTACCTGACGGCTCAGGACAATCGCAAAGGGATTGTTGGTTTTCTTATCGAAAGAGCATGGTTTTTCATTGTCGCACAACCAGCAAGGTACAAACTTCTACACTGTGTTGTCGCAGTTATGTGGCAACTTTGCGATGTATAATAAAAGGGGCAGAGTGGAAGAGGACAAAAGGAAAGGTTAAGCGGAAGACGGTGAACCGAACCGAACGACATAGGAGGCGCCTGCTGTGGGTGTCACTGGGTACCTACCCGTAAAATACGAGGGTGTTTCAAATTAAAGCCTTAAAAGTGCTAAATGTTTTTAATTGTAACAATCAACAAAAAAAATTACACGTCATTTTTTGGCGTAGTCTCTCTGACGTTGAAGCCACGCATTCATCCGCTTCGGAAATGCATAAATACCACGATGAAAAAATTATTTTGGTTCTGTGTGTAGCCAGCCGTGCACCGCGGTTTTCATCTCTTCGTCACTTCTGAAAAGCTTGCCTCCCATTGCTTATTTGAGTGCACCAAACAGATGAAAGTCACTAGGAGCGAGGTCTGGTGAACAAGGAGGATGTACCAGACATTGAGATTTAATTATCTGAATATTCACAACTGTGCTACGGGCCGTATGCGGTCGGGCTTTGTCATGGTGTAGCAATACTCCAGAAGTCAGAAGTCCTCATTGTTTGCTCCTGACTGCCGGGCGGAGGTGATTTTTCAGCATGCCTGAATCAGATTCTGCGCTGAACCAATACTAATCTTCAAAAATGTGGCTATTTCCTTCAGAGTTGCACTTCCCATCTCCTTTACAAGCCCCTCCAATAACGCAATGTTTTCGTCCGCCACAACACGGTGAGCCTGCCCTGGTCTTGAGGCATCCTCTATAGAAGTTACACCGCTTTTAAACTTTCAACACCAGCCGTACACATGCTACAACGACAAGAACGAATCATCTTAATGCGCTGTCATTCTGCGATGAATCTCGATTGGTTCTACAACTTCACTACACAAAAAACGCATCACAGATCGCTGCTCAATCGCGGTGCATGTTGAAAGTGGGGCGGCTATCTTGTTGTGCACGCTGCTGCCCTCTCCTGCGTTGTAGCATCACTGCGCCACATGTCGGTCACTTTGTGAACCTCAAGGACACTACTGCCACCTACCAAGTCCACCGAACAGTTTTCGAAATTTTATGGAACTTTTAAGGTTTTCATTTAAAACACCCTCATATGTATGAGCGAACCCTTCAGCCTGGCGCCCGGATCTTCGTGTGCGGCTGCAACGCTAGGAACCATCTCAGACCTATAAAAGAGGAGGCCCGTAAGTCTGGGAGCATCCGGCCTCGTGTGTGGGAGTGCCCGAAGCGCCACCTGCGATAACCCACCGGCATAAAGGGGCATAGATGTCATCCAGCCAAGTGCTCGACCATTTAGGGCTCTCCATCTGGATGGGGGGCCTATGGCACTCCCCCCTTAGGGGGTTGCCGGGACCCCCTCACAACCACGGTTGACCTTCCGGTTGAGCATCTGCCAAAGCCGTGAAAGATACTTCGATGTCGCTGGGTGCCTACCGATGAAGTAGATACGAGGGCGCTTCCGGCCTGGAGCTTGGCCATCGTGGAGCCCCAACCCGCGGAAAGACGACCAGCTCGTTCTGGGAGATTGTCCTCTTGGCAGGGGTGGCCATCCTTTGGGACCGAAGCGGTGGTCTTATGGTAGAGCATCCGTGTTGTATCAGGGAGGTACTGAGTTCCCTAGTGCCTCCGGGTTCCCGTCGGTCTTCTAATAGGTACAAGTTTTTCCCCGGTCTTGTGCTCGGCTTTTCAAGGGTGAAAAGCTTGGGAAAATGGTCTTGGACTGACGAAGCAGTGATTCATTCCGCCATCAAGCAACCCTAAATCCGCCTCGTGCGGTAAAAGCCCCCTTGTGGCCCTTTTTCTGTACAAGTGCCTGTTCAAGCTCAGAATGGCTCCATTTGAAGGCACAGGCTCCTTCCCCAAGCCATCCACTCTACAGAGCCGAGCACCAGGCCAGGGGATAACCTTCTACCCATTGGAAGAAAGCAGTGGGTAGCTGGGCGTAAGTGGAAGTCTAACCCACTGCACTGTTTGCTATGGTTTCTAACCAATGGACTGGTTGGTGTCACTAACGCAAAGTTATATTTCTCTGATTATGCTCGTCACCAAAAAATCGGAGGGGACACTTCAGCTCCACCCTAATGTTATGATACGATATGCGGAATATATACCACACCACTGCCCTGCGATGACAGATGCTGCCACCGGTGGGGCTTGTGAGACTTAGGTTGCTCTTCTCGAGCAACATCTCGCAACCAGCCATTAACTGCACTGCCACCTGCGTTAAATGTTTTTTACTGCCAGATCCCTTTGTCTGCCCGCTTGTTGCTCTGGCGTCGCGATGCCAGTGCTACCGGCGAATTGAGCCACACTGGTGAGGTGGTTTTGATACCCTCACACCCACATAACAGCATTAGGACGGGAACACCATTTCCTCTATAGAGTTGCAAAGTCCACATATTCAGCTGAAAAGTACAGCAGCGGCAAATAACATAGACACGGGACGCACCGTCATACTAACAAACTCTCTGGGCGTTAAACAAAGCAAGGCTTTCGCGATTAGCCTTGGAACCCTCTAATATACGGCGTGCGGTCTAATCCAAAGTGTCGCTCCGGAGCTCACAAATGAAATAACTTTATGGCGTAGGAGATGAAACTGAAATCCTCGCTACAGGGATCGCAGTCCCTCTCGCGCCAGCGGTAGCGCGGGTGTCTGCACAGACAACGAACATGTTTTCGTGCACGTCCAGGCCGGCCTTCCGCTACACATGTGCGAGCCTGCAGATACAAGTGTCGGTGAAAGGAGGATAGCGGGTGAGAGTTAAAGCGCAGATTGCATCCTGTCTCCTTCCTATTTTTGAATCGAGGCCTGGCGCATAGCGCTACTGAGCTCCGAGGCCTGTCGCTCGAGCTAAAGGACGGTGCATAAAGCATACGCTATCTCCCTGGAATATGAATGCACGGACAGGCTTGACTCTACAAGTCTTTGCAAAACTATTCGGCCACAGTGCGACGAATGCGGTATCACTGGAGGCATTGGCTTTACTTGTATTAAGAGAGACTAGATGGGGGTTTTACATAAATATTAAGGCGGAAGCCTTTAATGCCTCATCGCTGCCTACAGAAGGCTGTCAGCAGAAGCTTGTTAGCAGAGGTGTCACGCTTTTGACGGGTGTCCACAGAGATATGTGAGAGAGTTACTGCGTAATTTCCTTTCCTCAAATACACTTTTCATTTTCTTTATTACGGCCTCTCTCTCTCTTTCTTCTTTAACTCACACTTCCTCCCTTCCTCTACGGTGCGGCTCAGGTGTCCACCGAGATGACAGAATTACTGCGCCATTTCCTTTCCTCAAAAAGCGTTACGTTCAAAGGGCAAGGCATCGCGCCAGACGGGTGGTGGCGTTCCGTGGACTCCCTGGCAGCGCTACAACACGCTGTCGCGTTCCACTCCTAAAGGCGAAGCTTAAGCGTCATTAATTAGTAGTTAATTAGTGTTTAGTCATTAATCATCAATTAGACAGCAATTATTATTTTTCATTACTTAGTAATTAGTCATTAATTATGTGTGATGTCATACAGTGGTGACGTCACCAGTGCCACAGATGATGATGATGAAAAGCCTTTATTTAATAAAAGAGGTGAGGCTTTCTTAAAGAGCCCCGCAATGGGTGGAGTCCCTATTCCGGGGCCCCATTGGTCGAAGCCGCCAGCTTAGCCCTCTTGACCAAAGCCTTTTGGGCCTGAAGGTCCGAGCAGCCAAGCAGGGCCGCCTCCCATTCCTCTCTGGTAGGGTTGGGGTGGGGGGAGAGAGCTGAGTTGCGCTGGCAAGCCCAAACCATGTGGTAGGTGTCAGCCACCTCGCCACAGTGTTTGCACCTGCCAGTGAACGCGGGATCGAAGTGTTTTAATACTGCCGGGCACAACATTGTATTAGTGAATAGTCTAAGTAGAACGCGTTCGTTTGCTTTCCCCAGTCCCTTTGCAGGGGCTGGGTACACGCGGTGCCTATCCTTATAATAAGATGTTATGTCTTTGAACGAGAGTAAAGAGCCACCTTCAGGTTTCAGGTACTCAGGAGCCAATGGGAACGCCCGGTGAATGAGTGCTCGGGCCGCCGCGTCTGCAGCTTCGTTTCCTGCTAGGCCCTGATGGCCCGGAGTCCAAACTATGCAGCGGGGAGTAGGATCGGTGTCTTGGCTGCAGTTCCTTAGTATTCGTTCAGCTAGTGGAGTTATCCAGCCAGCCTCATAATTTTTACACGCCGAGCGCGAATCTGTTATGATGTGTTTTGATTTGGTATCAGAAGCAGCTAGAGCGATAGCAACCTCTTCAGCTTGTGTTGTGCCTGGGGCTTGAAAGGAGAGACCATCCACCTGTATTTCTTGATGTATGACCGCGGCAGTGTACCACCCCCCGTGGGTCGGCCCGGCTACATCTACGTAGTAGACACCTTGCGTGTTGCCATAGTGGTGCGCTAAGGCTTCCGCCCTAGCCTGGCGACGACCACTATGGTCTTCCTTATCCATCTTAGTGGGGAGGGGTCGAACTCTGACGGCGCGTCTCCAGAGTTCGGGCACTCGGACCCGCTCCTGAATGTGAAAATCGTGTTGGATGTGAAGCCGGGCTAGCAAGTCCCGGCCCGACTTCGTTTGGGCTAGCCTCGTGCATTGATTTGTGAGATGGGCTTCCTTGAGCTCCTGAAAGGTGTTCACCACTCCCAATGCAAGAAGTCTCGCATTGGAAGTGGAGACAGGAAGGTCAAGTGCCCTCTTCATCATTTTACGGAGTATTACCTCAACTTTGTCTTCGTCGTGCTTCCGCAAGTGTAGATAAGGGACCGAATAGAGAATTCGGCTGATTACGAAAGCATGGGCCAGCCGAACTGCATCCTTGCTTCGCAAACCCCCTCTCTTATTGGAGACGCGACGGACCATACGGCCCACCTGGTCTCCAATTTTGCGGAGCTTGTGCAATGTTGTGTCTACTCTTCTTTGGCTATTGATGAAGAGTCCGAGTATTCGAATTTCTTTGGCCTCATGTATGGGGCCACTTGTTAAGGAGAGATGTATTTTGGTATTGTCCTTAGGTGATGCCCTAAGGTGTACAAATTCAGATTTGCTGGGTGCGCATTGGAGACCACAGTGCCCTGCGTAGCGATCCACTACGTGAGCGGCTGTTTGCAGGCATTCCTCCATGCGCCCTAAGTTTCCCTCTGTGGCCCAGATCGTGATATCATCGGCATACAGCGCATGCCGTATGCCGTCAATACCCTGCAACTGGTCCGGGAGATGGAGCATCGCCAAATTAAAGAGTAGGGGGGATAGCACCGCGCCTTGTGGTGTCCCCCGCGTACCCATTTGATACGGACCGTATTCTGCCTCTTGGATTTTGATTAATGCTGTTCGATGGGTGAGAAAGTCTTTGATATAGCTGAAAGTGTTCCGGCCACAGTGGGTCTCACTGAGGTGTGTCAGTATGACGCTGTGTTTGATATTGTCGAAGGCTCCTTTCAAGTCTAAGGCAAGGACGACCTTGTCATTATGTGGATGTTCAACTGGTTGTATTATGTTTCTGTTGAGTTGGAGAAGTATGTCCTGTGCCGACTTATGTGGGCGAAAGCCGAACATAGTGTCTGGAAACGTATTCCGTTGTTCCAAGTATTCGGAGAGCCTATCCCGCACCATTGTCTCCATTAGCTTGCCCACACACGAGGTGAGCGAGATAGGCCTCAAGTTGTCTGTGTTGATTTCCTTTCCCGCCTCGGGGATGAAGGTTACTAGAGATGTTTTCCAGTCTAGAGGGAGCGGGGTTTCGCCCTTCCATATAGTGTTGATGTATTCCAGAAGGGCCTCATACGCCTGGTCAGGGAGGTTGGCCAGAAGCTTGACTGTGACCTTGTCCCGTCCAGGCGAAGTGCCCCTTCTCATTTTAGCCAGGGCTGCCTTGAGGTGAAAGAGTTGGAACGGTTCGTCTAACTCAGGATTATCTTTGCCTGCGTAAAGATACTCCTGACCACAAGGGTCCTGTTTGCAGCAGAGATACTTGTCCCTGAGTGTGTCTGCGAGTTGTGTTGTGCTGCCCTTAAAATTATGAAGTGCTCGTTGTAAGTGGCGCTGTGTTTCGCCCCGGCTCTGCGCGGGGTCTATAAGGCTGCGGAAAAGCCTCCAAGTGTTCTTCCCGGACATCTGCCTGGCAGCCGTGTTACAGCGATCTATCCAGTTGGCGTCAGCAAGTTTTGAGGCATACTGAGCTGCTTTGTGAGTGAGATCTAGGATGCGCTTCTTGAGTGTTCTGTTATGTTTGTCTTTTCCAACGTTTCGTGAGACTGCGGCGGGCTTCCCAGATGTGGAGTAGATGGTTGTCCACCGCTGGGCAGTCCTCCGCGGTTTGTATCTGTGTTTCGTGTTTCTTGAGTGTTGTCATAAGTGTTTGGGCCCACTGCTCATATCCATCTTTAACCAGGCTGGTTGTGGGCAGGGACTTTCTGAAAGCCTGCCAGTCTGGGAGTCGAGCCTGTGTGAGTGGCCTTTTGAGAGGCCGCGTGTGAATTAGTGTGTTAATGATGCAGTGGTCACTGCCTAGCGTGTCTTCTGTATTGTTCCATTCCACAGAGGCAGTCAGTGCGGAAAACGTTTTCGTTTCTACGCACTTTAGACAGTCAAAGTGCCCCTGAATTTTTTAACCTTGAACACTTTTGCTGTTTTTCTTTTCCGACAAGCACAATTTTGACCAATGGAAAGCTGAGTACCGGTTCTATTTGTAGCCGCTGTAAAAAATGAAAATGCGATTGGGGCCGCTTATTCTTCTGGATTCGAGTTTTTGTCTCCAAAAACGGCACTTTCATTTGAATCTAGCGGCGAAAAACTTTTGAATGTAATTATCAGAGCAATAAGTGTGTTTTTTTGCTGACGGAAAGACTTCAACATACAGCGTGATAGTTCTGCTGCTTTCAGGAAGCCTTCGTAGAACGGTCCCAGAATAACAGACAGGATATCAAGGTTTATTGAAGAATGACCTCGGACAGAGCTGGCATTAGACGGGACAGTCGGAGTGGAGGAACTAAGTGCAGGACTCTTGGAAATGAGTTTTAATTGTGTGGCAAATTGAATATTGTAAAATGCCGTCAGGAACATTGATGGAAATGGCCTACTCTACCGATCCGTAGCAAGATCTTGTTTTCAAAGTTTGTCCTATGTACGCTCGTCCCGATTATTTAAGACTGACAAAAAAAAACCAACAGGATACGTTTTTGACAATAAACAGCAAGAAAACTAGGAATCTCACCAAAGGAGGGTAAGCGGTTATACTGATTGTCGCACAAAAATCTTAAAAGTATACCAAAAAATGCATTCGTAAGCAAACTGCCGCTTTAAATATTGCGCTTTTGCCGAATTTATGGGCATGTCATGTGGCAAATGTAAAGAAAAACGTTCGGCAAATTATACAAACTGTTTGACAATATCGAAGTCAAACGCAAAAAAAAAACTATCAATCACAAGCATATAAGTTTGGTTTGGTTTATTGGGGTTTAACGTCCCAAAGCGACTGAGGCTATGAGAGACGCCGTAGTGAAGGGCTCCGGAAGATTCGACCACCTGGAGTTCATTAACGTGCACTGATTTCGCACAGCACACCAGCCTCTTGAATTTCGCCTTCAAGAAATTCAGCGGCCGCGGCCGGGATCGAACCCGCGCATTTCGGGTCAGCAGGTGAGCGCCGTAACCACTGAGCCACCGCGGCGGGGCCATATAAGTTTGAAAGTTTGGAGGTTTATTCATAAGTAAACACAAATGCTATGCTTATACATGAAATATACACAAAGAAGTCCCAAATTTTGACAAGAACACAATCTCACACATTTCATGCAATGGTAAAAACACTTTTAAGAAACTTCTTGCAAAAAAAATGCACACAAAAATGATTCAGCAAATACAGTTCATCTCAAATTCCTAAACACAGAAGGATTTCACCTGATGAAAATGTTAACTGGAAGGCGGGGTCGCCCACCGTCTTGCCATTTGCTGCCCTTGTGCTCCTTGCCCCGGATGCGAGCAGAAATTTCAAGCTTCTCCCTTTAGTTGCTGTCAGCAGCGTCATCCGCGACTCTCGTTGCCACCACGGACTCTTCAGGGTCTTCTGGCTGTTCTGGTTGCTCCTGCTTCAGAGCGTCGCCTTCGGAGGATATGACTGCGTCAGCCAGTTCTGCAGGTTGCTTCAGAGGCTGTTTACCCTGATGAGCCATCTTCTGATCGTCAATGGAGCCATCTGTCATTTCCGGGTATTGGAACTTGCGCAATATGTGCTGGACAAGATTCACCTCTTCAAATGTTAGGACGACAGGTGTCGGTCGACGCCTCGGCTTCGGTGCCACAGGAAGCGAATGCCCTTTTTGACCACTAGGATGGTGCGGCCGTCCTGAGCCACATTTGCTACGAAGCTTCGTAGCTGGGCACTTGCGTCGTGGTCTGGCAGCAGTTGGAGTGTTCATGTTGTCCGCGAAAGCATGCACTTCCCTGTATAGCTCGTTGGATTCAGAGTCAGAGCCTCCATTTGTCGCAGGTGGTGAATCGAGTGCCAAATGGGAACCGCGAGTAGCACGGGGCCGCGTAGAGCTCTGCGACGGCATTGCAGGCGGTACTTGACCTCCTCCAGATCCTCTTTTTGTCCAGGGACGCAGAACAGCGCCTTGATTCGCTCGTTCTACCCTGTTTCCACCGGAGTAGCCCTTAGTGCCAGAGCAAGTCTCTGGAGTCCCGTTTGCCTGCGGCCGTTCAGGAAGAGTAGATGTATCGGAACGTGCCATGGAGACTGGGTCCTTTGATAAAGCATAGACCGGAGCTTCTTCTGAAGGGCGCTTTATCTTTGTGGTCTTTGCACTTTCTGCTGTATGATGCACATCAAGTGACGTCGATGCCTGAGGAAAGACCTTGGAAAAACTTGGCCCCAGGACCGATGGTCTCGCCAGTGCAACTCGTGCAGCTGAAGCAGTCACTATGGCCTTTGCAGACGAACGATGTGGGAAGGTGGCTTTGGTTACCTTGTTCTCCGAGGCGAATGGTGGTGAGCGGTTCCCATGCGCCCGGGCATCCACATCCTTGTCTCCTGCGTTGTTCTCCTCCGTGGTCTCCTCTCCTCGGCAACAGGTCATGGAGAGCCGATTCCGGAGCATTCTGTCTTCTGCCAAGATAAGTGTCTTGCCTTGACCCGGTGTCCCCTAGTCTTTTTGCCACCGAGTAGCGTGAAGTCCGTTCGGTTCCAGCCGATCAGGTGGTGGCTGCGGCGGGAGAGGCGTTGGGTGAAGCGGCACAACTGCGTCCAGCACAGTCGAATCTCGATCCTCAGAGACGGTCACCGCGGTCTCACTGTGTGTGCCCTTCGGATTCCCTACGAGCTCACTGGAAGTGGTCTCAAGTGAAGCTGGTGCAGTCGGAACCAAACATGGCGTCTGTTCCAACGCAGAGGGCGCGTGACAAAATTCTATCCTCTTCTTTTTCTTCGCTCTAGCCGACTTGATCTTCTTTCAATCAATTGGCAAACATATGCCAGAAATGGACCTAGAAACCTCACAGAAAAAATGTGAGCAAGATCAAATCGGATGTAAATGCATAGTGAATGTTATACAGTGATTGAAAGAATTGAAGTGTCCATTATTTACTTCTGTTTGTTGTAAACTCCTATAGGTCAACATCTGACATCAGCTGTTCACTTTCGAATGAAGCGGTTGCTTAACCGGAGGGCTGGAAAGCTATCCCGGTTATGCGCCCGCTATGTCGTTTTTCCACAGCACCTGTCTCGACTCACAGATCTGATTCGGCGTACCCCTGACGTTATACGGAGGCGACGTGCAAATATACCCCTGTAGTGGTTGTTCCGCCTCAAACCAGGGCGTCATTCGCAGTGTGAACGACTAAAGCTAAAACCATTATATAAGAGGCAGTATGAACTACGCGAGGTGTCTAGATATACTCGTTGTGTTATAGTGCAGACGGGTTCAAACTAAAGCGAGATGTGGGCAGACCTTGAACAGCCGCGACTCCTGACGCCGTTATTTGAAGCGACGCACATACAACACGAACGTCTTCTTCAAGCTGCGTTTAATGGATGCGAAATATTTTGAAGGGTTACACATTGCCTCTACAGCCAAAAATGCGACACCACTTGTTTCAGATGGGACAAATAAGAGTAAAGGTCATGCCCGTTTACGCCAGCCATATGCGCTTATGAATAAACTGAAATGGAAGGATTTTCACATTATTTATTTATTGTCACACTTCATTAGAAAACAAACAGAAGAAAGTTTTAGGTTCCAATATTTGTCTGTCGCCCGTCGTTCTGCCATCCGCTGCCCTTGTTTTCCTTGCCCCGGATGCGGGCAGAAAACTGAAGCTCCTTCGTTTTGTTGCTCTCAGCAGCGTCATACGCGTCTCTCGTTGCCTCCGCGGACTCCTCAGGCTCTTCTGGCTGTTCTGGTTGCTCCTGCTTCAGAGCGCCGCCTTCGGAGGATATGACTGCGTCAGGCAGTTCTGCTGGTTCTTTCAGAGGCTGTCTTTCCTGATGAGCCGTCCTTTGGTCTTTAATGACGCCATCTATCGTCTCCGAGTACTTGAACTCACGCAGTATGTGCTGGACAAGATTCGCTTCTTCAAATGTTAGGACGACAGGTGTCGGTCGACGCCTCGGCTTCGGTGCCACAGGAAGAGAACGCAGTTTTTGTCCACTCGGAAGCTTCGGGCGTCCTGAGCAACATTTGCTTCCAAGTTTCGTATCTGGGCGCTTGCGTCGTGGGCTGGCAGCAGTTGGAGTGTTCCTGCTGTCCGCGACTGCGTGCACTTCGCTGCACAGCTCGTTGCATTCAGAGTCAGAGCCTCCATTTGTCGCAGGTGGTGTATCTAGTGCCAAATGGGAACCGCGGGTGCGCGAAAGCGTCGAGCTCTGCGAAGCCATTGCAGGCGGTGCTTGACCTCCTCCGGATCCTTTTTTCGTCCAGGGACGCGCAACAGAGCCTTGAGTCGCTCGTTCTGCCATGTTTCCACCGGAGTAACCCTCAGCGCCAGAGCGAGCCTCTGGAGTCCCGGTTGCCTGCGGCCGGTCAGGAAGGGTAGACCGCGCCTTGGCGACTGCGTCTTCTGACAGAGCAGAGAGCGAACCTTGCTCCCAAGGACAGTTGATCTTCGCAGTCTGTGCTTTTTCTGTTGGATGGCGCACATTGACTGTCGTCGATGCCTGAGTGGAGATCTTGGAAAAGCTTGGCCCCAGGTCCGATGGGCTAGCCAGTGCAACTCGGGCAGTGGAAGCAGTCACTACGGCCCTTGCAGACGGAGGGTGCGGAAAGGTTGTTGTGGTTACCTTGGTCGCAGCGGTGAATGGTGATGAGCGGTTACCATGTGCCCGGGCATCTACATCCACGTCCTTGTTTCTTCTGTTGTCCTGCTCCGTGGTTCCCTCACCTCGGCAACAGCTCGGGGAGAGGTGATTCTGGGGCATTCTGTCTTGTGCCACGACGGCAGCCTCGCCTTGACCCAGGTGTCCTCTTGTCTCTTTGTCCCCGTGTAGCGTGAAGTCCGTTAAGAGCCGGTCGATCAGGTGGTGGCTGCGGCGAGAGAGGCGTTGGGTGAAGCGGCACAACAGCGTTACAGCACAGTTCAATCTTGATCCTCGGAGAGAGACACTTAAGGCTCAGTGTCTGCGCCCGCTGTGGTCTCGCTGGGAGTGATCGCAAGTGAAGCTGGTGCAGTCAGGACCAAATATGGCGTCTGTTCCAGCTTAGAGGGCGCGTGACAAAATTCTAAGCGCGTGACAAAATTCTATCCTCTTCTTTTTCTTCGCTCGAACCGACTTCATCTTCTTTGGATTTGGACTGAATGAGACCCCTGGCAAAAGCGGTATATTTCCAATCAAATTTTCCGTCTACAGCAAAGCCCAAATTTTGCCTGGTCCATTTGTGCGACAACCTGCATTCTAGGACGAGTTAGCGTGGCCTTCGAAGTGACTTCGTGGGGTTAACCCGTTAAGAATCTAGACGACCGGCGGCTACCATCCGTAATAAATATGTCAGCCGCCTAAGTTGTTCCGAATAAAAACCAGCTTAGGAGATGTCACTTTCAAATAACTCCGCGAGAAGCGTAACACAAAAATTAATATACACATGTGAAGTCTGATTGCCATAAGGTGGTTTTTTTGTTCAGATTACCCGTTTCCAAGTTCGAGGACCGGTGTGACCTTATGCGAGCGCGGCCCTTACGCAAGTGTGTAAGCGATTATTCATAATCGACACAAATTATTAACTTACAGGGCCTAGCGCCTCACGGCGGGCTATGTACGAAGGAATGCTGGGACGCCGTAAATATCATATGCCGTTTGCTGAAAGCTTGAGGCTTTAGTTGAATAACGCGGATTTTTCTCAACATACAGTATAGCACCGCGTAAGGGTGGCTTTTTTTTGCGTTTTACTGCGGTGGGGCCTTTGCACGAAAGTGACATTTCCCACTCAAATTTTCCAACTAGAGTGAAGCCTACTCTACGCCGACCCCATTTAAACGAGGACCTGTCTATAACAGCACCAGGTAGGGCAAGTTGAAGGCGACTTCCCGCGGAACCAGCTGCGTGAGGAAGGTATCTAAAGGTATTTAAATACAAGGATTTTCACATCATTTATTTATTGTGATATTTCAGTACAAAACAAAACCAGGAATTTTTTCGGTTCCAATATCCATGTCCGCCGTCCGTCGTTCTGCCATCCGCTGCCCTTGCGCTCCTTGTCCCGGAGGCGAGCAGTTTCTTCCTTTAGTTGCTCTCAGCAGTCTCATACGCGTCTCTCGTTGCCTCCGCAGACTCCTCAGGCTCTTCTGGCTGTTATGATTGCTCCTGCTTCAGACCGCCACCTTCGGAGGTTATGGCTGCAGCAGGCAGTTCTGCAGGTTGCTCCAGAGGCTGTTTACCCTGATGAGCCATTTTCTGATCGTCAATGGAGCCATCTGTCATTTCCGGGCATTGGAACTTGCGCAGTATGTGCTGGACAAGATTCGCTTCTTCAAATGTTAGGACGACAGGTGTCGGTCGACGCCTCGGCTTCGGTGCCACAGTAAGAGAACGCAGTTTTTGTCCACTCGGAAGCTTGGGGTGTCCTGAGCCACATTTGCTACGAAGCATCGTATCTGGGCACTTGCGTCGTGGTCTGGCAGCAGTTGGAGTGTTCATGCTGTCCATGAATCCATGCACTTCTCTGTTTAGCTCGTTGCATTCATAGTCAGAGCCTCCATTTGTCGCAGGTGGTGAATCCAGTGCCAAATGGGAACCGCGAGTACCACGCGGCCCCGTGGAGCTCTGCGAAGCCATTGCAAGTGGTGGGTGATTTCCGCCGGATCCTCTTGTTGTTCAGGGACACAGAATGCAGCCTTGATTCGCTCGTTCCACCATGTCTCCACCGGAGCAACCCTCAGTGCCAGGGCGAGTCTCTGGAGTCCCGGTTGTCTGCGGCCGTTCAGGAAGGGTAGCAGTATCCGAAGGCGCCATGGCGACTGCGTCCCCTGACACCACAGAGAGCGAACTTTGTTCCGAGGGACGGTTGATCTTCGCAGTCTGTGCTTTTTCTGTTGAATGATGCACATTGACTGACGACGATGCTTTAAGGGAGACCTTGAAACAGCTTGGCCCCCGGACCGATGGGCTAGCCAGTGCAACTCGGGCAGTGGAAGCAGTCATCATGGTCTTTGCGGACGGTGGATGCGGAAAGGTGGTTGTGGTTACCTTAGTCACCGCAGCGAATGGTGATGAACGGTTCTCATGCGCCCGGGCAGCCACGTCCTCGTTTCCGGTGCTGTTCTCCTCCGTGGTTTCCTCGCCTCGGCAACAACTGGTGGAGAGCCGATTCTGGGGCATTCTGTCTTGTGCCACGACGAGCGCCTTGCCTTGAGCCGGGTGTCCTCTAGTCTGTTCGCCGTCGGGTAGCGTGAAGTCCGTTCGGAGTCCGCCGATCAGGTTTTGGCTGCGGCGGGAGAGGCGGGGGTGAAGCGGCACAACTGCGTCCAGCACAGTCGAATCCTGATCCTCGGAGAAGGTCACCGCAGTCTCAGTGTGTGTGCACTTAGAATTCTCTGTGGTGTCACAGAGAGTGGTCGGAGGTGAGGCTGGTGCAGTCAGGACCAAATATGGCGTCTGTTCCAGCTTAGAAGGCGCGTGACAAAATTCTAAGCGCGTGGCAAAGTTCGATCCTCTTCTTTTTCTTCGCTCGAACTGACTTCATCTTCTTTTACTCATTTAGCAAATATATGCCAGTAATGGGCCTAGAAACCTCACATAAAGAAGGTAAGCAAGACAAGGCTGTAAGGGTGTAAATGTGGCTTCTCTTTTTTTGCATTTTAATGGGGTTGGGCCTTTGCACGAAAGTGGCATATTGCGCTCACATTTTCCGACTAGAGTGAAGCCTAGACTACGCCGACCCCTTTTATGCGGGGACCTATCTACAACACCGCCATGTAGTGCAAGTTGCAGGCGACTTCCCGCACAACAAGCCGCATGAGGAAGGTATACTTACCCAATTTGCCAAAAGTAAGCCAGCAACAGGTGTTTCCCTTTGAATCGTATAACGGAGCTTTTACGACAGTCCTTAAGTCCTAAAGGTGCGAAAACGAGAGGACAAGGGTTCACCTTAATTTACACAGATTCAAAGCATAATTAAGCGCTGCCATAAGTGCTTGGCAACGTGGCTAAGAAACAATCCACCGTTGCCCACTTACTGTTGGCAAAGACTGTACGTGAAGTGCAACTGCTCTTCTTTATTCAACATGGTAGCATTAAGACTGCCGCTAAGACAAAAACTGTCCCGCGTCGGCGTCAGCGGCATCTCTGGGACACCACAACCTGCCTACCAACGCAGGTGGTGCTTGGAGGGATTTCACTCCCTCCACCTGCCACGGCTGCAAGGTGGATACCAGGAAATCCCCCTCTCCGCTTGTAGGGGATAGCAGAGATACGCCGGACTAATAATGAGTCAACAAATGGGGAAATGGCTAACAACCTCGGCAAAAATAAATAAACCAAGCGATTACGAATAGAAATGTAACTGAAATATGATCAGTACTGGAATAGGTATCAAAACAGTAATAGCACTGCGAGTGCGAGAAAAAGTAGTATCTCCGTTATTCCCCACCAATCCAATTGATCCCCCCCTCCCCCGTAAGTAATACCCTCATCTGGAGGGCTTTTTGGGGTAACTTGAATAAATAAATAAATAATTTCGGTGCCAGGTTAGGGGCATGTGACCCCTTACGTAAGTGCACACGGTACCTTATAACTCCCAAGTCTTCTTGCTATCTCATATTTGTACTCACGGGCTATTCGAACTGCTCTTCTTGAGGAGAGACTAAGGCTGCGGAGTATGTACTTGTCTTAAGGCCTGAAAGAATGGCGTTGGCCACTTCCTTGGCGCGTTTTGAGACGAGTTCACTTTCGGATGAACCGGTTTCTTCACCGGAAAGCTGGAATGCTATCCCGGGAATGCGGCCGCTATGCCGTTTTTGCACAGCACCTGTCTCGACTCATAGATTTGATTACGCGTACTCCAGATGTGATGCGGAAGCGACGTGCAAAAATAGCCGTGCAGTGGTTGTTCCACCTAAAACCAGGGTGTCGCTCCCAGTGTGAACGACTAACGCTAAAACCATTATATATTACGCAGTAGGAACTACGTGTGGTGTCTAGATGTACTCGTTGTGGAATAGTGCAGAGGGGATCAAACTCAAGCGAGATGTGGGCAGACCCTAAACAGCCGCGACTCCTGACGCCGTTATTTGAAGCGACGTCACATACAAAACGAACGTCTTCTTCAGGACGCGTTTAATGTATGCAAAATATTATTTTGAAAGGTTACACATTGCCTCTACGGCCAAAATGCAACACCACTTGTTTCAGATGGGACTGTTACGCTTCGCCTTCGTCGTGAAGAAAAATCGGCGCAGTTGCAGCAGAATGCCGACGAGTCACGAAAGGCACGCGGGGTCAACGCCTGAATTAGCCATGGAAGCGGTGTCAGTAATCCACCCCGCAACTGGCCAGCGCAGCTCTGCAGTGCACCCTCTTCTACAGAACGAAGTTAGCTGCCAAGGCCAGCAGTACTTGACATTCCGAGGGGCCTGGGGGCCAGCTGAGTCCAGTCATCAAGTTTGACAGTAACATCCGTCTTCTAGGAAGAAGTTAACAGCGAGCGTTTCTCCTGCACCGCATGGACTTGCACGTAGCCTGGACCCTGCACGTGCGACCACATGAAAAGCGCGGGAACGCCGCTCTCCGACATTCCGGTGTCTGCGCGACGTAGACGGCATCCTCTCCATCTCAACACGTGACGGGGGTGTGTTCCCTAATGAGAGTGTGATGGGTGTCACCGTGAACTTTCTGGACACTCCTCCGTCGGCAGGCCCGGCCCCCATCTAGGGAGTCCAGGGAAAGGAAACGCTATAAAACTCGGCGCCGAGTACGGCCGAGTAGCTCCTGACCATCGAGATCATCGTCATGTAGCTTCTCGTCATCAAACTCCTTGTTATCGAGACTCTTACTGAGACGTTCTCTCAGTTGCTGTTTGTATATAATGTAAATTTACCTGTATAAAGTTCTTCTTGTCTTTCCCGTAACCTCGTCTCCGACCTCCCTCATTCCCCTCTCCGGCACGGCCATGCTACCTGAGCCGCAACAACTGGTGGCAGCGGTGGGGTGCTGCTACCACGACTCGTAACAGGACGAAGGAGAGTAAAGGTCGTGACCTTTTACGCCATACATATGCGCTTACGAATAAACTGAAATAGATGGATTTTCACAACATTTATTACTTGTGAGGCTTCATTAGAAAACAACAACCAGAAATTTTTGTTCCCAGTGTATGTCCGTCGCCAGTCTTCTTGCCATCCACTGCCTTTGTTTTTCTTGACCCGGATGCGAGCAGATAACTAAAGTTTCTTCCTTTTGTTGCTCTCAGCAGCGTCATACGCGTCTCTCGTGGCCTCCGCGGACTCTTCAGGGTCTTCTAGCTGTTCTGGTTGCTCCTTCTTCAGAGCGCCGCCTTCGGAGGATATGACTGCGTCAGGCAGTTCTGCAGGTTGCTTCAGAGGCTGTTTACCCTGGTGAGCCGTCTTCTGACCGTCAATGGAGCCATCTGTCATTTCCGGGCATTGGAACTTGCGCAGTATGTGCTGGACAAGATTCGCTTCTTCAAATGTTAGGACGACAGGTGTCGGTCGACGCCTCGGCCTCGGTACCACAGGAAGAGAACGCAGTTTTTGTCCACTCGGAAGCTTCGGGCGTCCTGGGCCACATTTGCTTCTAAGTTCCGTATCTGGGCGCTTGCGTCGTGGGCTGGCGGCAGTTGGAGCATTCATGCTGTCCATGAATCCATGCACTTCGCTGCATAGCTCGTTGCATTTAGAGTCAGAGTCGTCATTTCTCTCAGGTTGTGTATCAAATTCCCAATGAGAACCGCGAGTACTTCGCAGCCTCGTCGAGCTCTGCGAAGCCATTGCTGGTGGCGCCTGCTCTCCACCGGATCCTCTTGTCGTAAAGGGACGCAGAACGGAGCCTTGATTTGCTCGTTCTGCCATGTCTCCACCGGAGTAATCCTCAGCGCAAGGGCGAGCCTCTGGAGTCCCGTCTGGCTGCGGGCGGTCGGGAAGGGTAGAAGTATCCGACCGCGCCTTGGCGACTGCGTCTTCTGACGGGGCACAGAACGAGGTGTATTCTGAAGGGCGCGTGATCTTTGCGGCCTGTCCTTTTTCTGTTGGGTGGCGCACATTGACTGACGTCGATGCTTTAAGGGAGACCTCGGAAAAGCTTGGCCCCAGGACCGATGGGCTAGCCAGGGCAACCCGGGCAGCGGAAGCAGTCACTATGGTCTTTGCGGACGGTGGATGCGGAAAGGTGGTTGCGGTTACCTTGTTCTGCATGGCGCATGGTGATGAGCTGTTCCCAGGCGCCCGATCACTCACATCCTTGTTTCCGGTGGTGTCCTCCTCCGTGGTTTCCTCGCCTCGGCAAAAGCTCGCGGAGATCCGATTCTGGGGCATTCTGTCTTGTGCCACGACGGGAGCCTTGCCTTGAGCCGGGTGTCCTCTAGTCTGTTCGCCCCCGGGCAGCGTGAAGTCCGTTCGGTTCCGGCCGATCAGATGGTGACTACGGCGGGAGAGGCGTTGGGTGAAGCGGCACAACTGCGTCCAGCACAGTCGAATCCTGATCCTCGGAGAGAGTCACCGCAGTCTCAGTGTGTGTGCACTTCGAATTCGCTGTGGTGTCCCAGAGAGTGGCCGGAGGTGAAGCTGGTGCAGTCAGGACCAAATATGGCGTCTGTTCCAGCTTTGAATGCGCGTGAGAAAATTCTAAGAGCGTGACGAACTTCTATCCTCTTCTTTTTCTTCGCTCGAACCGACTTCATTTTCTTTCACTCATTGAGCGAATATATGTCAGTAATGGGTCTACAAACCTCATATAAAGAACGTGAGCAAGACAAGGTAGTAAGTAAAGGCATGGTGAATGTTATGCTACGATTAAAAGGCATTGTAGTTGCTATTATTTTCTACTGTGTATTGTGAACTTTTACACGTCAGCATCTAACACCTCGTCTCAGCTCAAAAGTTGCCGCATACATTAGTGAAAAGAGCGCCTTTTTCCCCCAGATTTGGACTGAATGCGACCCCTACCAAAAGCGACATCTTTTCAATCGATTTTTCCGACTAAAGCGGAACCCAAATTTTTCATGCTTCATTTGTGCGAAGGCCCGAATTTTAGGAGGAATCAGTGTTGCCTTTGAAGCCACCTCGTGGAGATAACATGCTAAATATATAGATGATGCGACGATCGGTTACTATCATATACGTAATAAAACATGGCCGTATGGCTCTTTACTGGCAGACATCATGTCGCTTAAGGTGTTCCGAATAAGAAAGAGCGTAGGAGTTGTCGCTCTGCCATGGATCCCTGAGGAGCGTACATCTCAAGAATATACTCACGGGAAGTCTAATTGCCTTAAGCTCACCTTTTTTTTTTCCAGATTACCGGCTTCCAATTTGGGGTCCGGGATCGATCTTATATGAGCGCGGCCCTCACGCAAGTGAGTGTAGAATTATTAATAAAAGGCACAATAAATGGCTTGCCGGGTGAATCCCCAACGGGCTTTTCATGAAGGAATGCGTACTACTAATACATCGTATGCCTTTTGTTGATAGCCTGAGTCTTTGACTGACTGACTGAGTCTACTGTCATATAGCTCAACAGGATAGATAAGCGGGCGAGTTGGGGATACATAATGCAAAAAAACAGCGCGAACAAACGGGGACGAGACGAAGAATACACAGGAACAAGCGCTGACTCTCAACTAAAGTTCAATCACAGGAAACACGCTTATAAAAGGAAACAAAAAACAAAAAAAACACCAAAATCAGAACGCATGTGTTACTATGTGATGTCCAGATATGTTCCTGTGTATTCTTCGTCTCGTCCCCGTTTGTTCGCGCTGTTTTTTTTTTGCGTCATATAGCTGTAGCTTTTTCTTACACTCATATTTTCCGTCTAGAATAGAACCTAGGTTAAGCGTACCCCATTTCATTGACGACCCTTACATTAAGACAGATTAGCGTAAACATGATGGACTATTTACTCAGATAACGCAATGAAAGTCTGGATGATACGACAACAGTCAAGAAGCACCCGCAGTAAAATAAGACTGGTAGATTAGTTTATTGGTAGACTTCACCTCGTCCCAAGGTATTCGAAATAAGAACTAAGGCGGTGACGCAATGATAATCTGCGGTGTTAATTATGCCGTCGCCCGTTCTCAGAAATATTCAATATTCCGCTGGGTGGCGCTGCTAACTTCCTGCTCTGTAATATTAACGGTTCGGAAACACACTGGCAGGTGGGCATATTGTTACGGTTGGGTGCTCGACCGTAATGTCCCAAATAGCCCAGGTAATCGACCCAATATTGAAAATTGATGGTCTTACTCTGATCCTTTGTAAAAACGGCATTTGCCAATGCGTTACCAATATTGGCCGATTGCCTGTGTTGTTTGGGAATGCCGGGGCACATATTAAATAAACATATCATGCGGGAGCGTTCTCACAGCAGACCACCAACATCAAATACCTCACATCAACTCCCTCATCACTTGAACCTCACACCTTGCTGAAGAACGAAAAGTTGAGCTAGTTGGTACATTATTCTTCAAAAGTAAACCTTTGTTCCTGAGCTGATTTTTTTTCTTTTCGGTGAACCTTATAGCTTCTTGGAGGATCTGGCTCGCTTACCAGCGGAACAACTCTGACAATTAAGGCGAAAGCCTTTAATGGCTCATGCTGTTGTCCGTTACCAGAGGGTGTCACACCTTTGGCAGCGTTTAACTCGTGTTAACTCGGGAACTAAATCAGATAAGAGAAAACGAATGGTTGCTTCAGATAGAGAAGAAAAAAATGAACCTAGAAGCCACGTTTGACGAGTGTAGGTTAAGTATTTAATTACGTATAGGCAAAAATGTCTAAATTGCGTCGAAAAAGAGCGGACGTCAATATAGCCACGGGAATGGTGTGACGTCACATCCACCGGAAGTCGTCACGGCATAGCGTCCTCGGCTTTCGCCTCTCGACCCTTTATTTGCCGAAGTGTCCTCACAATTTTTTTACAGCTCGTTGTAATCCAGCTCGCACACGACGAGCTGAATAGTAGCCATAGAATCACGGCTAGAGCGCTCAAGTTGGGCTGTCTATCCATGTTTCCTCTCTACAGAGAATCTCCAGGCTCCTGGGTTTTAACAGAGGACAAAACTGTCGTTCTCAGAATAAGCGTGTGAACTCGATGCGTGTGTGCGGGTTGAGTCAGCGTCACGCAAAACCCGGCTGGATTGCGGGTGATTGTCGAAGCTCGGGCTTTCACAATTGCCGCTTGCGCCGAAGGGCGAGCTCGCGAGGGAATTATTAGCCTTGACAGGGAGCGACCGCCGGCAGTGCACACACACGCCAGTCGTTTGAGCGGTCGCGAGCGAGAAGCGACGGAAGTCCAAGGACATCTCAGTCGTTCCGGGCCGCAGCAGCCGCTGCTACTCCGCCCCCCCCCCCCCCCCCCCCCCAAACCCTCCTCCAGTGCCTCCTCACTCTCAGCGCGTGCTTTCCTGTCTCGAGCCAGACGCGTTCGTCATTCGCTTCGCTTTCCTATTCGCTTTTCACTCGTTGCCTAATACCACGCTTCGTCTGCCTCGTTTGTGCACAATGTGTCCATTCGCTGCTGCTCTGAAGTTGTGTGCAATGCCGCAAGTGCTGCGGTGTTGTGCGCTGGTCTTTGATTTTTGGCTGGGTATGATGTACAGTGTGGTCCACACTTAAAGGGAACACCTAACCTGTGCATATAGCTGCAACATATATTCAATTCAACTAGGGAAAAGTTCGCTGCGGTTGGCTCTTTGGGTATGTATAGCTTTAAAATTTCACTAGCGCTGCGACTAGGAACAAGAACAGAGAAGGAAGACAAGAACAAACGCTAAACAAGCGCTTGTCCTTGTCTTCCTTCTCTGTTCTTGTTCCTAGTCGCAGCGCTGGTGAAATTTTTGAAGATGTACCAACTAGCTCAAACCACCATTTTGCTCCGGTATGTATAGCATACCGTTGGTGTTATCGTAATCGTCGTCTTTGTGTTCCGTTAAGTATCTCAACTTTATACAGCGTTCGTATGTCGCATCTCTGTGCACAGACCTGTATATATGTTATAGTGTAAATAGATTACTTGCATATTGTACCTCTTTGCCCCCCCCCCCCCCCCCCCCCCTCCTTTCTGCCTGTTCCCTCACCTCTTTCATTTCATTTCTCCAGTCTGCCCTTTATTTCTGTTGCCCTAGCTCAGGTGCTTTCTGTAGTGATACTAGATGCTGGGGTTAAGAAGAATCTTTTCCTTCCTTTTATTATTATTTTTAAATAAACCGCTACTACTACTACTATTCCTGTGCACTGGCGATCACTGAGAACTGTCGACAACGTCGAGTAGACCGACTTATTCAGGTACTTTCCCCCTCACACATCAATGCATGCATGACCCGTGTCGCGCTCAACCGTTCCCACGCAGCACACAATTGTATTAACGCCGAGTCTAGCTGTCTTTCCTCTCTCTGTTTGTTCATTCCTTTGTCCGCAAACGGTTTAGAAACGGTTGCTAGGGAGGAAGGGAAAGGAGATTAGAGAGAGAGTGTTTGCCACGTGCGTTTAGAAGAGGAGATATCGCGTTCATGGGGGGTCAAAACGGCTCCCGTCGTCATTCGGTGGCTACTATTTGCGCGCATGAAGAATGATGGAGCTTTGATCTGCGCCCAACGCGTCTGCCTACGCTTCGTACACTTCGCGACGCAGAGAGCTGCCTACGTCTTTATCTTATAATGAGTTGGACTCGAGAATCTCGGAGCAAGCTAGTTTTGTCAATTTTCTCCCGCAAAGATTTTGGCAGTTCCGGTATTGTCAGGTTGATAATGCATAAGAAGATGAGTAAGAATTATACAGGAGCTGCGAGACGAAATAAGGTACCAAAACGTGGTAGACAGACGTAAAAACCGCCGATCCCCCTTCTTTCCTTGTTCGCGATGAAAACCAAGGTCTGTCTGTCACTGCATCCTTACACACAAGGCCTTTCATGTGCACGGGGAAAAGAAGTTTATGATAGAAATCAGTAATGGTCTTGTCTGCGCCTGCTGTACTAGTCCTGCTTGCACGGCGCTCAAGCTTCGTTCATCTGGGTCTGAAATCACAGGAGTATTTGTTTCTGGTTTAGAACCGTAAATCCCTTTGAGATTAGTTGAAATATCTTTCATGAAACAAGGCATAATTAATTTGAATGAAATGGAGATAGTGTCGCTCGTGCTACACCTAAGAAAAATGCAAACACTCAGTCCTAAATCCGGCTCCTGATAACACTCTGACTTTCTCTCTGTGCACCAACCAGCGGTCGCTGTTGCTACTGTTGGCCTCGTTTAGAATGGCACGTATGCATGGTGGCGGACCAGCTGTCCCAGATTGTTTCTTTTTTTTAATTTTGATGCGTTTCATTTTTTACATCTCTACACCACGCCCAGCTTTCCTGGATATGCAGCAACTTGCGCCATCTATCGACCGCCAGAAGCGAACAAATGGGAATATTATAAACTTTTAATTTTGGGAAAACTATAGAAAGTTCTGAGAGATTGCGCGCGATCATGGTGATTATCAAGGCCCACTCTTTTTCCTCGGTGCAAAATGTCACCAATAAAATGCTTCCTGCTCTCGCACCAACTATTTCCGAACGCCATGCAAAGTAGATAGGATGTACTGAACATTCGAATTTCCCTGGTGATTTTGAGCGTTAAGCGCCATACGGCTCATGGTGGCAGCAGTACAAACTAGAAGCGTTTTTCCAGATTTCCCGTGGTTGCATCCATAAACATTGCAAGGCACCAAAGTATTCCACACCGTACAGTAGCGATACGCATGCCAGTTTTAGAGTAACAGCGAAGAACGGTAAGTTTGTTTATTCTGCGCGTGGTTTTAGCCGAACATTTTACAAGAAAGGACGGTGTGCTTGGCGCATGATGTCCTTAGCTGCCTATGTGCCATCAAACCCAACACAACACAACAAGAAAGGACGGCTAGCAAATGGCAAAGCAAAATTGATCGATTTCTCGAAGCGGGAACCTGTGCTACCCATATAGTTTGTCTAGGTTAAGTAGCGAACTGCATATACTTAACCAGCTTTACCACAGGGCTTAATCTACCTTTGGGGGGGTCTTTTTACACACTGTACTTATCGATCCTATCGATAATCAGAAGAACATCGCCACGCTCATAGTTTAGTAAGCCGACATAGACATGCACACGTTGTGTCAGGGGTGTTGTCAGGGTGAATTAGGACGCAGCTCTCCTAGGATGTAAGGAAGCCGGAATGGCGGAGGACACAGGAAGCAGTCTTATACGACGCCGGATCAGCAGATGGTGCATGAGGACCGACGCTTGAGCCTGTAGAAACACCTGGAAGCACGCGAGCTTTATTTAACCTAACGACAGATGTTCGGGAAGGGGGGGCTCCAACGGTTGTCGTTCTGCACCGGACTGATTTCTGTTCCTTCTGTGCGTTCGTTGAAGCTAAACAACGGACGAAAGACCAGGAAGTTCTATTGCCATTCTTCTTTTCATTTGTTCGTAAATGCTGTCGGTTGTTGTTGTTGTTTACCTCAGTAAACTTGGCACATACCCACGCAGGGGGATTGGCCAAGGTACGGTGGTGAATGCCAAGGAAGTGTTTTCGCGGAAAAAAGGCGTCAGGCGGCAAAGTACAGTAGTGGAATGACTAAAACTTAATTACATTAAAAACCTGTACACGTTTTTACGGTAGGAACTAATTAGAACAGTGTGGAGTAGATGCCAAGCGCACAAGTAAAATGAAGGAAAAAAACAACTGAATTAAAAATTTATTTAATTGAAGGAATGAAGAGATTGCGACACGAGCTCTGGCGCCGCGCGAAGCAGTGCCAACTCACCCATTTGTCTGTTCTTCCTACACAAAATTCCTTTACAAGCCTCCTCGAACTGGCATCAAAGGATAACCGAATTTAAAATGTCCTTTCCGTATTCATAATCCAGTAGCACTTCATTTAGAAATTCAGCAGCACATACAAAAGTATTTGTAGCTACAGCATGTCTGGGCTATTGGTTGGCTTAAAGGCAGACTGCACCAGAACGCTTGCGTTACCGGCGATAAAAATCCACAGCATATATTAACACATCAAGAATGAAAAAAAAAACCTTCACTTGAAGTTTAGAATTCGGTACCAAATTCGGTTTCAGAGGTCACATATGCTGCAGATTTTGGCGCCGTCGAAATCTGTCGATCACTTAATTGCCAAGTACTTATAAAAAAAAGGCCTCATGGATTGGAGACAAGTTTTGTGCCACGAACGTAATGCTGAAAAGGACAGAATAATTAACAGCGGTGATTTTCAGCCGGTCATACAAGCGGCACATGTTGTTAAATTTCCGTGTCTCTGGCTCAACGATAAATTAGCCTCAGACAGCAGCCCATGTGTAAAGCGTCTCTCTACAAGGCAGACCCAACACACTCATTAGCTTCTTCTGAGATCTTAGTTCGCCTTGACGAATTTATTCCAACGCAATTTTCCTCCGACAACAATACATTGGAACAACCTTGCCAATGTCTGTATTCAGTGTCTGATTATGATACAGAAGCAAATATTTTGAAACTAGCAGAATTTAACAGCTGATCAATGTTTTTTTTTCTACTGCTGCTCCAGTTTTATGTGTATAATTATACCTACCGACTTTTTTTTCTACCGATGCAAGGTTTTTCCTGCGTCGCACCTATTGTAGAACTTATTCTAATTGTTCACTTCGTTGCACTTCCTGTACAACAGCTTTCGGTGGTTTGACATCCAAAACCAGTTGCATACTCCTTTAAGCGCCTCTGTCATTTAACTTCTTTTTATGCTAACCACTGCATTTACTCATCTTCTCATAGGAGGTCGCACGGACAATGCAGGCTCCACGATCTTCTCCTGTAATACTAACAATTACATGCATGTAGCTCCTTTACCAAAAGTAACCGAGCATCAGGTTTTTGCTTCTCAACCGTATAACGGAGCCTTTATGGCATCCCTAAAGACCGAAATGTGTCAGAAGCTGAGGACAAGGGTTCACCTTACTTTGCACAGATTCAGAGATTAAGGGCTGCCATAAGTGCTTCGCTACGCGGCTAAGAAACAATACCCCCTGGGCCCGGTTACTTTTGGTAAAGATGGTAGATGTATCTCAGGGTGACAATAAACTTGAAATCTGCCGTCCTATTCTGTCCACTTTTTTTTTACTTAGTCATACACTTCCATCCTCCTTGGGACCAAGCCTGCAGTATTTCCTAAAAATGCAAACACCCTTTGTATTATTTACTGAACAGACAGTCTTACTGTTGCGGTCAATGTTTCGATGGAAACTCGTTTCGTCAGGATTCATGTCAACAAAGAGTGAAATGTAATGGCTGAGCAACTCACAAATTTGTTGCTGACGTTTCAGGGTCCATACGAGTCATTAGTTTGCAGTGCTATGGCGTACGTGTCCCCAACCACATTCATCGTATCGACCGGGCCAACGCAACAGTCACAACGGGTGGAAAAGAATGTTATGACGCGGCTGTTGCTCTAATAGTTACTTAATAATACGATGCATAACGCTATCAACAGGACAGATAGAAGGGGAAGAGATGCATGCTCACAATCAATATTCGTCCCATCCCTGCCTGTATGCCTTTCTAATTAGCAACTTCGAAGCCCGGGAAGATAAACATTAAAACCATTTTGTGACTCGGTCAATGGCCCTACTTCATTTTCTGTTGACAACCCGGCAACAGCTGTGCAAAGCTGAAAGTGGCAGTACACGGAGAAAAGATAAAAGATATATTTATCTCAGCTATTCCCTTTGTCCAACATGTTGGGAGAAAAATTTTTAATATTGAAAATAGTAAGGTACTGTTATGGAAATATTGACTACAATGGTCCGTTCTTCAGATCTGTAGCAATTTTTTTTTTATTTTTCTGTCGCTCGTATGGCGCAGTTAAGACTGCCATAGAAAAACAATGGGGAACGCTTTTGACGATAGCAAAAACGTTAATGTAACAAAGAAGTTCCAGTTTGTCGACAAGAGATCTGCAGATATATTGACTATTATATTGAAATCTTAAATATATATGAAAAAAAATTGTTCATAAACTCCTTCCCTTCAAAAATGCTTTTGTCCAGAATTTTTGGGTATGAAACGATACATATTGATAACTCCTGGTCACCCCCCCCCCCCTCCCCTCTTTGTTCCAATCTGCCGAATACGTTTCCGTCCCGCAGCAAAGTGAAAGTTTAAAGTTGAGGATACTTAATGCGAACGCTTTTTCACACACCTGCACTGCAGTCGTTGCCCTCGAAACCAGCTTCCTGCGCCGAGCCTATAAATCTCGCGGAAAATGATTTTCGACGAAAAAGAGATTACCCGCAAAAGTGTCAGCCGTTGCCTTGCACTCCAATATTGGACGCACAGCTGTTGCAGTATGCAGGCATTAGGTGTGTTGAGACGCCACGAACAGCTCACAGGCCCGTGTACTGTGCGATGTCAGTGCACGTTAAAGAACCCCAGGTGGTCGAAATTTCCGGAGCCCTTCTTCACTACGGCATCTCTCATAGCCTTAGTCGCTTTGGTACGTTAAACACCAATAAACCAAACCGAACTTTAGTGACTGCCGTACTAGGGCTAAATGGCGTCGCCGTTGTTGTTGGCATAGTGAGTCGTAACTCAAAACGCCGATGATGACTTTTTGAGCAAGGGAAATTCTATGTAAGTTGATTGTGGAGCATTCACTCTTTTAAAGCTGAAAACCGAACAAAGGTGAAGTGAAATGCTATCGCATTCCACTCTTAAGGTGACTTACGCGCCACTATAGTTTTGTTATCTCTTCTTAATCGTACAAAATCTGTTATCACTTCATCATCACGAAGCTGGGATCTAATGGTGTAGGGGACATCAGTGACCGGTGGGGTGTACAAACAGTCACGGTGCAGTTATTGCCACCACTTGGATGTCCCTTCTTAACCTGTTATCCTTGGTTCGTCCTTAAGTAGGATCTCTTGTGGTATGAAAACGGGAACGGTCAAGGGGTCGCGGTAAACTTATAACACATCCTTACTGCGAATTGATATCCTTTCTCAACCTGTTGTCATAACAAGCTGGAGAATTGTATTTATCCGATGTGACATTTTCCTGACGTTTTCTCAATTTACGTGGATTTCAGTGCGCATAATACACGTGGTATTAGTGTACTCTTCTTCCACCAGGTGTCGTGATACGCGATTGTAACGATTCTGAATAGCTGCGAAGAGACTTTAATGACAGCAATGGCTGAGAGGTTGATCGGAGGAAACATGTCTCTAGCCTGCTGCTTTGCACTAGGGGAAATGAGCAGTGAAAGAGGAAGCTGGAGACTGCTTATTCAGGCGAAAGAAACCATTGTGTCCAATTAGGATTGCCAAATGGTTTCATTTGGAACGTTCAATTTGTTCCATTGGTGTATTTTGAACCAAGTGGGTTCAATTAGGATTTCCAAATGGGTTCATTTGGAATGTCAGATTTGTTCCAGGTGTGTATTTGAAACCAAGTGGGTTCAGTTAGACATTTAAATTGGAACCAATTAGAATGGGCAATTGGAATGTCCCAACTGGAACTTTCATGGTTCCAAATACACAATAGGAACCAACTGGACATTCCAATTTGTTCCAAGTTGAATGTCCAATTGAAACGAAATGGTTCCAAATACACAGTCCAACTGGACATTTCATTTTGAACCAATTGGACACCCCAATAAGACCCAATGGTTTTTACGCCTGGGTATGGCAGGTGATGACGTCATGCATGCAATGTTTTAGGCGATACGCATAACAACGCACGCACAAGCTAACACACGTGTCTGCCACGCGGCGTACAAACAGCTCTATACGCGCACAATTTCAGTCGTCATTGCTAAGCTCGTCGTACAGTTAGGAACGATTTGGTACTGGAACTGGAAGACAACGGCACGGTCCTGGTGCAGTTGCGTACAGACTTCTTTCAGAGCCTATTTCTTCTAGACGTTACCCCCAGTGTGATTTTCCATCAATCCATGGCTGATGTGGATACTGTGGAACAAGAGGAGGCTCAAAGGAAAAGAAAGACTCATTGTGGCTGACTCGCTCTTTGAGCACACCTGAACCGTGCCATATAGGAATAGAGGTGTGAAGGCCGGAGGCAGGAAACAATGTAGATGCATACCACACGCAATCCATGGCGTGGGTATGTGAAATGACAGCAGAAAAAAAAAACCTTCAAAACTGCTACGCAGTCGCTAGGCAGGAGCATTAAACACTGCCTGAACCAGCTGCGCCAGCTTTCATGGGAAGGATGAGTAATTCAGGGACATGCAAGTAGCATAAGTCATGCACAGCCGGTCGTTGTTGCGCATAGCGGCCCTGCAAGGTTGGAACGGTGTACGCAAAAAAAAAGTGATGAAAACAGAACAGGGGTTACAAGGTTTGACACGAAGGTGAACCAGCTGGTGATAGTGAGGTCATGGGCTCTTTTCATGCGAACTCGAGTACAGCGTTCTCGCCTATTCTCCTCTGTAGTTTCATTTCCGAGTTCCGCAGATTTCCGAGAGTTTCCCGTAGGCTTTTCTATCGGGTGCAACCAGATGTCAAAACACTTGCTCTTTGCCCTGCTGCGCGCAGGGGCAGAGATCACGCGCTACCGCGCTGCTACCATGCGTTCGCCCGGAGCACACAACAGTTCAACGAGCAATATGGCGACGTACAGGCAGTGCTTATTAGAGAGGTCTGTATTAGGCACTGGCGGCACATAGCATTTAAATTGGTGTTTAAGTAGTAATAGCAGTACAGTAAGCACGAGTACTCATCATCACCATCATCAGCCTGACTATGCCCACTGCAGGGCAAAAGCCTCTCCCTTGTCTCTCCAATTAACCATGTCCTTCGCCAGCTGCGACCACCGTCCCCGCAAACTTCGTAATCTCATCCGCGCACCTAACTTTCTGCCGCCCCTTGCTATGCTTGCCGTCTCTTGGAATCCACGCCGTTACCATTAAGGACCAACGGTTATCTTGCCTTCGCATTACATGCCCTGCCCGGGCCCATTTCTTCTTCTTGATTCCGACTAGGGTGTCATTAACCCGCGTTTGTCCCCTCACCCACTCCGCCCGCTTCCGATCTCTTAACGTTCCGCCTATCATTTTTCATTCCATAGCTCGCTGCGTTGTCCTTAACTTAACGAGTACTATCGGAGACAAAATTCTTCAAACGCGCTGCTGACTATTTTCGCCTATGAGATAATTTCAGCCAACAATCGTCTTATTTCGTATGACATATTATAGAACTCAAGTTCAAGTATAGTTGGTGTTCTGGCTAGTTGATTGTTGAACACGGGAGTAAATTGCAGGCACTGCATAGTTTTACAACAAAAGAAAAGACGTCTTCCTTGGCCTCTCTACTTTGCTTGCAAAACTATGCAGCGCCAGCAATTTACTCAAGTTCAACTTTCACGTCCACGATAATGGTTAGAAAACACGTGCTGATAAGAAAGCTATGCGTTTTGTTCCCGTTCGCATGTCCTGCGGACTTTGTCCCCCATGTTAGAAGTAGCAGTAGTAGTTGCGTAACTACTCCCATAACAGGGCAAACGCATCTCCCATTGATTTCCTAATTACCCTGTCCTATGCCAGCTGCGGCTTCCTTATCCCCGCAAACTTCCTAATGTCATCCACCAACCTGACTTTGACGCCTCCTGCTACACTAGTCTTCTATAGAAGTCCACTCATTTACCCTAAGGAATTGTCCGTTATCTATTCTGCACATTACACACCCTACGCACATCCGTTTTCTTAGTAGTAGTAGTATTAACAGTAGCACGTCAGTAACGGCGGTGATTGTGGCTTTGTTGCAGTAATAACGGAGCAGTAGAAGCAATAGTAGAAGTGAGTTGAAAGTAGCAACAGTATATCGAAGTAGTAGCAATAGACAGAATAGATTAGAATCATATTATCCTGTCCAGATAGTCGTAGTGATTGTAGAATCGGTAGAGTGATATCGCAGCCATAGAGCCGAAGGAGGCGCAAATGGCGGAAGGGTGGACTCAGTGACGTCATCCTGACTGTTACCTCTCCACCTCATAAAGTTCAAGTGACTACTCTTAGACGGGTGCATTGCGGCAACTAAGCCATACTAGCCAAAAACAAAAAGAAATGTTCAACAGAGTTGAAAGTTAGGCAATATATTCCCGCGAATTTTGCCGCGAATCTAGATTGCCGCATTATTAGTGCCACACTGTGTATTTTTCCCTGTTAAGCACAACTATGAGACAGAGCTACAAATTCGATGCACTTCGCAAGCTAACGTACACAGTTCTCCGTTTTAGCTGTACAAAGGCGAAATCACGTTACTAAAATGTTCCGGTATTGACGCCACACTGTACTTTGCCCTGTCGAGCACCCCCCCCCCCCCCCCCCCCCCCCCGCTCCCTTTCTTTCTTCCTTTTTAGCGCTGCGACGCCAGCTGTCTGCTCTGGCGATGCTTAAAAGCAGAGAAACTTACTGAAACTTCTATCAATCTTCGAAGCTTCTTTACTGTTGACTCACGCGCCGATGTTAAACACCGTCAAACCTTCTCCCCTTCGGCGTCCCGTAGTCGCATCTTCTGGCATTGTTCCGACCCCACACGCTTCTCGAGAGCCTGCCAAGTTGTCTCGAAAACAGTACCGTCCGGAACGCCTCGTACTGCCTTCGCAGTTGTTTTAGCTCGCTTAAATAATATTTATCTCTGTATGCGTCAGAAAACGACAAGCTTGTTAAGAAAAAAGAATACAAGCTCATCTTCGCCTCTCGTACAGCCGTGAGATAACTGCCTCTGAAGCTCCTTTGTAACGCTTATCTTTCTATCGTACAATGTGATTAGAAACGGCTAGAAAGAGACCAGGGCGTCCCTTGTAATTGGGTCACGTCCTTTACGTGAGGTCCTCGCGACGCTATCGCGGGTATCATTCGGACATCTACACGACCGCTGTCTGTCGGTGGTTTTGCCTGCGATCCTGTTTTTCGCGAGTATTTCGGGCTACGACCTTCTTGTCCTCCAATCGTTGTATCGAGAGAGAGAGAGAGCTCTTTAATGAAAAACGGAGATTTTAGCCGACGTGAATATTCGCTGGCATGCCACACTGTGTAGGGGAGGGAATAGAAGAGTAAAGATGGAAGAAGGGTGCTAGAAAAGAGTGCAGTCATTGAACAGGGTTCTAACGCAGTAGTTCACTGCATGATGGTCACTTTGGATGAGACCGAAGTCAAGTTCTGTGCATGTACAACGGGATGATCAATTGTTCGGGAAATTTAGTTTGTCTAAAACACCAATAGCGTCTAAATAGGCAAATAAAAACATCATTGCACGTTGCTGCTGTGTGTAGCAGCCTAAAGGACCTAATATAGAGTCCACTGTGAGTGGCACTTGGGTGACGGACTTCATGCATTGTTTATAGTTGCGTACGTTCGTTGGCGTATACGCAGGACATTCGAAGAGAATATGAAGTACAGTCTCAACTGAGCCGCAGTTCTCACAGTACGGACTGTCTGCTTGCTGGAAACGGTATCGTAGACCCTTCGTAAATGCAACGCTAAGACGAAGGCGATGATAAATTGTTTCTAGATGACATACCACCGCAAGAACTTCTACAGCGTCAATTGCACTACTCTTAAAGGGGCACATCGCATCTTAAGATGCGATATGCCTATGATGCTAAAGGACGTAGCGTCACAAATATCCTCCAGCGAAATGTTTATGCGTTTTGTGGAAGCTAAGTTATTTGCAGTCAAAATTTGTATTTCCGCTTCTCCGCGCCTTGGAATTCCCCAGGGGGCGGAGACAACGCCTCCTAAACTGGTTTGACATCATGTCTGGCATCGACGGCGCTGGCGCGGCGAACCAATGATGGCATTCCGTTACATGATGCAATGCGCGCGGGTTCGGGCGAAAGCTCGGCACCGCTGGTAGCCCCGAAGTGCGGAAGTGCGAAATTTTTTAAATATATTGTAAATTTGGTTTGGTTTGGTTGATGGGGTTTAACGTCCCAAAGCGACTAAGGCTATGAGAGACGCCGTAGTGAAGGGCTCCGGAAATTTCGACCACCTGGGGTTCTTTAACGTGCACTGACATTGCACAGTACACGGGCCTCTAGAATTTCTCCTCCAAAGAAAGTCTAGCCGCCGCGGCCGGGATCGAACCCGCGTCTTTTGGGTCAGCAGCCGAGTACCATAGCCACTGAGCCACCGCGGCGGCTTATATCGTAAATGATCGGCTCGCTTTTGAGGCCTTGTACGCGGCATGAACGCTCGGTGGCGTGCACTCTACATACTGCAAGCATTTTACAGCCAACCTCCAACACTATTTTCAAGGACTCTTTAACAGTCAACATAAACATAACAGACTCATTTGAATCTCTCGGTAGGATACTCGCTAAGTAGATGGCAATGAGAAGTTTAATTATGTGATAAGTCGGTCGCAGGAAATGGGTTAGAGTAACGCGAAACTACGTATAGATCTGTTTTAGCTAGTTGGCTCAAGTTTCTTCCAGACATAGAGCACAAAGCACAAGGACGACAAAGAACAGTCCCGTCCCGTATTCTTCTGTGTCGTCCTTGTGTATTTTTTGCGCTAAGTCTACACGAATAAAGTGAAGTTTGCCAACATTTGACTGGGCTCGCTTCGACTCCGTTAAGTAGGGTCATTTGAGATTCACCCACAAATCGAGTTAATGCCTTTTACCGCCATAGCGTTTTAGGCCCTACTCTCCAGAAAATACGGTGTCGGCGTTGTGGGAGAAAAATAATGGGCATGGCTCTGGCAGGCGAACCCTAAAGAGCAACAACCTAGGAGGTAGGTAGGCCACCTAGGTGTCACGTGACCTTGGTCACGTGACGAGAGCAACCTGGGGAGCACAAGGCAAACCATTGGGAGAACCTGCCATCGCAGGGCAGTTGCGTGTCGCTTGACCGCTGCATCATGGCGCCAGGAGTAGCGTGAGGACTACAAGGGATCTATGAATGTAAAGGAGAGTATGACCAAAGTGAACATTAACCTATTATCGCTATCCGAACAACTGCCATCCGTGAACACTGGATCTGAATACTTGAAACGAAGTGAAAACCGTATTGCTATGCACACTTAATTCTCATTTGGCCTGACTACACAAATCGGCCATCAATTTTTTTGTGTGTGTTCATATACCACCTTACTGAATGACGGTAAAACTAAAGGTTATATTAAACAGCTTTGTGATTGGATACAGTCGTACTTTTCAACCCGACGACATCAGTATTATACCTTTACCGATTTTTCTGTGAAAATGCGGTCAGTTGCATGCGGTGTTTCAGAGGGCTCTGTAGTGGGCGCTTTACTTATTTTACTGTTCATTAATTATATCGTCGTTGGACTCGACCGCAGGATCAGATAATGATTGCGTTTTGTATAACGTTATTAATCGAGAGATGACTACGCGATGATTAGGCGATGTATAGATGTCTAAAAAGCGTTAATTACTAGGGCTATATAATATTAGCAGTTTACACTGAAACCATCATATTACATTTAACGCAAGCAGTACAGTTGGAAAACCACATTATATAAAACTACCTATCCGATACTCTTCCGCTCTGCTTAACGGTGTCGGCAGATAAACATCTTAAATTTCAGATCATTAAGTATGGTAACATAACTTGGGATTCGTTTACTGATATCAGTACTTATTAGATGGAAAGGTCACAAAACAACGTAGCAAGGCTCATTTTCAATCAATATGGCGTAAACTATGTTTCTAACTTCATTCAGAGAGTAAGGCTTGTATCATTTCCAGAGGGAAAAAAAAGATACCTTACTCATGCTCCTTGTTCAAAACAGTAAAGTGCTAGTTAAGAAGCAACACATCTGAGTTTTTGTCTAGTCACGTACCCTGCTAGAAATTGGAATAATTTTACTTTTCTTCCAGTCCATTGCAAGAATGATGTGCTTTAGGTTTTTTCCTCGTACTGAACTGGAACAAACTCGATGAGTCTGTTGTTTCACTGAACTATTTTGGGAAATTTATTGCTAATACTGCGTCATGGCTTGTTTCAGTCTGTCCTTTGGTGATGCATCTTGTACTAACATGCTTGCTAAAGGCTGCGGTAAACTTCGTTTTTTTTTCTTTTAAATATATCATAATATTCTTATTTTTGACCGGTTAGTTATGACTTAGTTCTTTTTCCGCGCGTTTGTTGACATAAACATCTAAATCGCGCTCTGATACAACTACACACTGAAGTTAGCAGTATTGTAAATAAATAAATAAATTCATCCAGCAGCCATAATCTACAGAGTAAATGAGACAAGAACAAATGGACAGTAGAAGCGCTTGCCTTTATGAACCGACCCCGTGTTGAAACCAATTAATGTAATTTATAGAGCACTCGTGATATTTTCTGGCACTCATAAGCGAGTAAAAGGAAGTCGTGAGCAGCAATTGAGTGCCAGCACCCGCCGCTACGCGAGGATACTCCAAAGCTTATCAATATCTTTTCATACCTTTGCGATATTGTTATCGTACGAGCGAAGCTTAGAGTTCCTAGAAATTCTTTATCGAGAGGTGTAAAGAGTAACAGCCAAATCAATTACTGGCCAGCCGAAGCTATTGTCTTTAAAATGCCCGATATCGAGTAGCCCTACAGCAAGACTTGGCGACAACGTTCGCTGCACTCTTCGCAAGGGGTGCCGTACTTTAAACCCATTCAATGTTTACCTAGTAATGATATTGTAAAAAGGGAGTAATTTCTCACTGACATCCACCAGAGCGCAGCCATACGGCTACGAAGGAAAGCTATACAGCTTTCTCGGGAACTTCGCAGTTACAGAAAAATTCGTCGTGTCAGTGAGTAATTACTCCCTTATTACAAATCTTCTCCACCTTGGGGGATTCCCCTAAGCATTTGACCCGTAATGATATTCAGGTAAGGGACAATTGCCATATATATCGATATTATTTTTATTCTGCGTTCGTTTGATTATTCAATATAAAATCATATTCAAAACAGTTCAAGAATATTGCTGCTAGGCGCGCTCAAAATGGAACTTCGAATACCTTGCGTCCTTGCGTCGATTAGCTGTTCTCAATTATCACAATCTATAGCATTCTAACTTTTCCTCTTTCGAAGTACTAGAGTGCATTTTTTTGTCGCGTAGTAAATAGCCAAACGACTTCGTCAAATGATTCTTACTTTCGCGGGTAAATAAATATCGCCAAACTCAGTATTAATTAAGTGTTGGCACTTTCATGGGAGCTATGTGTAGACCCCACAACCAAACATGCATGTACCTATACCGAATCATTGTTACGATGCTGGATGCGTGGTCACACATTCAACAAATTAGTAAGCTTTTCCCAGAAAGTTTTAACGGATGCCTAGCCCGGAAAAGAAAGACAACTGACGACATTTTTTGAACGAGCTTATAGTAGTGCAAGTTTAAAAATCCGGTGACAGGTTGCGTACCATAAACTAACGGAGACTGTCATAAGAACTCGAGGTAGGTTCTGCGGAAGAAAAGGGCTTGTACCATTCTCCTATACAGCCTTCGGTAGTGTTATGAAAATTTTCAGCAAGAACAAAAAAAAACTATTTTCTGGGATTCATTCGCCGATAATGCAACAATCAGCAGCAACTCGCATTTAAGCATTGTCGTAGCAGTTTTTATAATCCACGGATCATCAGGGCTAAAACTGGAGCCATGAATCAAGCCAGAGGTTAGAGGGGGGGGGGGGGGGGGGGGGGCGGATGAGGGGTGCTCAATGGTTGCCTATCACAACAAGGCCCTTTGAAAGTATCCTAACGATCCCGGTAGTTGCCAGAATTTTCTTTCAGGATCAACACATCTCGAACCAAGAACATCTGGTCTGACACACCCTGAACTAAGACTCTGAAGTGCGTCATGGGGCAAGCGTGAGTCACGCCCTTTATCTGGGGTCAGCCAGGTGTGATTACCTAAGTTGTATCCTTGGATAAAACTCAGTTGCGCGCTATGAAACAAAACACCAATTTAGTTCAGAGTACGGTTCAATGTGATAAATTACACCAACATTCATTCAAAAATTCACAGCAGAGACCTCGGCACATGGCAACCGCGCCGAAGCAAGACCTTTAGTGTCAACCGCCGCGGTGGCGCAGTGGTTACTGGGCTCAATTGCTGACCCGAAAGACGCGGGTTCGATCCCGGCCGCGGCGGCCGAATTTCGATGAAGGCGAAATTCTAGAGGCCCGCGTTCTGTGCCATGTCAGTGCACGTTACAGAACCCCAGGTGGTCGAAATTTCTGCAGCCCTTCACTACGGCGTCCCTCATAGCCTGAGTCGCTTTGGGACGTTAAACCCCAATAAACCAAACCAAACCTTTAGTGTCAAGCTGAAAAATAAAACAAAGGCCAGTTGGTACCACGGAGTTCACATTTGCTAATCTGCTTCTATCCCCTGCGATAACTAAGAGGTTATGATGTTCTACCGCTAAGCACGATATCGGGGTAAATAATTTCGTTCACGGGGGCATCATCTCGATGAAGTAGGATTCAAAAAGCGCCCGTGGGCTATGCTCTCTCAGAGCAGGCTAAAGATCCACAAGTGGCCGAAATTATTACGGAGCCCTCCACTGCTGGGACTGTTCTTCTCTCCCTCATTCACTCCCTACTTATCCCTACCCCCCCCCCCCCCCCCCCCCCGACGTAGATTGGGTGTCCGCATTGAGTGAGACAGTTATGGTACTTTTCGTTCCCTGATAGTCCTAACCAATTATAACAATTAGTGGATGGCTCCCAACGAATTACTGTTCACTAGATTTGCCTAACGAGAACTTATTCGCGACTTCGCCTATTCGTGACTCTGGTGTAACACGAGTCATTTCCGCTGCATGTTGCACCAGTATTTCACAACGTTAGCAAATTATTACGCAGCACACCTGACGTGCGAGAAATTGTTGCATTTAACCTTGACACGCTTCTCAAGCTGTTGCAAACACATCTGCGAAATAGTGGAATCGTCGCAGGCACATAAAGCATTCCATTGTAGTTGTTGTTGACACAGCTTTTAACAGCGAACAAGTTTTGAACCACTTAGCGGTGCTCGAGCTGGGAAGGAAGAAAAATTCCGGTTAAATCGGCCACCTGAATTCGTTGTCGTGCCATTTGAGTCAGGCGCTAATTTTTATGTTTTTGTTTCCCATGTTATCAGTTTAAAGCTATAAAGTTTTAAAGCTTACTATATCTTCCAACAGCCACTATGAAATGTGCGTGAACTCGAACATAAAATGACGCCGAAGTTCCGCGGGCTCTTTAGAACGCTCAGCATCACCTTCAGAACTGCAACAAAATTTCTAAGCTTACAAAGAAATAAAAAGTACACGTGCAACACTTTGTAATGAGGCAGCTTTGAGCTCAAAACTTTGTTTTTTTCTTACTGCTGAACGCACACCTTTCTCTTTCAGCCCATGCAGGGCAGTTAGGGACGAAGGTACTGCAGACACAAAAGTAAGGGATGCATAGAGGCACTGACGTCATTGGCGCAAGCCAATTACGTCACTATTGTGGTTAAGAGGAGATAGGGCGTGATCAAGGATACCGTGTCGACGAAAGCTCAGATGGAACACTGTGGCGTTGGCGGGTGAATATGGGTTATTGGAACGCGGAATAAATTGAATGGGGCACTGAAAGAACACTTGAAACAATCGCAAAAATGTGATCCAATCTACTTTTTTTCCAGTGGAATCACAAAGACACAAAAGCTGCGTAGACAGCTTGACAGGTCCACGATCCTTTGTGATAAGACGGCTATCTAAGCGCTGTAGCAGTGAAATATGAAATGAAACGAATAAAAATTAGAGGAAAACGCAAAGACAACACGCGTGTAGATAATTCAGATCGTTTCGTAAAATCAGCGCTAAAAACCTTTCGCGCCATAATAAATGTCAGATACCTTTCTGCCTGCACTGCAAACGTATAGAAAAGCATGTAGTGAATTGTAGAAACAGGAGACCTGCATACATAAGGGTATTAATCATATTTCCCCGAAGAAGCAAATGCAACGAACTGCAAAGTAACAACACTAAGAAGCGCCCGATAAATTTTAGGGACAGAAAAATACAGAAGTATAACAGATGCTAGCAAACGAGTTTTTTCTGTAATGAAATTTCTAACTCACTGGAGGGTGGAGGGCTCCTCAAATTCCCATTTGGCCACCCTTAACCTATAGACCTTTCCAGTGAGGGTTCCTTGAGCGTCGTCACATTGCTCACTGGGCGTTGTTGTGTATTTGGCGCTTGCGTTTGGAAAGCTGCAGCGGAACCGGCTTGCAACAGCGCCAAGAAGAAGCATTTCAACACTTTCCTCGTCTGATGGAAAGGTCTATAGATGACTTGCTATGACGTCACATCGTCCGCTTTTTTAGGACGTCACATCCGCTTGCCGCCACCTGTTCCGGCCTGCGCGTGGTGCACAGTCATGGCACCCGTGACGTCACGTACAGGTCACCTATTGGCCAGTAATCATGCTGACGTCACTTGCTGAGATGTTACGTCATTTGCAGTGTGCTGCTGGTTTAACAACCACAACTCCGAACACTATCACATTTTAGAAATGCGGGAAATGTTTGCACCAAAAATTAATAAACCCCGTAACGTTCACAAATTAACACGGTGTGCCAGTAAACGAAGTCTCGAGTGCACCGCAAGGCCCGCCGCAGGTGTTCGAAGGAGTTATCGACCCTGTGCAGGCGGTGACGTCATCAGCCGTTGTCTAGCCATTGCACAAGCGACTCGCCGAGAGGCGTAGGGGGTGGGAGAGGTTGTGATAAGGGGTTTGCGTTTGGTTAGCTTAGCGGCTGTGCTGTCAACAGGGAAACGTGAGTCACTGGAAGTGAAGCGAGTGTGAATCATTGGGAGGTGAAATACAAATGAATAGATCTTACAGGATGGTTGGACTGTATGCTCCTGCCGGGTAGGAATATATGGCATATGACGCAAGAAAAAACTGAATTCTTGCTTTAGTAAGATACTTTCAAAGTTCAAAGAACCAGATATTAGCTTGCTTATATACGATTTATATAAGTGGTGTAAGAATCCGATCAAATTTTGACCGCTTATATGGCGAGAAACATGGAAATGCACGCACTTTGAAATACATGCTTCTTCTGGTTTTAATGACGTCCTTGTAACGATGTTTAATTTCACATCGTTAAAAGAAATCGTTTTCAGCAACGCGAAACTAACAGAGAGAAATAGGTTGGCTGCAGTATTTCAGCGTTAGTTTTGTGTGTATTCACAAATGACAGGTTACCAAAGACAAGAAACCATGTTCTTGGATCTTCATTTACGTTTTTCATTTCACAAAAATTGCGACCCACCTACTAAATAGTCAACGTATTAGCAGTTATTAATTTACTTTTGCTGATCAGGTAAGTGCACTTATTTTGAAGCCTGGCAACACTCATAACCAGCTTCAGTACGTACATGAGTCGCGACGATCCGTTATGCACCAAGACGTTCCCCGTATCGCGCAGGAAAATTGCTTTATTGCCAAATCATATTATTCTTGAACAGTTCCCTGCGTTGAACGTAGGTTAAATTTAATTAATGCTTTCACTCGGATAAAAGGGGACATTGAAATCATGACTGAAATGCATAGCCATGTTAACCTCTTCGTGCGGTCATCCATATTATCACAAGCGTTCTGAATTTTCAAGCCTAAGGGGTATATTGGGATGATTTTGAGTTCATAGCATTGTCCTAAGTGCACAGCAACTCCAGAGTATTATTTCAGCCGCCCAGAACCCGAAGGTGGAGGGAACATACCTCTTTCCCTTTACCGCTCATGGAATAAGGGCGTAATTACACATTGGCATCCACCCAAGCGCAGCCGTTCGGCTACAAAGGAAAGCTATACAGCTTTCTCAGAAACTTCGCAGTTAAAGAAAAATTCATCCTGGTCCGGGGTTCGAACCCGGGACCACCGCTACACCGGAGCAGTCGTTCTACCAACTGAGCTGATCGGGTGGTAGAGAAAGGCATTCATTTGGTATTTTACAGAGATGGCAAGCTCGTGGTCGGGCGAGAGCGAAAATGTACCCATCAATCACAAATTCTGTGGAGTGCTCCTTTCGCTGTTACTGGTGCAACAGAACACTTGTTTAATATGTAGGCTCCTTCATGAGATTGCAGTGTATTGCGAAAACTTCGTTTCGAGTGACTGAAACTTTTCGTCGGGCGCGGAGATTGTCTCTGCAGCTGACTGACGCTGGAGTTCTTGAAATGCCCGTAGTCTTTCGCCTCCATTCTTTCCGATAAGCTTATGGGAGTGCCCTTCATGTTTTATCCACTCATGGTTGTTTTGCACACAAATTTGGGACTGATGCAATGCCAGTGCAAGCCGCCCGTCTATCAAACTCTCAGCGATCTTGAAGTAATTTTATTTCTTTTGCAGCCTTCAAAAACTGCGTGAGAGTACAAATACCTTTATTTTCATTGTCCTGCTAACGCGTCTAGTTTAAAGGGCACATAGAGTGGAAAACCGATAGTACATGTAATTAATGATTCATTACTATTGTTTTAACACAAAGCATCACATTTTTTGTGCCTCGGTCGATGCCTTTTCAGTTATCACTATTAGGCCCATGTCCGCAGGTTCATTCCGGAATCCCGCTGACAGCATGTCACAACTATTTTCAACCATTGAACCCGATACGTCAACTATTGAACAATGCATAAATGCAGCGTCACTGGTAGTTAACTGTAAGAAACACTTAACGCGAAAAATTCTGGCTATCATTACTGTGACGCGCGAAAAAACGGCCAGCTTTAGTAAAAAAAAATTTTTCATCACCCTTCAGGCATCATTAATCATTCACTTTGGAACGATCGCGTTCTACCCCATGCAAGAAGTTTATCACATGCCCGTGAAAAAAGGAAGTTTGGGGTAGTGCCGTACACTCATGGTGTAGCGCATGAGTTAAAGAACGTTGCGGGAAGATACAACGTTGGCGTTGTGTTTTCAGCACCGAGCAAACTTCGTCGTGCGTGCAGGCAAGTGGAAGTAAAAGCGAAAGGAACAATCACACACAAAAAAAGATGGGTGGTTGCCAGCACAACCATCAGAGTTGTTTTGTATCTTTATAGTATCTTGGAGGAAGGAAAATTAGTTTTGTATCATGCAGTGTAGGAGTGGTGTACAGGATACCTTGTACTTGCGGAGCGGTTTACATAGGCCAGACGGGACGATGCATAAATGTTCGTTTGAGTGAACGTTACAACTGCCGCTTCAATGATTCTTCTTGCAATCTTGCCCGTCATTGAAAGACAGGTACATGCACTCCTCTTTTCTCTAACACCGTCATCCTCGCCAAACACTAAGACAGGTTGAAATGTGAAATCATAGAGGCATTTCATATTCACGATAACAGTGGCGGGTGCATCAGCGATCCCTCTATCGCTCTCAATGATAAAGATTTGATTTATTGGGGTTTAACGTCCCAAAGCGACTCAGGCCATGAGGGACGCCGTAGTGAAGGGCTCCGGAAATTTCTACTACCTGTGGTTCTTTAACGTGCACTGACATCGCACAGAGTTCTCTTATTTGTCTGGAAAAGACATCTGACTGTCTCACTCGCATGCACCGCGGCGTTGAGATGTGTGTGTCTTGTCACCGTCATGTATGATCAATAGTTTTGGTTGTTTACCTTTACTTTTGGTGTTTTCCTGGTTAGGAAAGCATTTAAACGAACGTTTTCTTCGAATAAAAATCAGCTGCGAGTCAGCGCTTGTGTCTTTCTTCATTCGTCTCATTTTTCCGCGCTGTTTTCCCTATGACGCTACTATTTGGCAGTATAGATTTATAAAGGCAAAAACGGCGGTTATTTACTCGGCCCCATGGGAATGAATAGCCGAACTGCCGAACTCAGTAGCCGGCTGTCAAGTGTTCCAAAACGCAACCGGAATTAGTCACACCTAAGTCGCTCCCCTTTTCTCGATCTTATTCACGACCTTTGATATCCCGTCTCAACAACGTCGACCCTTAGTCACCGGAAGCTACCAAGCCGGCTTTATCAGGCGGGCGGCAGTTGGGTAGGGGGAGGTTGTGGGGGAGGACTGATGCAACAACTCCGGGGTGCGATCGAGCGTCACACGCAAGCTCTGCGTAAATAGTTAGCAACACCGGCAACGCGCTGTTCTCTTATCTCACGGGGTCTGTCACCGCTATGACACAACGCCAGGCGAGCAGTTCGGCGCCCTGATCAGAAGAGAGCCTGTAGTTGCACGTCGAATCGAGCGCTGCGCAGACTTGTGTCGGAGGCGGCAGTAGCGGCGGTTCGCCTTTGGCTTGCGCTCGCTTTGAATTATTCGTTTCCGAGTGTTTCCATCTTCGGTCACCAGGCGTCGCATGGGCAAGCATGAGTCCCATGGATGCGTTCTGCGGCTCGCGGTTCTGGGTGAGTACGATTTTGGCGATTTTCGCCCGTTTGTACTCGCTTGTTCGGGACAGATTCAGCTCTAACGAACGCAGCTAGGCCACATTTACCTAACCATTTGGATTTAGGGCGGTGTTGATCTCTGGAAACGACGCTACGCTGCGATGCCGGCGTAGCTGATCCCGGCGCGATTGTATGCTGCCTCGGGAGGTAGGGGGTTGTTCTGAGGAAACTTTGGTTTCGCCGGAAACTAGAACTCGTGTTTCGGCGGCGCATAGCGTTATGTTCTTTTGGCTGCTGACGCCAGGCTAAAGTTTCGGAAATACGAGGCCCTCTAATTTTGTCCCAAGGACGTTGGCTTTTCACTTCCTTCTCATCGATTGACATTCGGACGGGCCATGACCGTGCACGTGCGTTTGCTGACACATGACCCGTTCGTTAGCTGCGACTTGTTTCTCGTAGTCGCCGCTCGTGCAACGTACGCCCCCCGTTGTCGACCGGAGGGACACCCGAGAGCGCCGTCTTGGATCATTTTCTTTTGTCGGCATAGCCTCCGGCGCGCTATGCGCTCATCTGTCAACATATATTTTGAGCGCCGTTCTTCACGCCACGGTCTCCTCTCAATTGGTCTAATCTGGACGGCTTTGTTTTTTTAAGGATAAATACTCCCAATCAGAGACAACGTACAAAGGCTGCGAGACGGAAGTGTTTGCGATGTCTTCAAACGATCCGCCTTCGGACTGATGGTTATTCAGTGCAAAACTCCACGTACCAGTAATAAAATGAATAGAGTCCAGGTGTCGTGGTCGAACAGAAAATGTCAGCCTTTTTTTTTACAGCTGCGTCTCGGTTTCTGTCCTTGTACCGTTCGTGAGCGGCGCATTTTGTAGCGGCTGCGCGCTCTGATTTTTCTGTTTTTCCGGATTTTCCGTCGCGCAGAGTTTTGATTGAGTTTATTGTCTGTTGCGCCTCGGACTCGACGGCGACCGTTAATTTGAGGGAGCTTTTATGTAAAACACAGGCGAGTGACTCAGCTATATTTGTGCAGCCTTCTTCGAGGTTGAAAAAACAAAAATCCTGTCGAGGATCGGCGCAGACCTTGAGGCTTATTAGAATATTGGCTCCGTACTTGTATACTCAGCAGCAGCGTTTCACTCGTTTGATCCCCAGTTCTGATATCCCATTGTTGCGTCATTCGCGTAGCTGCCGGCATGTGCTCAAGATCGATTTGTGAATAGCGTTTCTGTAGCGGTACATTTTATGAATATAATAAAATAACCATTATGCGACCCTCTTTGAAACCCTTCAATTTCATCATCCATTTGAATAAGCTGCTGGCTGTTATTGCCTGAACAGGGCCTTCACAAAATGTGTGTATGAAGTTCAGATCAAGGTGCACAACTTACTGAAATCTCTCATCTACGATTCTTTGTTCTGACCAGAATGAGGTGTCAGTTATTATTCTGTGTCTTACTTGGAGATATCTCCGTGACGTATGGTTGTTTCAGTGAACAACATTCTTTCTTTAGCCCACACTGCTACTCTGTCAGATCCTGTGAGTTTTTTGCATGTGTTGCACAAACAGCAGCAACACTCTGAATGTTAATACTGCTGGTAGCAACTTAGAGTAACAGCGATGTTTCAGATCCAACCCTGCCAACAATGCAATGAAATGATTCATGGCTTATTAGCTTTCGTCAAAGCTCTTGCAAGTTAATAACTGTGCTACAGAAAAAAGAACTTTGCACAAACCTAGGAAAACACGGTTATCCCATACTGTCATTTAGTTCGCAGCCTTTGCTGATACTTATCAACAGAATCCTCTGTTTCAAGCATCACAGGCCATTAAATTACCGGTTTTGAACGACTGTTGAGGCTTGACCAGTATGCGTCAGCAAACACAAGCACGAATCTCATTAGATCTATGTCAAGTGCCTTGAACTACTTGGAGTGCCTTGAGGCATGAAGTGTTTTAATCTCAGTGAAACAAAGACGGATGATAACGTACCACTGACGCTGGCAGCAGGTACAGATGCGCAATCTGTCTCTGTCGTCCTTGTTTCGGGCCTTGTCAGCGTGCCGCGAGTCATTTAATCACCAGACAAACTTGTTTGAAGAGAGCCCCATAGTTTGTCGTACAGTTTCATTGCAAAAACTGCCGTGTGTTTTCACTTGCCAGTAATGGTCCCTTTTGCATTTGTTTGAAATGGCTGAGTTAACCAACATCTTAACCAACAACCAACCAGGACGAATTTTTCTTTAACTACGAAGTTTCTGAGAAAGCTGTATAGCTTTCCTTTGTAGCCGTATGGCTGCGCTTGGGTGGATGCCAATGAGTAATTAAGAAGAAGAAGAAGAAGAAGACTTTATTTCCACCATGTGCAGTACACAGATGGAGGACGACGGAAAAAAGCCGTCAATAGGCGGCTTGACGAGTCCGTCGCCCCACTTAATGAGCAGCCTAATTACTCCCTTATTATCTTTCATGCAGTTTGTAAACAATGTTGCTCTCTTCGCATTTCAAGCAAAGGGTTTTACTGTAAACTTTCTGGAAAGAAACAATCCCATCCCACGCGTACTTCTGTTGACTGAATTATCACTTTTCACAGTAGTTCACCGCCCGCAGTGGCTCAGTGGCGACGCAAGCCAATGTGAAGGGTGGTAGGCCTGATTAGGCCTCGGTTCCCTTATACAGACAGCAGCACATACCTCTAGTGTACATACAACATGAAGAAAAGCATAAATTAAACATATCACATGATAGCTGTACACGCCCAAACAGAATTTGCAAGGAAAGAAGTAATACGTATACTGATTTCACTTAGAAAACAACACTGCATACGCGTCAGTAACATAAATTTCATGCTACAGAATTTTTTGTCACATATTCCGGAAAAAACTAATAGAGTGAGTACAAATCAATGCAACTATACAGGATATTCATTAAAATATCTTTTTATATCCTTTTGAAATATTTTTGGTGATGTCATCTCTCAGGGCAGAGTCGAGGTTTCTGTAGAAAAGCGAGACAGTTGCTGCTTCTTCCCTTTCCCTAAAACCATATTTTTTTTTTTTTACATTAGAGTACTCCTGCTCTAGCCTAGCAGTGACCCTAAGTAGTGAACACGTTCTCTTTTAGCAACCAATTATTCCATGTGAGAACAAGCTTGAATGTTGTGTTTCATGCGGAGTATTAAATATTTGCAATCCTTGTTGTAAATAACCATTTCGTTATTTGCGCTTCAGTGTAGCCATTGTTTGCGTAAGTTAATTTTGCTTTGGCAATGCTCAGAATCGGCACTTTGGAGTCACTTGCAAATGCCTGTCATTGCTCAAACCTTGGAAACATAAGAGCTGCATTTCTCAGGAAATTTGCCTGCTGGCACTCAAATAGGGCTGATTTTAACTTAATAGTTAAAACCTACTGCAAAAGCTGGGTTCTCTTAGAGTGCAGGTTATGTTGGAGCACATCAGTGCCATACTCGTTTGGTTTTTGTTTGATTGTCTAGGAACCATGCTACGGCTATTGGTAGTAATTGGGAACAGGCTACATACATCTTTTTAGGAGTATATAATGTGTGGGGGTGCGGGTTATAACTTGGAAAGTCTGAATATGAGTGCCTTGTCTGGACCTGTGTCATGGTTCACAGGTTCAGGCAGTGGCTACTAATTTCTGCTGAAGTTTTTTCCATCTATTGTCATGCATCCAACTTTTCAAACAGTTCAGATCTAGTCTTATCCACCCTTTGGTTCCCTTTACAAACATGAAATCAGAGACTTTCTTCGCAGAGACAGTTCCTGTGGGAAATTGTAAAACAGTAAGCATGTGATAAGAGAGTTTATCAGTGTCTTGGTGTGGTTTGCAAGCAGTTGTGAAGCAAATGCTTCAACAAGCATGTTCGACAGCAGTTGGTTTTCGTCGTGAGTCTCCGCGTTTGATAAACACCGAGGCGCCGTCACGAGGAAGTGGCCTTTTGATAAGAGTATATGAGCAGTTAGATATATATATGTTTTTTTCACAGCCGCATGAGAGCTGTTGGCACACTGATAGCTGCTTGGGCTTGTTAGCGAGCTGCTAATGCTGTCAGGACTGCCAGAAAGATCTAGATGTGGTACCTTGGAGGAATTTAGCTTTGTTTTCTCAGAACGCCATGTTAGCTTTTAGTAGGTACAGTTGGTTGTGCTTGTCGGATCCTGATAAAGTGACCCTTTGTGAGACTTGGGCAATCACACTGCTGAAAAGTGACCATTCAGTCAGACTTTGTGGGCTGCTAGTTCTCCCGAGCCTTGAAAGGTTCTCAACAGTTAGAATGCTTGTGTTGGCAATAGATTGCCTACGTGAATAAATGTGTGAATGAACAAACAAACACAAATATCCAAATTCTCCAGCACGTCCAACTGCCCCACTCTTGTAAAGCCCTCCAGATTGCATGGTCGGTGTGCTTAGAGGTAGTGCCTTGACTGACAATGGTTGTGTTTGAAGAATAGGGGGAGGTGTGTCCCTTATCATTTCAAGTGTTCACAAGAGGCTCTCCTCAGGTGTGATATCAAGTTCAAGCGAGAATACAATGCAATCGAGATGCCTTGCAATGTTTGCGGGTTGTCGTGTTTGCTGTCCGTTGTGCTCGAATACTGGCTCATTGGAGTGCTCATTTGGTGCTGTATATGCATCATCATGCATGTGTGAACATTTATAACACTTTGCTCATCGTTGATAACATGTTATGTGATTTGAAAAGTTAGTAGTTAGCGCAATCTGAAGTTTCAATGGAAGGGGCGTGCATAATCTTCTGTATGTATGTTGATGTGGAAATTATTTTATTTAGGTACCTCTATTCCTATACTACCTGTTTTATTGTACTTTCTAGGTTTTAGATTTTTCTTCAAGTCAGCTGGTTGTGCCACAATTTATATTTTCTGATAAAACTTACTCATTAGAAGTTATTGAAATCGTTTAAGTACTCTAATTTTTCATGTTACTCTCATTGTAGAAATAGGTATTGAAATATTGAAAAACATTTTGCTGTTGTGACAAAATTCTGCAATCCTGCTGATCATTGACATTTGTCTTGGAACCATTTTGTTTAGGTTCTGGTTGTTTAAAATTATTGCAACCTTTTAAACTATATATTTCATGGCTTCTGAAAAACATTTTTCATGCACACAGTTTGTCTCAGGTGGCAATGCACCTCTATTAGGAGCGTGCATTAAAAAAAAACATAATTTTTATCTTGCAGCATTTCACAGAGAAAGTTGCAGTATGCCAGGTGAATGCCGTTAGGTGGAAATCACATTAAATTTGTCATGTGACCAGGGCTCTTTCTCTCGAGAAATTATTGGAAGGTGTACATTGTTGGTGGAGGGGGGTCGCCTTTTGTTCTGAAGTTTGGTTCGGAAGTTTGCGTGCCTTACTATTGGGAAAATTGTGCAAGAATGCAATTTCCTTTTAAAAATAATGGTAATGGAGCAGAACTTCGCTATTACGTTTTTCGTGAGACCCAGAGGAAAAAGATACTAGCTCGTAAACATAGTAGCTGAGCTCATTGAAAAGCAAAGCTGTTGCGGTTGATTGAATCTCAGGGCATAAAAAAAAATCGCAAGTCGGTTTCTCTCACTTTTTTAAACTATTTGCTACCAGTGGCAACACGCTTCTGTAAAACTTTCTAGACTTTTTTAACGCGCCAGTGTTAAGGGCCCTGGTTCAACAGAAAGTCTGGCTGCGGCGTCAGCGAAAAATCTTCAGAAAAGCGACCAAGGCGGCAGGTTGGTCAGCTAGGTCACGTGATCTTGTGGCTTGATCACAACCGGCCCTCTGGAATGTGAGCAAACTGTCTGCCCTGGCAGTTGGAAAAGCAATTTGGGTCTCACAAGCCCCACCGATGAGAGCACCTGCCATCGCAGGGCAGAGGCGCGTCGCTTATCAGCTGCTCTAATGCGACAGGAGTGGTATGAGGACTCTCAGCTATTTATGAATGTAGAGAATGGCCAATTACATATATACAGGCGTTAACTCCTTAACGCTATCGCGTTGTACCCTTCCTCCATTTTTTTAGCTGCAGCGATTGTCGGTCATGATAGTTATGCTGGCGGAAAATGTTCTGAACGTCGTGTTAAGTTTCTGCATGTCTGCTGGAGCAGCTGCCTGTATAAAGGTAGCGGCGAAGAGGGAAGGAAGCTGTGGCACTCATGCACTCCTAGGGATCGAAGCGAATCTTTTAATTAAGCTCCTTTTTGATCTGCCAGAATTGGGGAACTAATCTAAGCCACAGGGGACAAAAAAGAAGTGTATGAAAGAAACAAAAGCCTCAGAGCCACCCCGTGCCGCAGTATCTCGTACAGCGGTGCCTCTTGCAGCATAGTTTTGTTTTTTAAGACGGTGCGGTGGAAGCACGAGCAGCTTTATCTGTTTTTTGCTGATTTCTGATTCTCGCACGCAATCAGGCCTAAATTCCAAGCAGGAATTTAGGCACAAGTAGAAAGCAAAAAAAAAAGAGAGAGAGAGAGAGAAAAGGACGGAAAGGCAGGGAGGTTAACCAGGCGATGCCCAGTTGGCTACCCTACACTTGGGGAGGGGAACAAAGGGGAAAAAAGGAAAAAGAGCGGCAAGGAAATGAGTCTTCTAAGTGACCAGCGACCACTATGTCACAGGGACAGAGGGCGCGCACTGAAAACTTAAAGATTATAGGCGGGAATGCAACCCCGAGTCCCTTAGGAAATTCAGGAGCGCTTTCACCGCTTTCCGTTGTCTGGAAGGTTGTGTCCAAGGCCCCAGAACGTGCAAAAAAAAGCAAAAAAAGCAAATGAAGCAAAAAAAAAAGGAAGGAAAAAAGGACACCTAGGTTACGTGACCTAGGTGTCCCACCTGCTCCTAGGTTGCTTTCTGGGGATCACCTGCCAGAGCCATGTCCAAGATTTTTTTGCTGGCAGCGCTGACACCAGAGTTTCTGGAGAAAGAGCATTAAACGTTGTCACATTAGAAAAAGTTCTGACCCGCACCGCAGGCATAGGGACGGTAGAAAGCTCTTTAGCTACAGCTGGGCTACACCCTTGTACCCGATTTGCATCTGCATGTCCAGTTTAGGAAGCGCAAAAATAAGAGGTTGATGTGAAGAAATACCATCTTAAGGAACAGAAAGTAATGTACGCATACATAGTATTAACTAAAAAAATGTTTTTTTCACTGCTGTCAATGCAGGTTGAGGGTGTTGAGAGTGTTATCACATTTTTAAAATCGAGGCACGCTCAATAAAATGTTATTTTTGAAATTTTATAACATTTACATTTACAAATTATGTTTGTATATATTTCGTTTTTAGTTTGCACTTGAAGGTTTCCTGTGCGCAAGCCCTCGACCGGAATCACGCAGCAGCTGTGCTTCATGAACTAGTTTGGCGTCGAGCAGAATCGGGCTCGATCGTGATTGAACTAGCTGTCCAGCAACGCTGGATCTGTATTGAGTTTGATCATGTTTGAAAGCAGCGTGTCCCAGTTTACTTGTATGTCATGGATAAATGGGCCACTCAGAATTGATAGTCGTTAAGAAAACTAAGAAAACTTGGCTGTGTAAGGACAGAAAACTGGAAGCGTTTGCGTAAGGTTGGAATGTTGTCCTCTTGCCAGAGGCACAAGGGGAGCTTATTCTTCGATTAAGGAAAGCAAACACGAAAAGCAAAAGCAAACAGCACAAGGACAGAGCGAATGTGCCGTTCGCCTAACAAGGACCTCTCATTGTTTAAACATTGTTAGGTGCGCACACAGAAGCAGCAACGAACGAGATCAGGAGAAAGCGCATTGGAGATTGGCGGGGGGAGCTGTTTTGTCTCGTACAGTAGGTTTGGCATCTTTGTGTGTAACAATGTGTGTGACGTTCCCTTTGTGCCGGTTCCCTTCGGCAGTGTGTCCTTGCATTGTTTGCTGCCTTCGAGTGGCGGGCGCAATTAGTCTTAGTGCAGCTCAATTACGCAGTACTCTTGTGGGAGGGTGATGCCGTAATCAGATGTGCGTGAGTCCTGATAAGCCACTGCTAATGAATTTTAAGATAAGCCTTTCCAAGAATGTGCTGTTGTAGTGTGCATGTGTTGTGGACCAGAACATTTATGCTGAGGACTGCATGCTAGTTTCCTAATGAAAAGTTTTGGAAGTGGTCTGATAATGAAGTATCAGTTATAGGATATACGTTTTTGCTTGCTCAGAAGCTGTTATGCGCCCATTGTCCTATTGTGATACGTAGTTGCCATGTTTTTGGTTTTGGAGTAGGCATTATGAGTTTCTCTTAGTGCGTTAGCACTTATGGTGGCCACCCCCCGCATTTAGGCATTATGTGTTTCTCTGAAGCCTGCTATATATATGGATATGTATCTACACACTCACTCAGTCACTCACTCACACTCTCTCTTTCGTCATGCAACCTAGGTGGTAGGTGGACGATAAACAATGCACAATATCCACACTGCACTAGCGCATCTAATTCGGATTTTTGTGAACTAAGCAAATCGACAGTCATTTTTGCGTGTTTGGTTGGATGGGTCTTTGGAGAATACCCTGCGGGGAATTTTAGAGGTTGTCGAAAAAAGACTGCATAGTTTCTGAGCTTGCATTGACAGCCAAGACCATACTCTTGATTACATCTCGGTTCATTTGTTTTTTTTATCATTCCATTTCATTGAACAACGCTACACAGAGCTTGCGTGCAACACAAACGGAGCTGTGAAGTAGTTGACAGGCATTTACACCAAATTTTTGCTTGCGTGTTTTCTTCTTTGAAATGGTGTATTGGACATTTATACACATGAATCACCTCACGATATTCACCTACGATGGCCAAATAATTTATAATTGAATTTCTTCTTGATGCTGTCTCGGTTTTGGTTTCATCAGCCTAACAACGGTTGTTATGTGTAGTTGGTGTTTAAGTCATGTGAGGCATGAAAAAAAGCGGCAATATAACTGGTGATGCGTATTTTTCGTTATTGCAGCTCTCGAAGCAAGCTGACTAAAGTTTTGTAGTGAATTAAAACTGCATATCAACGATAATATTGCATTTTTTTTCGTGCCTCGTGTGACCTAAACACCAGCTACGCATGACAGCCATTGTTAGGTTGATTAAAGGGACTATGAAACAAATTAATTGAGATTATGTAAAGATAGGCAATCCATCACTCGTCACTCCAGCGCAAGAATTTTTGAGCTAGCATCAATAACAACGAAGTTATAGGCGATTAAAAATCACTCTCCTCCTCTCCCCCCTCAACTCGTACGCGCGGGGCACCATAAAAAAAATAAAGAAAACAGCTCCGGGACTGGGCTCCGCCCATGAAAACGTCATTCGCTGACGTTCGGTTGTCGCACTCCCGAGGAGCAGCGTGCGTCGGCAGCGTCTCTCCGGTCTCGGCGCTTTCTTCGATTGCGGCGCGCGTCGGGTTTCTTTGCTAGTTGGCAGAATGGACCCGGACCTGTTCCCGGCTCACACAATGTTTTATTTTTTTGTGCGCTGGTTTGGCCGTCACACCGATGCTGGCAAGTCTTGGCGTGAAACACCGTGCATATACTGAGCCTAGCTGTCGAATGATGTTGGACACCCGGCTGCGGGATCGCAAAATCGCGCCGCCCGACTTAGAACACAAGGAACATACGGTATTACGGTCGTAAAACGGACGGGAGAGTGAAAGAAGGTCGGGACCGAGTCTGCATGTGGAAGCAGCAGCCGAATGTGAACCGCAGCAGTACGTAGCCGTCAGGCCAAGGCCCTCCGCGACAGCTAACGCTTCGAATTCGTCCTGTGCCCTAAGTAAATGCGGCACCTTTTTTTAAGTTCTCGTAGATAAAATTGTCTTCCATCGCAGATCATATCGTGTAAACGTTCATACCGATCGCTGTAAGCTGGAAACTCACCTTCCCGGCGGGAAGAAACAGTGTCGGCAGCGACTTCGGTCGAAGCTTCAGGTGCTTGACATTCATGCCTGACTGTCGAACGAGCGCTGGGTTAGAGTAGTAAGCGTCAGGTGCGAAGTGTCGACCGCAAACGCGGAGTCTTCGGCGGGCGTGCGACGCTGGCAGTCCGATGCGCTCCATACAGGCTGCTCGCTCACGCACGTCTCTAGGAATAACATGCCTGAGTTCAACACCTCGCCAGTCACTGGGTTTGCAGCCGACGACACAGCAAGGCGTATTCATCTTGGGCGGTCGAAAAAGGCACTGCGAGTGGCTCCCGAACTCGCGACAGAAAGAGGCGGCAGAGGTAAATTAAAACCATATGCGCGAAGGCAATGCCCTCGCTCGCGCTTGCCCGAGGGGGTCGCGCGGCAGCTCGAGCAGACGATTTTCACCGCTACCCATAGGCTCAAAGCATCATGGGGCGGTGAGCTACTTGTTGCGAGACAGTCGTAGTTTTTTTGGAAACACAGAGTGGGGCTACTAAGATATTCAATTCCAAAAACGCTGTTCGCGTGTGCGCAGACGACTTTCGCGCGAACACAGTGTGCAAAAGTCATAGTAGTGAAAACGCGATGACACACGACGCCAATAAAAGGTTCTACTCTTCCGAAATGCCATTAAAAAAACCTCTTAAAGTATCTAAGCAACAACATTTTTTTTTAAAACATATTTACTTTTAAAAGTGCGCCTGTTAATTACGAAATATTTGTTTTTGTAGTGTTCATCACTTGGCCAATAGGAAAGCTAGTCATCTCTTATTTTGGGCAAACTTTGCACTTAAATGCTTTTCTGCTCGTTTGTTGCAATCATTAGACAAGATATTGAATATTAGGACGTTCGTAGTTATCGAACAGCTTTATTTTTCTATTATTTTTTGGCCAAAAGTTGCAGTTCCGCAACAAGTAGCTCACCGCCCCATGATGCTTTGAGCGCCCATGGTGGCTGAAGTGGTCTCGAGGGGTCGCCATGCAAACTCCCATAGACGGGCCGCCAGCTTTCCCTCTAGGTAATAGTAAGAAACTCTATGCCGCTACCGGAAGTGTGCCCGTGACGTCGAAGCTGCCGCGGCTCTAGCGAATGACAGCGTGTGGTGGCCTGCCGACGTCATGGGACTAGTGACGTCTGTTTTCCCGATTTTGGTTTCAGAATTGCTCCCTACGAAGACACCAAGCGGCCCGCGAATTTTAAAAAACACGATTTTTAAAAATTCATAATAAATTGCCGGCTTGAGTAATGGTAGGCATTTCATTATAAGATCATGTAGCAAGAAACTACTTGACAGTTTTTAACTGTTGGTGACATGATCAGCAAGCTAGATTGTGGCCCTAGGGTAGGGATATTTGAATTGTAGAGTGGAGTTCATTATGAGACGGATGCAGAGAGAAACAACAACCATGGACTTAAATATAAGATTATGGAATTGCTCTCAGGAATTAATGACCTGCCCTTTATTTTATGTATTTAATATGATGTGTGCTTGGTGAGTGTCAACTTTCAATCCAAAAGCCTCTTCTGCATAACAGTTGGTTAGCTAGCTTAAGCCGGTAAGTTGTAACCCTTGGTAGAGGTTACATGCAGCAAATAACCTCGTCCAAGTACTCGGATGTTGATAGCCAGCTTTTTCTGCTGCGTCATTCTCTAACTCGCATAGCTAAGTAATTTTTCAATGTTAAATGCAAACTTTGAACTTTTTTTTTCCTGTCTTTGTAACCCTTTTTCTTTTGTTTTATGTGCTGCTGTTTGTTGGTCGAAAACAGCATGCGCCGTATGATCACAACTGGCTCATTGTCAAGAGTGCTCATTCTCTCGCTCATGTTCCTCAGGCTTGCCAGGGCAACATAGCATTTGTGCGGCGAGCCCGGAAGTTTTCAGCTACAACGTACTACGACACCGGTGCTGTTGTCCTAATGCTCCTTTTGCAGCTGTCACTAAGCGCAGCTGTGCAAGGATGAGGAACAGTTTCCGGGCAATGTGGCACTACATCTGAGTGGCATTTACGGTATTTTCCGGTGTATAAGACGCGGCTTTTCTTCAAAAATCTTGCTGGTGCGCCCTATACAAGGGTGCGTCTTATAAGCAAACTTTTCATTTTTTTTTTTGCAAGTTCAGAAATCACTCAGGTTCATGTTCAAGCTTTTTTCACCGAAAAATTATCACTACCAATGACGTGGTTGTAACACGGTTACTACTTCAATATGGGGACCGCCGTGCGCAACTTTTCTTAGGTGAAGTTTATCATGAAACGGCGGGGATGACGACTTCCGGGATCACAAACACGTGACCGTTTCGGAGGCCCCAAGTAAAAGTAATGTGAAATGCCAAAAGATGGCGACAATCGCACTTCTCGCCATTGTCAAGACAAGCCGGCGTTCTTTTTTAGCCACCCTTTGCATCTTTGCTCCGTGTACGTAGTGTGAAGAGAATGTTCAGCCGCGTTGCCTCCATAAATGGGCGAACTTTTTGATAGCACATCTGAAGATGAAGACTTCGAAGGTTTTAAGTAGAAATGAAATGTTACGGACATATGGGAGCGTTCTTTTGTTTTTTCTTTCTTTTTTCTAAAACACGGCCGGGTATAGCGTGAGTGTTACCTTTTTAGATCACTTAGCGTTGCTTAAGAATTTCTCACAGGTACGGTGAATTTCGCGATGGTCGCGCAAGCGTGTTTAATTAAGTCTCACTAGCCCAACTGGGTAAATTGGGGTGTGTCGTATACACGGGTGCGTCTTATATACCAACTTTTTCAATGACAGCCTGCATATATGGTGGGTGCGTCTTATACAAAGGTGCGTCTTATACACCGGAAAATACAGTACCCGAATCGCCTTTTCGGCATGATGCACCGCTGGGATCTGAAACAAACTCCCCTGTCTTGAAACGCTTGGTTCTTTTTACATTAACCTGGCCCTTGAACTAAATTTTCGCAGGACTATAACCAGACATGGAACACGACAGACCCGGACCTGAGCATCTGCTTCCAAGACACGGTCCTCGTGTGGGTCCCCTGTGGGTTTCTATGGCTCACAGCGCCGTTCGAGACCTACCTCCTGCTCAAGAGCACAAACCGCCTGATTCCGTGGACGGCACTCAACCTCGCCAAGCTGGTTAGTAAATACACTCCTGAATCACTGTTCTGATGGAAAAGGTAGCGAGTAGTTCCACTTCAACCGCTGGTCCTTAAGGGTAATGGAGTGGATTCAAAGAGAAAGCAAATGTTACAGGGACGGCAGAAAGTTAGATGGGCGGATGAGATTAAGAAGTTTGCTGGGATATGGCAAAGGTCAGGGTTAATTCGAGAGACATGGGAGAGGCCTTTGCCCTGCAATGGGCGTAGTCAGGCTGATGATGATGAGTTCTGCTTCCCTGTGGCTTTGCTTCGCTGAGAGTTAATGCAGAGAACAGGCTTTGCTTGGAGTTAATGCGGAACTGTGTGCTTGGTACAGAACGTGAACAAGTTTGGAAGTTGAGCATAAAAGGATTAGAGGAACACTTTTTGATGAATTTCTTTGGAGGAGAAAGCTAGGGCCTCACGTTCACCAACAGAGTACTTTCTTTCTTGGGGTGTCAAGGTACGGGAGGCAAACGCAACAGTTTGCAGGGAATGGCCGTTGTCTTGCTGAAGCACTGCCCCAAGGCCATATCCAGAAGCGTCAGTCGTTACGACCACGGGAAGGGCAGGATCAAAAAAATGCAGCATGTCACATGACGTGCTGCTTCTCACCCCCTTCCCCCCCGTGTAGGGTAGCAAACCGATTATTCTTTCGGTTAACCTCCCTGCTGCCTTTCCTCTTCTATATCCTCCTCCTCCTCCTCTTTGGAGGAGAAATTCGAGGCCCGTGTACTGTGCGATGTCAGTGCACGTTAAAGAACCCCAGGTGGTCGAAATTTCCGGAGCCCTCCACTACGGCGTCTCTCACAGCCTTAGTCGCTTTGGGACGTTAACCCCATAAACCAAACCAAACCAAACTTTTTGATGAACAAATTCACTGAAGCTGGAGTGAAATTTTCTTGCAACACTGTAAAGCTCAGTAGCAGTTGTGGTACATTTGTTTGACAGGTTTGTCTAGTCGCGTGAGTTTTGAATGGCGGCATAGAACTTGCTGCCGGCTAATTAAACTCTTGTCACATCATACTGCTCTCTGTGGAGTGGTTGGTTGATTAGGGTTGGGGAGATTACCGGTTACCTCAGACTTGACAGTGCTCTTTGTTTGATAAGGGGTGGGGTTGAGCAATCTAGTTACCGGTAACAGTGTTCAGTGCCAGATGGCGCCGGCACACCTGACCTACTGCAGAGATGTGTGAGGCAACTGCAGAACCTCAGCTAGGACATTAGTATGGTGACATCAGATGTGACAGGATAACTTTCTTTGCACGATAACAGGTGGTATTAAGCTGCTTACCTCATTGCATTTTCTAGCACCAGGTCGGGTCATGTGACCAAATGCAAATTTTTCTTTTGCATGCCTGCCAGTGCCGTTGACAAAGAGAGATATCAGCAGTAGCTTTAGCAGCGACACTGAGTTCCGGCAGAGTTGCCAAGTGTGCCTTGCTGAGTCACTAAACTCTTATTTGCACTTTTTGCATTATAGTAGTTGGTTGGAGTAGGTGTGGTTGAACAGTTCAACATTAGGATGAAGTGTTGAATGCTGGACGTAGGCTTTACACGTTGACGTCAAATAAAGCTTTCTTCCTCTGTAGTTAAAAAATGAACAATAAACTAGGCGTGAAATTTGTTGTTGCATCTAGAGGTAAATAACATTGCTGTTTGATACAGCGTTTGAGCATTGTGGTGAACACTAGGCAAGTTGTTGCTGATAACTGTGCGAGAAATGCGTGCCAATGACATCATCCTTCCGCCCTTGCTGCCCTCTCTCTGCCCACAGGCCATCACCTTCGTGCTCTTTCTGATCTCCCTGGTTGAGTTCAGCTATGCAGGCCATGCGGCCCTCTCGGAAGGCATCGCCCTCCCGTCCGTCTACTTCTACACGCCCTTCATCAAGCTGGCAACATTTGTGAGTTCCCCCCTGGGATCCTCTATGCCTGTTGCATTATCTCATCAACTGAATGTTTTCGAATTTTTGTCGCTGCATTGTGCTGAAGGGTATCTGTAGACAGAGAAATGTAGACTCGAGCTTGGTGCAATGATGTCATCGCGTAGCGAAGTCACGCAGCCACGCTGAGGGATGCCACTTAATGTGGACGAAGGCCATGAGATCTTGGGAGTGGTCGCACTTGGAACAGCTGACGGAACAGTAGTGGCAAGATACCAATGCAGATGATCCATCTTAGACATCGGTTCATTCCGTCTATCTTGTTCTCACACTGGTTGGTTGGCTGTCCAAGCCAACACTTCAATCTGTATAGCTAACAGTGGAGACTGACTGACTGATCTGTTTGTTGCAATAGTTAATCGGTAATGTCACATACCCAGCAATTATGTCACGTATCAACCGGTATACTGTGGTGTACTGACCAGTACTGACGGTTTGATTTGGTTTGGTACCGGTACGTGCAGTTGCTGGCAGGCCTGCTTCTTCTGGCGGGTCGCAAGCGGGGCAGCCAGTCTTCGGCAGTGCTCTTCTTCTTTTGGTTCCTGCTCGCGGGGTGTGGCATCGTGGCGTACCGGTCACACCTCCGGCACGCCCTCGCACCACCCGATGACGATGCGCCCGACTATGTCAAAGAGGTGGGTGTCTACGCGGTGTGTATCTCGCGTGATGAAACAGATAATGCAGCTTGCTGGCTTTTGTGGCGACACCGCGAAGCCAGCCAGTAAGATTCCAAGAACCGAGCCATTTGAGGAGCACACCGTCACGTCTTGTCACATATATGTCTCATGTGCATCGCATATATATTTCGGCATGCATCTGTAATGCCACAAGTGTAACCTGCTGTCAGCGTCAGGTGAAACACGAATAAGAGTTGAAATGCAAACGGAGAAAGGAGATGATCGTATTTGAGGAAAGATGAATGCTAGAGCACTTTATTGTTACCTCGATTGTGCAAAAACTGGCCTTCGAAAGTGTCTATGGATCCTGCCTGCATTTCCTCACTAGCAGCTTACGTTGTTAAGGCGAAAGCCTTTAATGGCTTATGAGTGCAGTGGACAGGATGGGTTACGCTTTCACCAATCCATAGCCAATCCACAATTCCAATCCATAATCCAAAAAGGCACGAACAGTGAATAAAGAACATTAAGAAAAGGAAATTTGGGTCTAGGCAGGAATCGAACCCGGGCCTGCGGCGTGCGTGACTGGGACGATTCCACTGCGCCACGACGGTTCGACGTTTGCTGCTGAATTAAGGCGCGTCTAGCAAATGCTGAGTTGTCTTAGAAGCATGTATGAGTAATTATGAGCGCATAAATTACAGATGCCGCAATTTACCGAGTACAAAAGTATGTTTCCGGTAAATTTACTTCTTGCTTGGCGTGTCATAGCGCCATCATGCGGCACCCACTGAAAACCCCCCTCGCAATGTACCACACTGGCCCAGCAGATGGCGCCACAATACAAGCACAAATGCTCTCGCATTGCCGCACATAAGTTGTCTGAAGTACCTTGTTTAATTTTTGTTTTTGTGTTCGTGTTTCAGTTGTCCCGTTCACTTTTCAGCTGATGCTGACAGTACATCGCTTACATATTTATAAGCCATGCGAAGTAATAGGAGACTGTAACAGCAACTCAACATTTTCCCCAAATTGGTGTAAAAAAAAAATTAAAAGGCCCGGTACGCAACTTTCATGAATGGCTGTGGCATCTAAAAGGGTTTTTGTGTTGTGGTGCACTTTACTCCCTGTAATTCCACCTCCGAACCACGGCCCTGTCCGTGCAGGAGCGCATAGGGGAGCCGCTGTTCTTCGGGGCCTTCATGGCTTACTTCCCGCTGGTGGTGATCCAGTTCCTTCTGAACTGCTTCGCCGACTCCCGGCCCATCTACAGGCAGCACGTGGTGCCCCCTGAAGAGGTAAGTTTCAGGCTGCTCTGGATTGATTGATTGATTGATTGATTGATTGATTGATTGATTGATTGATTGATTGATACGAATAGTCACCGCAGGCATGGTTGTCACTCTTCAGCAATCGCTGTGCATGAGCAATGCAGGAAGAATGGTCACTTGTTCTAGACAGCACAGGCACATTCTCAATGTAGGTCTGGGAATAAATTAATCTTATTATTTACCCTAACCGCATTGCTGGGCATTCCTGCGGAAGCGAGTCTCCGAAAGGATACGGTAATAAAAGAAGAAGGCACTAGAATATGGCATGTAAGCTTATGTGACAAAAGCAGGAAATAAAGGACAGGTATGAGAAATTCAGCTCCCGATGGAAAAATAGGTAGGAATGACAAGAAGCCACATCTTGCAGCAAGGAAAACTGTTTTCCAGGGCCAGAATTTCACTGTAATGAACTGCTGAGCAGGTGAAGGGAAGGTTTTATTTGAAGTATTCATGCCAGTTGTATGGAACATTGACTGAAGGTCGGGTTACTTTTGGGTTAAAGTGAAGTATACGAGGATCTTGTCTTACTGGCCAAAACACCTTACTTGTTTCTGAGCTCAGTGATTCATATTTCACTGTTTGTGCAGTTGGTTGCCAGGTGCCGTCATCTTGAGCACTCTCTTTTTAGCACACAAAGAGTTGTGTTTAGTGGGCTAATTAATTTCTGCTTGTTAGGGGTTAGCTGTAGTTAAGAGAACTACATTCTAGTTTTGTGTGTTTAGCTAAAGGCAGAAGTGTATTAAAATTTATTTGACTTTTGTATCCTGATTTTTCTTAGCATCATTTGTTCACCCTTCACTAGCGAGAAAAATCTGCTAATTTATTAGGTCTGTGCAATAAAGAAAAGACAGAGGAGAGCAGTGATGTGGATGACGCTTATAATTGAGAAAACTTAAAAAATAAAGAGGTAATTGAGGCTGAATTTATGGGAGTGTATGGATTCGATACTGGCAGTGTCTGTAACTTCAGAAATCTAATCTACCTTTTGATTCTTTGGCGCAGCTTAAGGTAAGGATTTGTTACACTTGAACTGGTGTTCTAAAAGAGCTGATGAGACAGCACAGCATTCCTGCATTCCTGCTGTCAAAGAATTTTTCTTTCCTTTTAAAGCCCTTTGTAACATATGTCTAATCTCATGCATGCTTAAAGTTTCATGATTGGTTTTACGTTGTGGAGGGGAAATTAATTCTTGATTTTATTGTTGTTCTTGCAGTGGAGGGTAAGGATTTGATTCCCTTTTTTCTTTCTTGAATGTTCATCCATTGCAGTGTGATAAAGTGCGCTGTTCCGGCTGTTTCATGCTTGGGTTTCAGTTTCTCTCTATATATTTTTGTTTATTTTTTTAGAAGTAGCCCAGCTGTGATTGTAGCAGAGTTGAGAAAGAAATCTAGGTAGCTTGAATGCGTCTACTATGGGCCGGTAGTGACCATAGTCCGGATCACGAGAGTGAAATAAAAACATTCAGTTTCTCCGGCCTGTAAGGCCCCTTTACAATTTGCACCACGTTCTGACTGCTCCCGCGGCCGTCGAATGCCGACTGTCTTCCCCCTTGCAGAAGGAGTGCCCGGAGAGCGGGGCGTCCTTCCTGTCCCAGCTGCTGTTCTCGTGGTTCGATTCGCTCGCCTACCAGGGCTGGCGGCGGCCCCTGGAGACGTCCGACCTGTGGGCGCTCAACTTCAAGGACCGCACTGACCAGGTGGTGCCGATATTCGACCGCCACTGGCAGAAGCAGCTGGCCGCCGCTCAGCTCCTCAAGGAGAGGTGGGCCTTCACTCTCTCTCCCTTGTCGCTCGCCTCATTCTGCAGCTTATGAAAAGAGGTATAAGATTATATAACATGTAATTTGTTTAAATACTAAATTATACAGTTTCAAAATTATTATTTGTTTCTTACTGCCTTTTTTTGCTTTTACCAAGTGTTAATATTAAGCATGAAATTGGGCCTTGGTAGCAGTCCTACACCGTAATCACAAATACACCTATATGGGAGTAGAAAGGGAGTAAGCTATCCTCTATAGCCTTATATGGGAGTAATAAGGCAGTAATATATGGAGAATAATAAGCCTTATATGGGAGTAGAAAGGGAGTAAGCTGACCTCTAGCACCTTATATGGGAGTAATAAGGCAGTAATATATGGAGAGTAATAAGCCTTATATGGGAGTAAAAAGGGAGTATGCTGTCCTCTAGCACACTCTTTTTTATAAAGGTGTATGTTAGAGGACTTTACTCCTTTTTTACTCCTTTCTGTTTAGAGTGTAGCTTTGTTAGTTTGGTTGGGAGTAGCTTCTTGTTTGGTTTGGATTCTTGGAGCAACATTGGAGCAAGTTGAGTTAGGTTACATCAGTTTGGTATACTTCGATCAATGTGGCTTTCTTGAAAGGTGAAGGGCAGAATGGCAATTTATTCACATTTCTCTTGATAGCACCTGGGCAAACAAGTTGGAGTGTTTTGGAATTTGGTTTCACACTTAACAAAGGGATCGCTGAACTACCTTTGGTTTCTTGTCACATTGGGATGGTGAAATTGAGTTGAGCATGGCTTGGATAGATGAAGTTTGTTTAGGGTAAGGTTTAGCAAAAATAAGGCTTGTTCATAGTCATTAGTTTGGTTATGTGAGCTGTTAGCCTTGAAAAGGTCCAGGTTGGTATGCTTGCTTTGAGGAGCCTGTCGTCAGCAGTAGGTTACGCATATGTTGAGAGTGATGGCTTGTACAGTCTCTTACACATCTGTCTAGAGCGCTCGAAAGCTGCACTGGCAAGTACACTAGTGTCATTTACGAGAAGCCTAGGGCTTGAAGCCAGACCTTATCGCGCATGCACATTTCCGTGGATTGTGTTTAACACCTCATGTCCTTAAAAGCTGTATCAGTCCAACCGAGCAGCAGTGACTTTCATAACTGCACAACAGAGCGCACCGTTGGAGTGTTCTAGACAAGTACGTGGACGACTGTACTCATGTTTCCACTTCGCTAAAGAATGGTGGCGCAGCATGCTTGACATCTCTCGCTACGCTGTGCATGCAGGAGTGTGCATTCGCCACCGGCGCCAGGGGGCGACGTGGCAGCCACGTACCACAACCACGCCAACCATGACGGCGGAGAGGTGAAGTTCTCGGAGCCCGGCTCGCACGGCAAAAAGATGGGAAGCTCGGCATCACTGCCAGGGGGCGCCGGCGGGGAGCGGCGCATGCGGCTGAGCATTGTCAAGGCCCTGATCCAGACGTACGGGCCGATGTTCGTGGTGGGCAGCATTCTGAAGCTGGTGCACGACACGCTGCAGTTTGTGTCGCCCCAGTTGCTCAGGTGCGTGTGCTCTGCCTGTGAAAATCTGCTGTGTGTGCATACATGTTTGTGTGGACTACAGACGCCTAATTTTTCGTTGCATGTTTTCTTTGTATTGGTGCATAAGGGATGAGAGTGCATGGATCACCATGTGATATTCACCTACAACTGCTAAGTAATTTATAATTGAATTACTTCATGATGATTTTTTCTGGTTTCGTCAAACGAATGATGGCTGTGATGTGCAAGAGGTGTTTAGGTCACGTGAGCATGCAAGAAAGTGCAGTATAACCACTGATAAGTTGTTCATTGCGATTCCAGTTCTTGTAGGTGGGCCTACTGTATTACCAAATGAAAACTGTGTACCAGCGATTGTATTGCATTTTTCACTCCTCATGTGACCTTAAACACACCTTACACGTCATAGCCATTGTTCGGTAGTTAAAACCGATACAGCATGAAAGAGGAAATCAAATTATAAATTATTTAGTGGTCGTAAAGAGAGTACTGTGTGTATTAATGTTTAATGCATCACTTGAAAGAAGAAAAAAATTAGAGTAAAAAAAATGATAGGTCATGCTCTGCAGTAGCAAGGTTTGAATGCTCTAGCAAGCAGTTGACGACATCAATGACTGCTTGGCTATTTTTCATATCACTGCAAACAACTTTTTTTGGCCATAGCAAACACCTTCTTTTCTTTAGTCTTAACTTGTGCTGAACCACTTCCGCCATCGTCTTATTCACACTGCGTCATTCTTCTTTTGTTGCTTTTATTCGCAGCAGTGGCGTGTTTAAAGGTGCACTGAAGAGGAATCTGAACTTGTCTTTTTGCCGCGGGAACTCGATCTACACGTTCCTAGCTTTCTTAGAAACAGTGACTTGTTGCCCTGTGTGGCCGATTTCCCTAACTAAATCAAGTTAACGTCCGGCTCCCGCCTTTTTTTTTTAATTCTACCTCGTACGGTGGGCGGAGTCGACAAACGCGTGGAGCGCCTTTCAACCAGTCCCGTGGCGGCTAGCCGCTCTGCCATCGGCGGAGTAATACGTAGTAGTCCGTAGTAGCAAATAGTCCGCGCGTATTTTTATTTCTGCGGGCTTATTTTGTGGCTATATTATCTGCGAATGAAACTATTTATTCATGGAAACCTAAAAAACAAAATAAAGCGAAAGCAAAGCCTCCATGGAGCTGGCTGAAAGGCACTTCACGCGTTGGTCGACTCCGCCCACCGTACGCGGAGAATTCAAAAAGTAAAGGCGGGAGCCGGACGTTAATTCGATTTAATTAGGGAAATCGGCCACAGAGGGCAATAAGTCGCAGTTTCTAAGAATGCTAGAAACGTGTAGATCGAGTTCCCGCGGCAAAAAGACCAGTTCAGAATCCTCTTCAGTGCACCTTTAAGACACTGCTTAAGACACGCCAAGGCATTGCCCATTTTGCCTGGTCCTGGTTGGCATAAAATAATGTGTCCAGTTTGTAATGCAAGGGGTGCTGAATTTGCCATAAGTGGAAAAAAAACCATAGCTACTAGATGTAGCACACTCTCCGCTATGTATATACTAGTTGTTTACTTAATGCCTTTTTAGTCTTGTAAATATTAATATGGCTCTGTTGCATGCTGAGAACACAGGGCTTGTTTTCATGCTTTTACTTTCACGAAGAGCCGCCGCGGTGGCTCAGTGGCTATGGTGCTCGGCTGCTGACCCGAAAGACGCGGGTTCGATCCCGGCCGCGGCGGCTAGAATTTCTTTGGGGGAGAAATTCTAGAGGCCCGTGTACTGTGCGATGTCAGTGCACGTTAAAGAAGCCCAGGTGGATGAAATTTCCGGAGCCCTCCACTACGGCGTCTCTCATAGCCTTAGTTGCTTTGGGACGTTAAACCCCATAAACCAAATAAACCAAACCTTACTTTCACGAAGCCTACACATAAATGCCAATGGTGCAGTAAATTTGCTGTATCTTTTCTCATCCTGGACCTATAGTATGCTTGGTTAGGTAAAATTTGGTGGAAATAAGGTTCAGCTAGTACTCATTCTGGACTGACTGGTCAGTTGGCTGCTTTGGTACAATGCTGACATGCACAAGCTTCATTTGATTTTGATTATGATGGTGTAAGGACGTCTTGGGCATCTTCTATTCTTGTCTTCTGAGCCTATTGTCTGAAACCGAGTTACTGACTCAGAGTGGGCATTGTTCTAGCCCCAGTGTGATCTCTGCGTCGTTAGTGCCCCTCCCTGTATTTTCCTCCGCGGTCAACATTTTAGCGCCACAGCTTTAGCTTAGTCTCCCAGTGAATGAGCTCATCTTTTCTCCCCGTCCTGCCCTCTTTGCAGTGTGATGATTGGCTTTGTGGGTTCGGGCGAGCCTGCCTGGAAGGGGGTGTTCTACGCGGTGCTGATGTTCGTCACGGCATCGGTCCAGTCGCTGGTGCTGTCGCGGTACTTCCACCGCATGTACATTGTCGGCATGCGCATCCGTACCTCTCTCATCTCGGCCATCTACCGCAAGGTGAGAACAGGGGTGGCACCCCCTGGTGAGGTTTGCGGGAACTGGTTTCTGGGGGGCTCACTCTTAAATCCTCTTGCTCAAGGCTTATAGTGACTTGTGTACAAACCTAGAGTTTGTCTTTAATTGAAGTTACTTGTACAGACAAGTTTTTTTTCTCAAGTCTTAAGTCAGTATGAGCCTGAGTCTATGCTAGTTGCAGCAAGTCCATGCTATAGTCGGATACAACATAAGTCTGCAGTGAAGCTCCGCCCACATTCAGCCTCCGCCCACAGAATTCCTCCACGACAAAAAAGTAGTCCGTTGTTAAAACTTTTTTTTTTTGTCACCTAGACAAGAAGCTAATCACAAGGAAAAACTTACAAGCTCTAGAATTTTGATACCTGGCTTGTTAATAAAGTTAAAGATTAAAAAGCTGATTTCGTTCACTTCTTTGACTGGCTAGCGGAGTAATACATAATGCTGCGGACCGACCGTGGCCCAATGTCAAGAACTGCTGTTTTTTTTTAATTAGTATCCTACTATAGTCTAAGCAACTCCTTGCAAGTCTAAGCTAGTTCGTGCTCATGTGAGTCTAGTTCTTGTGACTTTTTTTTAGAGTCTAAGTTAGCTTTTTTTATGTTCCGTAAAGTGTGTGGCTTTATACACCGCACGTGCCTTTTCCAAGCTAGTTGCCCTGTGTGCGCCATCCTGTAGAGTCATTCTTTCACTTTCATTCTAGCACCAAGTGTAGTTGTTTATGCCATTGGCTTTGTTTTTTTATTATTTTTTTTAGGAATTGCCACATTGTCATGCTAACTTATTTCTTTCTTTCTCTCTTTTTTCTTTGTTTCTGCCTTTCTTTCCTTATTTCCTTTTCTTTCTTTCTGGCCTTCGTTTCCTTTCTTTCCTTCATTTTTCTTTCTCTCTTTCTTCATTCAAAAAAATTCCTGGATTGTTTACTTGAATCGCTGCTCTTTTCACGTCTTGGGTGCAGAGTCTGGTGCTGTCCAATGCGGCCAAGAAGGAGTCGACGACCGGCGAGATTGTCAACCTGATGTCGAACGACGCGCAGCGCTTCATGGAGCTCATGGTGTTCCTCAACATGCTCTGGTCGGCACCTTATCAGATAGCGCTGGCGCTCTACTTCCTCTGGCAGCGGCTAGGTGTCGCCGTGCTCTCGGGCGTTGGCATCATGGTGCTCATGGTGCCCATCAACGGGTTCCTGGCCGCCTACTCCAAGAAGCTGCAGGTTTGACCCTCTGCTTTGTGCACTGAATTTGCAGTGGCATTTTAAGGCGGGTTGCAAAGCCCTTCTTCGCTCTAGTATCCTAGTCCTGCTATCATTATTTGTCATCATTACTTGAGATATGATAATCAAATTAGTTTTATGTATGTATTTCTTCCACCTGTTCTCAAAAATATAATTTGTTTCAGTATATCTCAGTTCGTTCCCATATTGTGGAAAAATAAGTAAAGCCTAATTATGATAGTCCCTTAGTGACCCATAAGAAATTTTCTCTCAATAATTCTTGGTTCTGATTGAAATGGAGCTTGTAACCAGTTGTAACCAATAATTGTAACCAATAATAGAGCTTGTAATTGGAATTGTAACCAATAACCTGCCATGTGGAGCTACGCTATTTTTATTGTTAGTGCTGTATATTATTACACAAAACGCTTAATTTTGTCGGAGCACCATAATTATTAACTCTAATTAGGTGACATTATCGTTCATGAAATTTGATTTGTTTGACTCAGCCATAAAAAAATGGCATAGCTCCGCAGGTTAGTTCTTTCTGGATTCAACGGTGTAAGATTAATTGAAGCTGCTCCATAAAAACAGCACGAAAACGTCCGTAAGGCTAGTCCTGTAGCCAAAAATGACAAAACTGAGAAAATTGCATTTGAAGTGGACGCGCCAGCCATTCGGAGGTCGTTTTAGAGGCCTCAGGAACTGGCAGAATGGGGGCGTTCTGAGAGGATTTCACTGAGTTAAATACCGGGAAGCTGTTAAGAGCGGCAGCTTTTAAACGGGACCAAGAAGGTGGCCATTGGGGGCGCGGTTGCGGGAATCGGGTTGAGAAATCTATAATGAATAACCAATGAATTGCAAATTAATGTCTACTGAATGACCAATGAATCGCCAATGGATTGCGAGTGCTTTTTGCTGTTTCTTCCTCCGCGCAGACTCGCCAAATGAAGCACAAGGATGAGCGCATCAAGCTGATGAACGAGATCCTGGGTGGCATGAAGGTGCTGAAGCTGTACGCTTGGGAGCCCTCGTTCCAGGAGCACGTGCAGCACATCCGCGGCCGGGAGGTCCGCAACCTCCGCCGGATGGCCTACGTCTCGGGCGTCCTTTCCTTCCTCTGGACCTGCGCCCCCTTCCTGGTAAGGCTACGACCTTGGCCTTGACCTTCAGCAGCATAGGTTCGGAGTGTGGTTGGGGCCACAATTTGTGTGCGGACTTTATCCTGGTGTTTCCACCGCTGAATGCAGTGGAAAAGACGAGCACGAAGAAGGAAGGTGGTCATTTAGCACAAGTACCAACTTATAAACGAGAAATTTGTTGAAATTTTGCACGTCCACGTTTGTGGGCTGGGGGAAGTGAATGTGAAGTGTGGCCAGGTGAAGCCCCTTTCGCTTTTCAAATGACGTAAATGTACTCATATACATTACGTGTTGTTGGGCTGTTTGGCCTGTGTAATTAGTGCTAAGGGCTTATTTCATCTAATCAGCTGCGTTTGGTGTGAGTTGCTTCTTTTCCAACAGAAATACTCGTGTAGTACTACTGCATGTCCAGCTAGAAGCACAGTCAAGTGCAATGCAACCAATAGGAGCCAGTTCCTCATCACGAATAGTTGCGTATTGCTGATCCAGATCATGAGAGGGAAATAACTAGAAGAATAAGAATGGGGTGGAGCGCATATGGCAGGTTCTCTTGGATCATAAATGGCGGTTTATCAATATCCCTCAAGCTAAAAGTATACAACAGGTGTATCTTACCGGTACTCACCTATGGGGCAGAAACGTGGAGGCTAACAAATAGGGTTCAGCTTAAGTTAAGGACAACGCAGCAAGCTATGGAAAGAAAAATGATAGGTGTAACATTAAGAGATCGGAAGTGGCGGAGTGGGTGAGGGAACAAACGTGGGTTAATGACATCCCAGTCGAAATCAAGAGGAAGAAATGGGCTTGGGCAGGGCATGTAATGCGAAGGCAAGATAACCGCTGGTCCCTAAGGGTAACGGAGTGGATTCAAGAGAAGGCAAGCGTAGCAGGGGGCGGCAGAAAGTTAGGTGGGCAGATGAGAGTAAGAGATTTGCGGGATTATGGTGGCTGCGGCTGGCGAAGGACAGGGTTAATTGGAGAGACATGGGAGAGGCCTTTGCCCTGCACTGGGCGTAGTCAGGCTGATGATGATGATGATGTCATAATGCAGTTCCATTGCTAGCTTTTCATAACATGCCAGCTTGTTCACTTTTTTTCTTTTTCTTTTCCATTTTTCCACCCAGGTGTCGCTGATGTCGTTCATGACGTACGTGCTGATCAGCGACCAGAATGTGCTCGACCCTCAGCGGGCATTCGTCTCGCTGACACTGTTCCACATCCTCCGCTTCCCGCTGTCCATGCTGCCCATGCTCATCTCCATGCTGGTCCAGGTGAGCTATAACACATGACATTGTATTAGTCATATTAACAGGTCTCATGACTGATCCCTCACCCATGACCATCTCACAATCAGTTCACCATTCATTCTTAACCCCCCATCAACAATTTGCCTTCAACTTTGTTCTGTGTTCATTATATTGTTCAGGGGGTAGGTTTGCATGTTCTTGAGCACATGTTCTTGAGCAGCAGCAATGACAATTTCACCGTCTCACATGCAGGCCAGCGTGTCGGTGAAACGGATGAACAAGTATCTGGGCCACGAGGAGCTCGACGAGTATGTCACTCACGAGAAGGATGACGGTGAGCTCGACTAAACTGTCTTTCTCTTTCTAGGTGTTGTTTTTTTCCGTCTCTTGGGGCAGGAAATGACCCTATAAACAGGGGGGGTGACTAAGGACAGCTCTGCCTCTTCTATATCAACTTATCAATGAGACAGTTCTGAATCTGGCTCTCAACTCAGTGGTTTGTTCACATTGAAAACTCTCGGCTTACAATTTCTTTCTTCTGAAATGTATGCAGCATGAATGTGTGGAGCATTGTGTGTGCACATTTGTGGCAGCTTATGTGTGTGCATGGTACGAACAACCAGCTCTCACCCACTGAACTTTTCACTCACTGAGCTTCAAGCCAAAGCTTTGTTTGTTGCTTCAATTTTTTCGGCTGTTTTAAATGTCGTGGCTGAAACGAAAAGAGGGAATTGCCTTGTGATGCTGTCTCTTAGTCATTAAGGCAGATATAAGAATGCACAAACTTTATTCGGTGATCGATCGGTGACAGCTTTTGTTAGCAATGAAAGGAAGGGTACAGGTGCAGAGCCTGTGTAACTGTGTCACCGTGTTAAGAGTTTGGTCGCAGGACGACCACCGCTCTGCTGCTGGAGCAGCTGATGCAATCCATGGATGCTACTTGGAACCAGATGCGCCTAAACAACTCGTTACCATAGAAGAAACTTTTTTTTTCTGTGTCCCTCTAATTTTCAAAAGCACATTTGTATTAGAAATACACCTTAAATGGCAAGTGTTATAACTATGCCATGCTTTAAGTGGAAAGTAGTAACTGCAAGTGGGGACCATATTCACTGCATAGGAAGAGAAGGCATGTTTCGGCTCTCCAGCGAGAAGTTGTTGCGGACTAAAGCGCCACAGACCTGCTAAGTCGTCTCTACAGTGCCCACAGACCACCATCGAGAGTTGTAGTTTTTGAGCGAGTGAAGGCATAGTTTAATGGGAATTTCAAGAGTCCCATTAACTTTGTGTGGTTAAATTTTGACTAATCTGCTTGCTCTAATTGGGTTGGGTTTGTGGCTGTTCACTGTGTGTAAACCCGAAGGGACTGTCTTCCTTTTCGTCCCTTGGCAGTGAACACCCCGATCCGGATACGGAATGGCTCCTTCGCATGGACCAAGGACGAGGAACCCGTCCTCCGCGACGTGGACGTCCAGGTGCCCAAGGGTGCCCTGGTGGCCATCGTTGGCCAGGTGGGCGCCGGGAAGTCATCCCTCCTCTCTGCGCTGCTAGGTGACATGGAACGCATCGATGGCGCTGTCAACGTCCAGGTGTGTTCCCGCAGTAGATCATTCATCTCCCATTATACGCATTCTCTATTGGCTCTCATTTGGGACTCAAAAAGCACTTGGATCGAGTACTCGTGGGTGGCCCACCAGGCGTGCTGCTTGAATGTTAAAGGTGGGCATTGTATTAAACAATTTTTCTTTTCACTCATCGCCAACATGTTCACCTGCAGCAAACTAGGATTTATTAGTGGTGTTATACAGGGCGTTTCATACTTAAGGCACACTGAAAGAATGCTTGGTATCTTTACTCTGAGGTAACTTAGTGCAAAAATTGAAACAGTACACTGTCCGTGCCATATGGGGACTATTCATCCATGCCATTGGGATTAATTATGGTTGGGGGTAACGCGGTCTTGGCTTCCAGCTAGACATGCACAAATAAAATAAATTTTGCCGCTACTGCACCGTGCTTTAGTTTCAAACCTGCGGCTGTGCGAAGAGATCAGATTAGCTGGCCGCTGTACGAGAGCACCCTGCTATCACCGCATCTGATCACCCCTTGTGTTTAACTGCTTCTCTCGCTCGCTGCACTGCATGTGATTATCTTTGTTAACTTCCATCTATGCACAATAGATCCAGACTACACTGCTGTCTCAGTGCCCTTTTTATAGTGTATTATGCAGTCCCAAAATTTTATGGTGCTCAACAACTGAGGTCTCCTAGCACTGCTTTTGCCAAACTTTATCTGAAGCCTGACTTTGAAACCCTGTCTTCTAACCAAAAGTGAAATGTAATGTGATGTGCTAGCGTGCATACCTCTCATTTGTCCAAGAAAGCTATATATGCTGTAATGTTTTGTGTCGTCATGTTGCTCCCGAGGACTTTGCTTCTCAGTGCTGTGGCATTACTGCAAACGAACAATCAATGGCATTGTTTTGTTTTGGTGTGTAGTTGAGCCCAGTTGATGAAAAGCATCGTTTGACGCGAATGAATGTTCCCCTCTTCTTGTGTCTCGCCCAGGGTTCGGTGGCGTACGTGGCCCAGCAAGCGTGGATACAGAACGCCACGGTGCGCGACAACATCCTCTTCCAGCGGAAGATGGAGCGGGATCGTTACAACCGCACCCTCGAGCAGTGCGCCCTGCAGACCGACCTGAACGTCCTTCCCGGCGGGGACCAAACCGAAATCGGAGAGAAGGTCGGGAATTGTTCAAACTTCGCAGAGGACAGTTGGTGGTTTCTCCGTAAACTAAACGGTTTGAAAGCCAGTGGTCTGACTATGTTAAGGTCAGTCAAAACCTGGGTTTGGACTATAATTAGCAATTGGTTGCGAATATTCCAGAAACCAGCCTAACAGACAAGGCATGAAAGAAATGTGAAGGAAAGCAGGTAGTGACTGTTAACTGTTGGAGCTGATAGTCGATGTTGGTGCAAACCACAACATAGCCCAAGGTGTGGAAGTTAGTGTTTCGTTCATTAGTATTCTGACAGGCAGCTCAAAGTATGACACACCAATGAAAAGAAATAAAGAATATCGAAAATAAACCAGCACTTACCGTTAACTCTAACAGTTGGGGACTGGTGACTATTTGTCTGCAATGTTCTTTCTTGCGTTTTGTCCCTTATGGTGTTTTTGGAGTGCGATGTTCTGGAGTGTTCATTATGTCAAAGAAGGCCTAATTTTCTGCCTATAGTGTACCAAAATCAGAGAGAATGTTGGGGAGTTGCTTTCAGAAGGACAGCAAAGCTTCGCGCTAGATTCTTCTAAGTGCATTAGGAAGTGTGTTGAACTTTTTGGCTAGAATCGCATTCCCTTGCCAGGCATGGCATCTTAGGTTTTATTCCTGGCTGCTACAGTTTTTCTTCTGTAGAACGTTAAAGCTTCCATCAAGATTACGTCGAATACGTGAATTTAATCTTCTATTTTCTGTTACGCCCACCTCTGCAGTTTAGGTATATTTTTGGCATGGAGATGCTTAACTCATGAATGTGCATTGATCTAACTCAGTGTTTGTTTTCTGTATCTGTACTTCAGGCTTGTGATTTTTCTGTGCAACAAAAAATATTCTTTCACGTCACTGAATTTCATTTGCAGAGACAGCCTGTGGTGGCGATAGTACTTTTTTCTCAAATTTTACTCTTTTTCTAGTTTACCTGAGCTCCTCTTTGAGTGAAGGTATCCCATTTGTCATAATAAATCGCTGATCCAGCAATCTGGCCGACTTCAGTTTGTCCCTGTGCTCCCTTTCTTGAGGAATTCCTGCAAACGTAAAGTGTCCGGGCCAGGAACTGGGTGTTGCATCGTGAGGCATTGGGACATTGTTGTGCGGCATTGGGACATGCATCATGCGGCATTGGGGCATACATGCATCATGCGGCATTGGGGCATACATGCATCATGCGGCATTGGGACATGCATCATGCGGCATTGTGACATGCACCATGTGGCATTGTGACATGCATCATGCAGCATTGTGACATGCACCATGTGGCATTGTGACATGCATCATGCAGCATTGTGACATGCACCATGTGGCATTGTGACATGCATCATGCAGTATTGGGACATGCATCATGCAGTATTGGGACATGCATCATGCAGCATTGTGACATGCATCATGCAGTATTGGGACATGCATCATGCAGCATTGTGACATGCATCATACAGCATTGGGACATGCATCATGCAGCATTGGGACATTGTCGTCGCTGTTGTTGGTGGATGGGGTGATGACAGTGGTGATACTCGCCTACACCTGCAGGGCATCAACCTCAGTGGCGGCCAGAAGCAGCGTGTGAGTCTGGCCCGTGCCGTGTACAGCGACACCGACATCTACCTACTGGACGACCCGCTCAGTGCCGTCGACTCGCACGTCGGCAAGCACATCTTCGACCACGTCATCGGCCCCAAGGGCGTACTCAAGGACAAGGTGCGAAACTTCCACTCTGCCTTCTCTTCTTCGGTCTTCTTTGCAGCATGGTCCTCGTCTGTATGTTTCTTCAACGTGCTTGTTCACTTTCTGCTGCTCAATTGTACGATCATGAACCATCTAGCTCACCAATTCGCCTTATTAATGTCTTCTTTCTTGAACTTAGAGCTTTAAAGTAGGTTTGTTGAGGTAATGAACTGGTTGTCAAGAAAGCTACTGGGAAGGCAACTGTACGACTGATCAAGTGGCTATCTCCCATGGAAGTTAACCCATATATGCTGGAACTTTATAAATTCGAATAATTAAATATTTTTCGATGTAAAATGTTTATTTCACTTCACAATTTAGAATCCTTTATTGATGGAAGTAAATTTCTCAATGCCAACTTTTAAGCCGTCCTACAATAAGGACACAAGGCAGATTTGCTACCGGTTACAAGTGGTAAGGCTTCAACCATTTGGCGTCGGCTTTAAAATCGCATTTCTTATCGTGCACAGTGGCTTCCTTATGACAGCGCACAAGAATTATTTCTCTTGCAGAATTGCAATGTAGTCGCCGGAGTAGAATTTCAAAAATGGCACCCAGAGAAGACTGCCGGATCTTCCTCAATGCACACGGCGCACAGACCCTCTTGTTTTAGACCCTCTTGAACCTATGCATGTGTGCACAAGCTTTTACACGGTTAACTTAGAGTTACCACGCAAGAAAGCGGTATCCTACATGTGGAACACTAGGCATATATATTAACAGATTCCACACATTACGGCAAAATAGTACTCACTTAGGTTTAGTTGCATTCGCATGCTGTATACACAGGGCATGTAAAGCATGTACGGAAAATGTTGAAGGGGCTTTTGTATAAGGTCAGTGTGAGTTTGTGTCAGCTCTGTGTATAAAGGGGATGTAGAAAAAGGAACGTCTCATGAGTATGAGCTTGGGTTCAGTCACGTAACCCATTAACGTAACAAAAGGGTCGTGTGACGAATTTAAAAGCATGACGTGACACTGTAATGAGCTAATGATGACCACGTGCTGTATACACAGGACATATAAGCATGTGCGGAAAATGTTGAAGGGGCATTTGTATTAGGTCAGTCCGAGTTTGTGTCAGCTGTGTATATAAAGGGGATGTAGAAGAAGGAACGACTCATGAGAACGAGCTTGGGTTCAGTCACATAATCCATTAACGTGACAAATGGTCATGTGACGAAAGGGGCATGTGACGGAAAGGTTAGTTTAGTTTAATTCTAGAGGCCCGTGTACTGTGCGATGTCAGTGCACGTTAAAGAACCCCAGGTGGTCGAAATTTCCGGGGCCCTCCACTACGGCGTCTCTCATAGCCTTAGTCGCTTTGGGACGTTAAACCCCATAAACTAAACTAAACTAAAGGTTATGTGACGAATTTAAATGCATCATGTGACACTGTAACGAGCTAATGATGACCAACACCACAGACGCGGCTGCTGGTGACGCACGGCATCTCGTACCTGCCGCAAGTGGACCAGATAATCGTGCTGCGAGACGGGCGCATCGAGGAGCAGGGCACCTACCAGGAGCTGCTACAGCGCAAGGGGGCCCTGGCCGAGCTTCTGTTGCACTTCCTCCGCGAGGAGAGCCAGGACGATGCGCTGCTCCAGGAGGACCCCAACGTGGTTGAGGACCTGCTGCTGCACATTGCCTCACCCGAGATCAGCAGGTGCTGCAGCAGTCTTGCTCTCTCTCTCGCATTCTCCACCTCAGCTTGATCCTTCGCTTGGAAATTTGTGCACCGTATTGATTCTCGCACTGGATGCACTCGTGTAATGCATGAACCTCCCACTTCGGCTTTCATAGAAGTGCAGACTTTCTGAATATTTTGTCCCACGTTATGAACGCACCCCTAAATTTATAAATTTTTTTTTTGGGGGGGGGGGGGGGGGGGCAGGTGCATACATTATTTGAGTAAATGTGTTAGTTGTTAGTGTCCCTCAGATTTGCTACGAGCACAATGCTCAAAAAGTTCAAAGAACGAAATATTACTGAAAAAAAAGTTTTTCGATTTGAGCGCTTCGACTTCTTCATGCAGTGTGCAATGAATATAATCAGCCTAATTTGAAAGCACATATTACTTAGTGAGCTATCAAATTTCAAGCGATACGCCTTGAATGCAAGTAAATCAGATTTCTTTGCCATTGTCGTATTCTACAAACTTTTGACACCAGTCGTATGTTGCGTTAAAGACAGCGCGGAAAGCTTGGAAGAAAAAATGATAGATGTAGTTGCACTTGGGAAGTTCTTAAAAAAAATATAAAGTGTGTACTTCAATCTATCTTGGCCTCGGCATATCATAGCCTTCAAGATAGATTCGCTGCCTACATCATTGCCTTCATAGATTGAGCACATGTTCATCTTTTGCGGTCATGGTTTGTGTTGCTAACTATTCAGAATTTGAATACTGGCGATTCAAAAGGTAAGTGAAATTACCGTACCGATTATTACCCGGAAAATGTGGTTTGGAGCTATGTAAAAACAAGGCGAAAACAGGTGATACGTAATGTCCCCAGAAATGGAGTGTCTCGCAAACGTGTGAAACAGTAGCACTATCCCATCCCTGGGCTTCTCACACAGGGTTTTTCGCTCTGTCGAACTGCAGACAGCTGTCGCAGCACACGTCGGCGTCGGAGCTCTCGCTGTCCGAGCGCAAGGAGTTTCTGCGCAACTTGTCACGGCAGCTGTCCGAAACGCACAGCCAGGACTCCAATGCGCCGACACAACCAGCAGGGGCAGAAAGTGGGAACCGCCGGTCGAGCGCCGGCTCCGAGTCGATGTCGGGCCGCTCACTGTCACGCTCACAGTCGACGCTGCGAAACGCTACTGGTGACAAGGCACCGGCACAAGAGGCGGGCACGAAGTTGGTGCAGGCTGAAGCGGCCGAGACCGGACGGGTAAGCAGTTCTCTTTAGTGCATGTGTTGTGTAAGTCCACCGAGATGACAGTGTGTTTTTTTTATCAGAGTAGAGCAGTTATTTGACCTTTCCTCTCATCACTATGGCCATGTGTTGAGGAAATGACAGTTTATTTATTTATTTATTTACCGTATAAACGCGTGTAAAGGCCGCACTTTTTTTTTTCCAGATTCGGGAGCCAATTTTCGGGGTGCGGCCCATACACGCGATTTAGAAAAAAAGAATTTTTTTTAAGCAAAAACACAGCAATCGGGGAATGAACGGCATTTATTCTGGTGCATGCTCATCCCAAAGAAGCCGCGCAGCATGTCCGCTGTCAACGCGTAGCCGTTGTTCCGCATTTCCATCACTAGCAGAGCAGTTCCGGAAACTCACACGGCTCGCCTCGGAAAGCGCGTTTTTTGCAGCTTGTGTTTCTCAATGCACCCTTTTGATTGCACGGTCATCGGACGCACTTCTCGGCCACATCCGAGTTCCCTGCCCGCCGCACGCTTGCCGCGTTCGAGAGCTAACTCCCAGCCGTGTAGCTGATAAGGTGCTTACTCGGCCGCAGCACGCGAAAGCCACAACTACTGCGAACGTGCTAATCCGCCATAAAAGGCTGGAGCTGGCGATACTGATGCTGACTAGATAGCGGGAAGTCGCGGGGAGGGGGGGGGGGGGGGGGGGAAGAAAAATTGACGATGATGATGGCTGCGGCCTCGGGCGCCATCCATGGACGGTTTTTGGAAGCTCTTGTGCGCGTGCTTGGCCTCCGCGATCGAGAGCACCATTTGCAGCCGGAGCCGATCGCGGAGGCCACGGCGCGTGCATTTAGAAGGCTATTCCCGCCTGGGTCATGGAAAGTTCGGGTGCGGCCCTTACACGGATTTATTTTTTTTTAAACATTTCCTTCGGGAAAACGGGGTGCGGCCCATACACGGGTGCAGCCCTTACACGCGTTTATACGGTATATACCCTAAAGGCCCAAGTGGGCATTACATAGAAGGGGGGGGGGGGGCATGAAAACAACACAATACAGATTATTGGCACACAGTAGTTAACAAATACAAAGAATAACTACATACAAATTGCAAGTACACAGCACTGCAGTCGCTGAAAGATACATAGGTTGAGCGTATAAGACTTGTATTCACTGTTGTATTCAGTTGTATTCACGTGGAGGTGAACCTTTACTGGTCAATAGTGAAAACAGGCGTAATCTTGCACGTCGAGAGAGGTTGCGTGTGGATGGCCATGCAGAAGTGTTTCTCTCCAGAAATATGGCTGACACCCGCATTAGAGGAGTGCCTAAGCATGAGTTTTCAAGCTTTGCGGCACACTTTGTTTCCAAATTTGGCGCCACGCGCTGGCTCCACCCACACTTTCGGTCACATGGCGCCACACTTCCCGCCACTTTGGTACACTTTTGCTCCGGCCCCGCTAACTTTTTGGACATTTTTGGCTCTAATTAATTAACTAATTAACCCGCTTCAACCCCCCCTCGATTTCCCATATGAGATTTTTTGATGCTCTATCCAATGGCACCCTTCTTTTTCGCCTAAACCCATTCGTTCGGACGTAATCATGCGGACAAGCTCCGCAAACATAGCCATGCAATGCTTACGCATTAATATAAACAGCACATTTCCTTTCATTCCATCACCATCATTTTATGGGACTAAGGTCTTGAGCTGTGCTTATGTAAACGCCAGCAAATACATAAACAGTTGTAAAAATTTATTGAAGTGCTGCACTCTCTGTGTCGGTTCACTTAGCATCCGTAGCCAGATCAGCAACACCCTTCTTGGTATTTTTGTGGTTTGGGGAGTTATGAGGGTGTATATATTGGGAGCTTTTGGGAAAGAGCCGGCAGAGTTCATGCCATCTCACCTTGCTGGACTTTCTGCTTCTTGCCTTGGTAATTCACAGGGGTAGCAGAGTGTTGTACATTGCCTGTCTGAGTGGCCTGTGCTGGTTTTCTTGCCATCGCTAATGCTTCTGAAGGAATGTGTTTTTCTTTCAGACTGCCTTTTTTTTTTCTCAGTTCTCAAGAGCTGTAACAGTAGCCTTTTAATGGTTAAATGAGAATAGTACAGGAAATCTGCATTGGTGCTTTTTTGGATTTAAGAATTACGAGGGAGTATCTCTGGGAGTTTTTGAAGAAGCATTGTTTGCGTCACCAGGCCTTTGCTTATGAACTTTTTACTTTCTTGCTTATAAAGCGCAGGTTAAGTGATGGGTGTAGTACATAGCCTGCTTTCAGAGCTGTCTGTGTTCTGCTTAGTTCCGCTCGCTGATGCTTTTGAATGAATGTGTGCTTTGCTTTCAGTCTTTTTTTTTTTTTTTGAGGGGGTTTTGGAGAGTTGTGGTGGCGGTGTCTTTTGGGAGTTAGAGTCAGGCTTAACACTCCTTTGTCTGACTCCCTTGCGCAGGTGAAGTGGCGGGTGTACTTTGCCTACTTTGGGGCCATTGGGGCCGCCTGGATGGCGCCCATTGTGGTGATGAACCTGGCCTCGCAAGCCTTCTCCATCGGCTCCAACCTCTGGCTCACCGCATGGAGCAACGACCCACCCCTGCCCGACGGATCGCAGGACATCGCCAAGCGAGACCTGCGGCTCGGAGTCTACGGCGCTCTCGGCCTGGGGCAAGGTAGGAGAGAGTAGGGGTCGGTGACTGATCAGTCACACTGCAGCTTTCAGTAGGCTGTGGCAGATGGCAGCCTGCCCACTGGGCTACAAATGAAGTTAGTACGCTGTCTGTATAAACTTAGTATGCCACCTCGGATATAATGACCTTAGGTATGTTAACCTTAGGCATACCAAACCTAAGTATGCCACCTTGCGTATAATGAACTTTCATGTGTTAACTTCAGACGTAATGAACTTTCATGTGTCAACCTCATGTGTCAACCTCATGAGTCAACCTCATGAGTCAACCTCATGTGTAAACCCGAGTATGCCGCATTGGATATAACAAACTTTCATGTCTGGACCTCTGTTGTAACGAACCTTAGTGTACCACCTCAGATCTAACAACATGTAGTGGGTATAGGATGAACGTTTGGCTGCTAATGCATTCAAACAGTCCACCGAGGATTGCCTAAGAGTTTTTGTTTTATGATGTAGGCTTTGCTTCTAGAAAAAGAGAAAAACAACGCAATGAACTCTTTTTAATGTGAACCCTCCTTGTTTGAACCGCTGGTTTATTCTGACACTTCTGTGCCATTAATGTCAAGGGCAATAAGAGGCTCCAGTTAAATTGAACTCCCCGTAATTGAAACATTTTTAGTTCTCTTTCGCTCAAATTATTTAGAACTTACTGTAGTACAGTTGCTGACCAATTTTTTGGACTCGGCGGTATTCGAAAAATGGTCCGAATAATCAAAGTCCGAAAAATCCGTGAACTTAAAAAAATTAACTTTTCTGCGAAAAACTGGCTTTCAAAATCGCGAAAATCGCCGCTCCCCATGTTCCCCCTACAAGAGATAATATTAGATGCTATCTGAGTCATAGCCATGCTTTCCTTATCATGATACCAGATAGATGATACCAGATACGCTAGCAAAGACCGAGGTAACCCATGGGAAGACCTCCGAGTGCAGTCCCCCCCCCCCTCTCCCCGTCTGCCGCGTTTATTGCCCCGCACCGCGGAGTGCATCGTCCAAGCCGCAGTGGACACTGCGGCTCTCCCGCTGTCCCACTGTCCCGTTTTCAATGCGATCGCACGCCCTTTGTAGGCCATCTCGATGGCAATGGAGAGCATCCCTTATCTAGAATGGCAACCATAGAGAACAAATGGCCAATCCTATTCAAGCCAGTCCGATTGTGCCCACCGAGCCGATTCCGTTTAAATCCAAGATGACGCCTCTCACGGTGGCGGGGAACAGGTTGGTTGTGACAGCGATGCCCGCTCCTGTCTATATTAGGCCGAAATAACAAGCTTTCGGTTGAAGAACGATAACCACAATGTTGTTGGAGTCTGTTTTAGTCCGAAAATTCGAACTTTTATACTCCACAAAGTCCGAAATATTGGTCGTGAAAATGTACACGTTCCTATGAGCTGCGCGACGGTTCCTCAGTGAAGTCCGAAATATTGTGCTAGTCCGAATTGTTGGAGTCCGGAATATTGGTCAGCTACTGTATAGGCCACATGGTTCTGCATTAACTTAGAGTGATGATGCTGCAACAAAGTTATGGCATGAAGAGGTTTTTGTCATTGCTTCCCAGTTGTTGGCTGTCATGGCGTTCGTTCGCAGCTGCTGATGGCACACAGTCTTCGTTTCTTCATTTTTGTTGTCTTTTGAGTGCAGTTTTCACGCGATTGCAGTGCGCTGGTCTAGACCCAAACCTGGTGTGTTTGTGAAGAGCGTTGCAAGAACTCCTTGCCTCATGCCCGTGCTTACTGATGTACATGCATGTGCAGGTGTGACAATCCTGCTCCCGTTTCCGTGCTCATTGATGCATGTTCATGTGCAGGTGTGACAATCCTGCTCGGCTCGCTGGCGCTCTCCCTGGGCAGCCTGAAGGGTGCCATGCTGCTTCACAATGGCCTGCTGCACAACATCCTGCGCTCGCCCATGTCCTTCTTCGACACCACACCCCTGGGCCGCATCGTCAACCGTTTCTCCAAGGTTTGGCCCCGCTTGATTGATGCTTACTTAAGGGGCTTCACTTCTCACAAGGACTTGTGGAAGTCTTGTCTATCTAGTGTGGAAATGCAGTGTGTATGACTGCGAATGCAGCTAACTGAGGCGGATATCAATGATGAAGGAAAGCAGCCAAATAGGAGATGAAACGACCGGTCTTGACAGATGTGTTATAGCTTACAGATAACCTAGGGTTTAATAAGTATGGTTTGGTATGTCAGTAGTGTGAGCGTGTAAGCTGAACATTGAGATATTCTTTTGAGTCTGGAAAGAATTTGTAAAAAGGCGTTATTTCACGCAGACTCGAGTGTCCATTGTAGTAGAGGGCGCCACTTGCTATCTGTGTGAAAAAAAAAAAAAACTAACTGTGATCTTTCTGAATATGCATCCACTTTTCATAGTTAAATGTTACAGTCATTGAGAACCCCAGGTGGTCGAAATTTCCGGAGCCCTCCACTACGGCGCCTCTCATAGCCTTAGTCGTTTTGGAACGTTAAACCCCATAAACCAAACCATTCAGAAACAGTTGAATAGTTAATTGAATAGTGTTCAACATCTTTGAAGCTATGGTTTAAACACGATCCGAGAAAATCCACAGAAACTGCTAATTGTGTCTTTGGGGTTTGGGCCATTCGTGAAGTACATTCTCTTTAGATGGGGAATACAGAGTCAGATGTTGACGATCTTTAGTATAGCATGTGTCCTGCAGTTTTCTCCTCACTTAGATCTTCCTGGTCATCGTTTTTGTTGTTAAGTTAATCTCACCAACTCCCGTTCCAAACTGCTAGGCCTATTGATGAACATTAAAGGGCGGGACGGTGATGATGAGGTGCACGTTACGGTGCAGGACGTGGACACGATGGACCTGACCATCCCGATGACGGTGCGGTCGTGGCTGATGTGCTTCCTGCAAGTCATCTCCACGCTGCTCATCATCACCCTGACTACGCCCATCTTCCTCGCGGTCGCGGTGCCCGTGTTTGTCCTCTACTACCTCATCCAGGTGAGGTTGAATCACTTTTTATTTTTTTGTTCTGTTGAAAAGTTGCCGATTTTTGATTGTTTACAACATCCTTAAAGACCCACTGAGGGGGTGTTAAGTGAGAAAGGGGACATTTGTTAAAAGAAAAGAATTATAGTAAACTCACAATACACACAAGGGTGTAAGGTAAAAAGGCCCACAAAGAAGGGAGAGTGGCACAAAATGCATCAAAGTCATTAATGCCTGGTTTCACAAGTTAATGCTTGGCATACACGGAAGCTGCATGTTTCAAACAAGCCTACAGCTGTCGAATGAATAAAAACAGCACCAAGAATAGGAGGGTGCCAAAGCAGTATGAATCAGAGGCATCGAATGTGAGCAGAACGTGTGGAGACTGAAACGAACCATTGTCATGAGTAAGTGACCGTATAACAGTTGCTTGATGTTGTTATGGTTATTTTCCTGCATTGAAAAGAAATAAAGCCAGGCCATGATTCAATGAGTGATTTCCGGCTGTGTAATGCTACTGTCTGGCTATTTAGGGCAGGTAGTGACAGCTGATCTGGATCATAAGAGGGAAATAACTAGAAGAATAAGAATAGGGTGGAGTGCATATGGCAGGTTCTCTCAGATAATGAATGGCAGTTTACCAATATCCCTCGAGAGAAAAGTATACAACAGCTGTATCTTACTGGTACTCACCTATGGGGCAGAAACGTGCAGGCTTACAAAGAGGGTTCAGCTTAAGTTAAGGACAACGCAGCGAGCTATTGAAAGGAAAATGATAGGTGTAACTTTAAGAGATCAGAAGCGGGCGGAGTGGGTGAGAGAACAAACGCGGGTTTCTGACATCCTAGTCGAAATCAAGAGGAAGAAATGGGCTTGGGCAGGGCATGTAATGTGAAGGCAAGATAACCGCTGGTCCTTAAGAGTAACAAAGTGGAATCCAAGAGAAGGCAAGCGTAGCAGGGGGCGGCAGAAAGTTAGGGGGTCGGATGAGATTAAGAAGTTTGCGGGGATACAGTGGCGGCAACTGGCAAAGGAGAGGGTTAATTGGAGAGACATGGGAGAGGCCTTTTTGCCCTGCAGTGGGCGTAGTCAGGCTGATGATGATGCTACACACTCTGGAGCTCATGAATTAGTTGCCACAACTGGATGTATGTCATCATAATCCTGCTCCTCTTTCTTCCCTTGGTGGTGGCAGGCATTCTATGTGGCCACCTCACGACAGCTCAAGCGTCTCGAGTCCGTGACGCGGTCGCCCATCTACACCCACTTCTCGGAGACGCTGTCTGGCGTGAGCACGATCCGAGCCTACGGCGCACAGGAGCGCTTCGTTCAGGAGTCGAACCAGCGCGTCGATCACAACCAGATGTGCTACTACCCGTCCACCATCTCCAACAGGTGCCATGCAGTCTTCTTCCCGGTGTCTTTTTTTTTTTTTTTTTTTTTCGTTCGAGCTCATTGCTTGAGGATTTTAAAGGACAGAATTTTCGGCTAGGATGTGAACGTAATGACATCACTGGCATTTTAGAGGTTTTTTTTTTATTTTTTATTTAAAAGAAAGGAAATAGAAGTAAGGTGAACTGATTGCATAAGTGCGACACCTGTTTTCTTTTGCTTGGCTGAGTTTGGCATATTCTGGCGTGAAACTTTTTTTTTTCTCTTCACTAACGAACTCTCAGAGCAGCGGGCTTCATGCGTGTGAGAAAGGGATGTTGCTCATCTGGTGGTGAGAGTGTAGTTCAGATTTTCAGTTTTTGCGCTTCAGGTATCTTGTACATGGTATGTTTCAGGAATCAAGTGTACCTGTGTCTGTTCTCAACACACAGTATAAAAAAATGAAAAAAAAAATGGTGTTCCTGTTTCGCACACCATTGTGGGCAAATGCACTGTTCAATTCCTTTAAAAATCTTGCAATGTAAAATCTGTGCATTGTTGCATCAAGGGACCGTGAGAGGAAGGCCTTTGCATCGCTTCATATTTTTCTATTTTCTCTTTTTCAAGGTGGCTTGCCGTGCGACTGGAGTTCTGTGGCAACCTGATCGTGTTGTCTGCGGCGCTGTTTGCCGTCTTCGGCAGCGATCACCTGGACGGTGGCCTCGTCGGCCTGTCTCTCTCCTACGCACTCTCTGTGAGTTTTATTTGTTCGTCCGACACGAAATCAGTGATTGGAACTAGTGCTTTATGTGTTAAGGAAACCAAACTAAACAATTTGTCCCAAGTTGAGATGTCAGAGTTGTGCTAGTGTTGAATTGGCGGCTGGCAAAGTAAAACAAGCTTTCGAACTCCCGTGAACCAGATCTGTGTTTACTGTGCTTTTCGGGGAACATGTTTGAATCACCATCGTCCTGGTAAAACTTTTAACATACTTAGATGTTTTCTCCATCTAAGCTGAACTTAACGCAGCTAGGTTTTATACGAGATTACAACGAAGCTGCCCACTGCACAACACGTCAGTGCGTGCCTACTCTTTTGGGTCTATGTTATTCCGATGCACTTGTGGTAGTAAAGCTAAACCCGGATGTAACGAACCTCCGTGTAGCAAATTTCTCAATATTACAAAGTTTCTCAGTTCCTGAAGTGCGTGTATTTGTGAACTCAGTGTAGCAAAGGTGTTGTGGTACCAGACCTTGAATCACAAACTTTCTGCACCGACTGTCTATTGGTTAGTGCTGCATTATTTGAAATTGGGCTGAGCCACACGAAAGTTTTCATGACAGTAGAATATGAACCTCCATGAGAGGAACATCCATGATCTCAACAGAGTTGATTCAACGCATTGGGCATCGATGCTGTCAGCACCTCTAGGTGGCAAATGCGGCAGTCTCCACAGCTCTCGCTTTTGTAAGTGACCTGGGTTTACTGTAAATATTTGTGAGGCAATTTCACCTACGTTTATATTTCTCATTTTGGTTCCCATTCTGCATACACTTCTTCACACGAAAACTGCATATGACGAAAAATCGCGGACTTTGCTCAGTTTCGTGGTTAAGCTGTACTCGCCAAGCTGCACAGAGATCTGTACTTTCTTTTTGCCCTATACTACATGCTGGGTGTTGGGTGACACAATAGGTTGGTTTGGGTGGAACTGTGCGTACGACTGAATGCGCTGAGTCACGGACGGTCTCTCTGTGTCCCAGATCACAGCCACCATGAACTGGATGGTCCGCATGAGCTGCGAGTTTGAGACCAACATTGTGGCCGTCGAGAGGATCATGGAGTACACCCGCTCGCCCACCGAAGTGAGTGCACGGTGTTTTTCTTTTGTGCGATTGCTTTGCCTCATGACGCTTCCTTCTGGGAGCTGGATGTATCTAATGGGCGACTAGTAACAACTTTTTCATTATGTATTTGATCGTATAATATCCGCCGCGGTGACACTGTACGCAGGCTGCCTGGGAGGTTCCTGAGGCCAAGCCCCCTGTGGAGTGGCCCCAGGGTGGAGAGGTGCAATTCAGGGACTATGCGACCCGCTACCGTGAGGGCCTGGAGCTCATCATCAAGGACATCACGGTCTCCGTTCACCCTGGGGAGAAGGTGCTCTTTTGACCTTTGCCGACTAGTGGGCCTGTTGAAGTGTGTCCCCGTTCTGTAGCAATAGTTTAGTTTGATTTAGTTTATGTAGTCTTAACAAAGCATGGCACAACAGGGGACGGAAACTCAGAAAGGTCCCGAGGACTGGAAGATAGGACTGGCGTCTTGTTCTGCGTTTACTTTGTTACTGTTATTTCGTCCCTTAGACCACTCTCTTTGTAATTTTTTTCCTAGCTCTGTCTATTATCCCATTGCTCGTTTGTTGCTGTGGCCTGTGGAAGTTGCAGCTTGTCGGTGCGTTTCCGGACTGTCACCTCCAGGTGACTCAGTTCACTCCTGGTCATGTGACATTTCATGTTCACAGACGTGGGTGTCATCTTCACACATTGGCAGAGGTCACTCTGCAAGCACAGTTTAGTGCGTGAGTGTTCACACTCACTCCAGTCTATGGACAGATCATAGTGGATCCCCAAAGACTTACTGCAGAGTATCTTCAAGAACCACTCTATTGAGTTCTACAGCACCAGCTGTTAATGTCAAGATTTCCAGCAGATCTTTAGTGTTCGTCACCATAATGCATCTGCAATCACATGACCACCTCCATGCGCGCATAGCTGATGCCACGTGCTCAACGTCATCACGTGGAGCGTGCAGGCGTGACAAGATGGCACCACACACCTTGAAGGGCTACTCAGTTTTACGTCCTGAGATGACTGCTTTGCACCTGCGTGGTAGCATCCGCAGCAGTTATGATAAGGCTGCCAGCGGCAACTTGGAACTTAAGTCGTGTTGCAGGAGGGCCATGAATGGAACTGAGGTGGGATGTTGTGCTCTGGACACTGCACGTATGCGGGGGGCCAGAGCCACAAATGTACTGCGGGTCAAACAGAGGACGGCCGCGCTCGGGACCCCGCCTGCAAACGCACTGCTCTGCAAGATGCTTAAGTCCGTGCCAACACATTTCGCACAACATAAAGCAGTCGTTGTAACCACCCCAAAATCCAAAACACAATCTTCACATGGTCAACTTTTTCAGCAGCTTTCCAAGCAAGTGCAACAGTTGCAAAAGTACAAGGTAGATGAGATAGTGCTGATGGTCCACATTACGACAGTTGCGATTGCCATTAATTATTTTTTTAAGGCTCTTCATGCCGTCATTCTTTGCATGGAGAAGACTACGCTTTCACACAATGCTCGGCTGGCACATGCAGTTCCATTGCAGCATTGCAGTTTCTTTTTTTATAAGCCTCTGATTTTATGGGTATAGTTATAATTGCATGCAGCTTCCCTTAGCTTCATACTTTCTTTTATTGCATTAGCTGCTATAGCCTCTTCACCATTCATGGTCTCGTGGTTGTCATTTGCATGTAATGTTGTCACGAGATGGAAATATTGATCATGACATACCGTATTTACCCAATTCCAACGCGTCCCCGATTCCAACGCGCCCCCGATTCCAACGCGCACCCGATTTTCGGCACCAAAAAAAAAAAAATTTTTCAAGCCCCGATTCTAACGCGCGCCTGATTTCGGTGACGAAAAAAAAAAAAAAACTACAAGCCCCGCTTCTAACGTGCATGTGATTTCCGCGAACAAAATAATTTGAAACCGTTTTTACATATTTAGGTGAGAACAGGCTGTTTATTGACCCGAACTTTTAAGACGAATAAGCAGTAATTTACCCTAACGAGCAAAGTATTTTGTTCCTTTTTTTTCGCCAACGCCTACAACACTGTTTATACCTCATTATCACAATTGTTTTTTATGACGTGACACGACTGTTCTTACGTCGCCGCGCACGTGAAAGTGCGTGGCGCGAAACAACTGCACCATGTGCGCGCATAGGCGACTTGGTGTAGAGAGAGGAACTCGAGTGAGACACAGCTGGAAGCCTCGTGCCTGCATGCTCTGCCGAAGCGCGATTGGTGGCCCCGAGAGGGACCGTTGAAAAAAAAAAAGCTGCCAAAGCAGCTTTGAGAGAAGAGGAACACCAGCCCGAGATCAACGCCAGCCCGGGATCAGCCACTTCATTCACTGTCACTTTCGGACAGCTCCTTCTCGCTCTCCGACCACAACATCTCGTCTTCAGTGCCGTCCATGGCATTAGAAATTCCGCATTTTTTGAATGCCTTTACGACCATAACAGATGGAATTCCAAGCCAAGCTTCGGCCACCCACCTGGCAATTTCCTCGATTGAGGCACGCTTCAGCCTATTGCTGGCTGTGAAGGTGTGGCAGCCATTCATTAGCCATTCATTGTACAGAGCTCGAATGCGGTCTTTCACGGGCTTGTTGATACACACATCAAGTGGCTGCAGCTGGGAAGTCATTCCACCCGGTATCACCACAAGGTCCGTGTGGCAAGCTGAAAGCTTGTCTTTGACACGCTGGTCTAAGTGGCACTTGAAGGCGTCTAGGACAAGCATGGAGCGGAGCCCCAAGCTAGCACCCGGCCTCTTGCGCCATACACAGTCAATCCAGTCGATGACAAGATCCGTGTCCATCCAACCTTTCTCGTTGGTGCGCACTATAACGCCGCGTGGAAAGTTCACAGACTTGGGGAGTGTCTTGCGCTTAAAAACAAGAAAAGGCGCTAACTTGCTACCATCTGCGGTACAGGCCAACATAGCGGTTACCCGGGTCTTTTCGTTTCCGGACGTTAGCACTCGAACTTGCTTCGCCCCTGTTGACTCTACAGTGGTATTGGCGGGCATGTCAAAATAGACAGGCGTTTGGTCAGCATTTGCAATCTGCCCAAGTTGATAATCGTTACTGTGACGCAACGACAGAACGTATCTCTGAAAGGAAATCAGCTTCTCTTCAAAAGCCTCCGGCAGCTTCTGGCACACACCAGTCCGTCTACGAAGCGAAAATCCTTTCCGCTTCATAAATCTAGTGATCCAATTCCGGCTCGCTTTGAACTGGCTTCTTGAGAGGCCTCGATTGCGCGCAAGCTCAAGGGCCTTCACCTTGAGCACCTCGGTGGTGACGGGCATGAGATCCACGCGAAGCTGCCGCGTGAAATCGGCCAGCTCGTCTTCAAGGTCGTTAAACCTCCCCGCTTGCGGACCGTGGCGACCTTTACTTGATGTCTTGCACTCAAAGATTGACTTTTTCAATCTTCGCCAGTCGCGAACACACGTCTCTGGCACACCAAAATGACGGGCAGCATGCCTATTGCCGCTCTGTTCTGCGTGCAGAATAACTTTCCGCTTAAAGCCATTCTCGTGGCGGACACGACGCATCTTCGTGGCCGCTGTATCCATTGCCGAAAACGATATCGCACGGAGAGCCCGCCGGAGAACACCACCGTCGTCGCGCCACGGAAGACACTGTAGCTTGGTACTCGCGTCGTAAACGCCGCAAAAGCAAGGCGAGACGGTTGTTCCACGCTCGCTGACAGATACGACAAGCAAAGAAAAGCAAAATGGCTCCTGCGACCTCCTGCGACGCAGAAAAATGTGCTCCCATGGTTGCCAGCAGTTAGTGAGCTCCCACATCGTATGATGGCAATGACGATGGGCAGCTGTAGGGCAGTTTCGGTTTGCACCCGAATCCAACGCGCATGCGATTTTAAGGCTTATTTTTCCCGAAAAAAGGTGCCCGTTGGAATTGGGTAAATACGGTAATTCATCACTGCATGAACCATTTTCATCTATCCCATGGTCCGTGGGTCATGTAATGCATTGGTCACAGTGTGAACTGGTTGTCACATCGGTCACAGTTCACGCAAATGACAATTGTGAGATATCCAGGGAGAGAGGGTGACCAATTCTGCTGTCACATTCCGTTTCCCCATCTCCCGTACACTTGATGTTAAAAATCTCATCACATCACGGTAATGTTCTTTTAGCTTTTTTTTTGTGCATAAAGTGTGCTGCAGGTGACTGTTTTCACCATGTCCTGCAGGTCGGCATTGTGGGCCGGACGGGTGCAGGCAAGAGCTCGTTGATGCTGTCGCTGTTCCGCATCGTGGAGCCCGCACAAGGCACCATCCTGATCGATGGCGTCGACGTCACCAAGATCGGCCTGCATGACCTCCGCTCCAAGCTGACCATCATCCCACAGGCAAGTTTCACACCTTGTGTTCGGCATGGGCAGTAGCCATATCTTGTGCTTTAACCCGGGTTCATCATCAGTAATGCACGCAGAACTGGGGCATTTTTGCTGCCACTTTTGTTTTAGTTGCTCTGCTCTCATTTTTTTTGTGTGGTAGTCTGAAGCTTTGAGAATACACCATCTCTGTAATGTAGCAGCAGATGTGTGCGAATAATGTGAATGCTGCTGCAAAAAAAAAATTTTGAGGCAGTGGGGCAGTTCATCAATTGCTTAAACACTCTTTGTCACGTTCAAGCTATCGGCCTGTGTCGCAAAGTCACTATCCATCAATGCCTGCCTCAAACACAGTATAATATATTAGTTTTTACTTAAAACATCATATATTGTTAATATTCATTATTAAAGGCCAGCTGCTCCAGTGGCAAAATGAACCACCCTGGTGATAACTGTGTTTTCCCTTCCCTCCATTGCCGAGAAAACTTGTTGCTGAGTGTGTAGCTTGCTCGAGTTCATTTAGTTCTGTCATTCTGTACCAACATTGATTAGCCACTGGGGAACAAATCTGGATCTAGAGCATTTTGTCATTATCGCTTGTTCTGCTGTGTGCTCCCAGGACCCGGTGCTTTTCTCGGGCACCGTGCGCACCAATCTGGACCCATTCAAGACCAAGAGCGACGAGGACATCTGGGCAGCCCTGGAATTGTCCCACCTGAAGGCGTTCATCTCGGGCCTCGACAAGGGCCTCGAGCACGAAGTCCAAGAGGGCGGCGAGAACCTCAGGTCTGCTCCGTTGCACTCCGTTTGGCAATTTCCGCCACGTTTTTTGTTTTCTTTTTTTACAGTTTGCGTCCTGTCATTGCTGTATGAGCTGTTTAGTTTGTCGAAGTAGCCACGTTTTTCATATTCTTTTCTCTTTTGTTGTAGAGTTCTTTTATTTTGTATTCTCTACTTCATGCCCTCTGGTGTGAGACTGCAGCATTAGCATGGGAAATAAATTAATCAATTTTATAGATCGCATCATGCTCAGAAACATCTGGGCGAAAATTAAAATTCGCACCCAGGGTTCAATTTTTGTAACCTCACTCGTACTCCTCGTAACAGCAGCTAAAGGTGCAGCTATTGAACAGATTTCTTCAGCATCACAAACGACGGTAACTCATTCAAAGTATATTTTTGTGGTGTTTTGAGTGTTCTTTTAGCGTGTTCTCAGCATATTCTATGAACATCCTGAACATTTCCCGCGTGGTTTCCAACCTCCTCAACATGCATCTATTCTTCCCACCCACTCTTAGCATAACTTCAGTGCATTCTCAGTGCTCTTTTAATGCCTTTTCAGTGTGCTTTCAACGCAGTTTTAATGCTTTCTGAATGTTAAGTAAGCGTATCGTTAATGTCATTTCAGTGCATTCTTAACGCATTTTCAACGTGTTCGCAACGCATTCTTCCTTGCACAGTGTGGGCCAGCGACAGCTCCTCTGCCTGGCACGAGCGCTGTTGCGCAAGTCCAAGGTGCTCGTGCTGGATGAGGCGACGGCAGCCGTGGACCTCGAGACGGATGCGCTCATCCAGCAGACCATCCGGAAGGAGTTTGCGGGCTCCACCATCCTCACCATTGCCCACCGCCTCAACACCATCATGGACTACGACAGGTCAGCTTGCAATGTGCCTTCTTCCTCTCATTGCGCATGGGTGTACACTTCAGCACGGAAAGCTTTCTTGCAAGAATCCTGTTCAAGTGTACAGTGAGCAGCAAGCGTTTACGGAACATGTACCGTAAAAACCGGAATGTAGGTCAGACTGGACCGGAATATAGGTCATCCTGTACAGTGAGCAGCAACTGTCGCCCTTACCTTGAAACAAATGCGACTCAACCGGCTGCACAATGGTGACATGTTTATTTTCATTTACATGCTGCTCGTATGTACACCCGGCCAATTCTTTAACACTATCACGCGAACATCGACCCGCGTGCTTGTCAGCGCCTTATTAACGGCGCTGAGCGACGAAAGAAGCGAGATACTTACATGTGTACACATGCGCTTACTCTCGCTTCTTTCGCCGCTCCGTGATAAGGTGCTGACAAACACGTGAGGTAATGGTCGCGGGATACTGTTAAAGAATTGGCTGGGTGTATACTACAAGCGTTGCTTCGAGTCATCGACTCATCCGAACTTGAGTCAGATGACAATTGCTTCTCGCTGCCCACGTCCCATAGAGCATCATGCTCTGTGCCGTCTAGCGCATTGCTTATGCTGCATTTTCTAAAAGACTTGCGAACCATTTCTGCGGGGAGAGATTTCCACGCCGACAACACCCCCAGCCACAAACCAAAATAACATTGTGACAACTGAAACGCAAATCGGCGGTGCCACAACGCTGCCATACCACGCTGCTGCTGATGGCGATGGTGATGGAGGCTGTTGACTTCAGCCACCCATTGTTGCAAGACTTCCATAGTTTTTCTGCCAATGACAGGTATATAAGATGGGGGTCGACTTTTTTCCATGGTTTTTGCAAAAAAAAGTTCAACCTATATTCCGGTTTTTACGGTATGCTCGGAGACAAATTTATTCCACTACTGCTTCGTGTCCTATTTCCTTGATATTGGTATCAGCAAATGCAGTTGATATCAGAAATGGAAGTTCTTGATAATTTGAACTTGAAGGGAACCAGAATATTTTTTTGTGAAGCCCCACACACTACGCTGTAAGCTTATTCTGCTAACTGTGCTTACTTTTTCCTGGCGTAGTCGTGGCATTGTTTGTCTGCCCAGCTGAAAACATTGTGCATCTCAACAGGGCAACAGTAGTTAATCTGCACGTTTAATCTTTGAGGAACATTAGGGCCTTATAATATGGCTATATAGAGACCGTATTTGTACAGGTGTTGTGAAACACCAGGCTGCATGCAAAGCTCGACACAGTGACGGCAACGGTTTTGGGGCGTTGGGTCAGTCTTGGAGGTAGATGTCATAGATTTCTCTAAACGAGTGTGAAACCTCTTCGTGAACGCATAGTATGTCTTTAAAGGGCAACTGAAGAGGTTTTAGAATTAGATCAAGCCCGTGAGGATTGAATGTGTGAAACTTGCCTGTGAAGTACGCGAAGTCTTTTTGTTCCAGCAGTTGAAATTCTGACACAATCGCTCTATATAACCGCGACAGTATTCAGGCAACTCATGTGAGTCACTGCATGCCCGGTGGAGGAGGGAACTCCACTTTTGTTTCACGTCGCCTCATGCTTCAAAGATTTCGTATTATCAACTGCGCAGGATCCTGGTGCTGGAGCAGGGGCGGGTGGCCGAGTTCGACAGTCCGGCCAGTCTCCTGGCCGCCGAGAACTCCATCTTTCACGGCATGGCCAAGGATGCGGGCTTGGCCTAGCACAACAGCCTATGTTATATGCACATCGTTCATCGTCACCAACCTCCGCTCTCTAGAAACCCTATTTTTTCTTCTTTTCACCTCCTACGTGCACCCCTCTCCATCTCGCCGGACATATTGTGGGCACACTTGTGCCTTTTAATAAGGTGTGACGGTTCCTGTTCGCGAGAAGATGCGCGCTCTTCTTTGGTCTGCTTGAGAACGAGTTCCTGCGAGTCTCCCCTGAACTTGCTGCAGTTTTGAGAGGTGTTTCACGCCGTCGGAGTTGGGGAAACAGGCGACCCTTGTGACTTTTTCCTCCTCACTCGAGCTCTTCTGTTCAAAGCATCAGCAGAGCGCGAGGGTTTTTCTTGTCTTCTTTCATGCGTCTTTCAAAGGGTTGTCACGTCCAAAGTCCATCTCTTGAAATAGTTGCGGTTGATGGGGTAAACGAGCGAGTTGTGTTCTAGGAATCTCCTGACCCAAGGGCGTGCGAGACAATTTGTATTGAATTATTTGTTATAGTATAAAAACAAAACTGTAAGATAGTAGGTTCTGCGAAAGAATGGCGTCCAAGAGTTTGATGTGTACCATCGCGAAAAGGACAGGTCTTGTTGCTTTCAAGACCTTATGGCATTTCTCGAACAGGTTTTGCGCAAGGTTTCTGTAAAATTCCTGCAGATTCGTATGGAAAACTGTTTAGGCTTTTAGTGTAAAAAGGAGAAGCGAGAGACTCCCTGAAAGGGAGCTGTCGCAAGGGCCAAGATTCAATGCAAAGTGCCTGCAGTCGCTTTAATGCGGTATTTGTTCAAGCCCTCTTCACATCGTGTTCAAGTCCGTCACATAATCAGCCTGACCGGAGTACTTGTGCAAGGCATTCAAGGCATCACATTCACTGCAGCGAAGCTCCTCTAGTGGCTCTGTTTAACAGCACTCTTAAAAAGCTTCGCTTGCTCTCCACCAGGTAGCACTGTTCAGTAGTCATCAAAAAACCTTGGCTTTACTTGATTTATTTAAAAACGATGTTCACTTTCTTTACTATCTACTTTTCTGATGTTTATAGGCTGCAGGTGGCCCCCTCTGTTGGATCATAACGTAAACAATGATGTCACGTTTCATTTCGTGCTTTAGGCCATAGATGGCACTGTCTACGTCACAGCTGTAATACAGCTATAAGAAGTGCTGTTGTTTTTATTATTTTTTTAAGTAAGCTGGTCATGGCTTACTCACCTCAGTTGGGCATTCACTCACTGGACGTTGTCATGCATAAGTTGTACCTCGACAGTCGAATGCGTAAAAAGGCTTGTAACTTTTCTGTTTTGCTTTTTCTTGCACTAAGTGTCCATGAACGATTGGTACTGTTCTTGGTGTCACAGCTATGGCGCTGAATTAACTGCCATTTTTTGTAGCGCTTATTATTTATTTTTGTATTAGTGCTTTCTTTGTAGACTACTGTGTGCGAACAAACGTCATTGACTGGCTTGTTTGATATTTGTTGTTGCATGTCATTGTATTCACATTTAAGCAGCTATTGTGCAGTCGTCAGCATCGTGCAATTGGAAAAACTTCTTCCAACGCTGCCCTGGTTTGTTTTTCTGCAGTGCTAGTAGACTTGCAGTGTGCGGGTGGTTTTTGTCACTTTCTTTGCTTACATTTTCTGCGGTTTATAATTTCAAAGAAATTGGGGAATTTATGCACCAGCTGTGCCTGTTTGGAAGGACTGAGAGTTGTGCGATTTAATTTGAGGAACATTATTAGATTTTCTTTTTAGTTTGCTGGAAATGTTACTTGCAACAATTTTGGCTTCGCATGAACAGTGATGTGCATGTTCTTGCAAGCTCAACTCTGCACTCTGGTTTCACATTGCTTGCATAAATTGATTGCTTTTCAGAAATTGGCTGTCAGTTTAGCATTCTGTTTACTGTGTTGTCGACGCATGCTGTCGCAATCACTTTTTATGAAGTGCAGTCTTTGTCAAAAGTTTGTAGCTCCCATGGCCGGAGCGGGAGCGCTGTTATCGGCGGTGCTTGCACTACCGAGGTTGTGCTAGACGAGGAGGCTTTCCATCTCACTCGTGCTCGTCGATCACGACCGCCTTCCTCGCCAATCGCAACCTCGGTACCGGGTAGCATCATTGCTCGGCAGCAGTCCAACCACAGTTGCAGCGGATTATAAACTTCTGACGAAGACTGCACGCAATCTGTTGTACTGACTTAGTCGACAGTAAAAGCCTGATGCAGTGGCTTTGGTGTATGACAAGTCAACAATTTTCAAGTATCAAAATATTCCACAACTTTTGTCGGTGCCTAGAGCACGGGTGGCAGATCTGGCAATATGACGGTGTAGTCTTGCATCCTTTATACTACTCGTACTTCTTGAAAGTGGAGTACTTGGCATGCAGAGACTTTTGAGCGCCATTCCGGCCAAGAGTATTCAATTGCTGCCAAAGGATTGTTTGTAGGCAGCGTTAGTGCATTGAGAGCGTGTCATTCTCTCCCAATATCTCGGATATATTATTGTAATAATATTTAATAAGCATTTTTCTGCGAGTACGCGTGCAAGAAAAAAGGGCTGCTGTATTAAAGCCAGTGTGATATGTCAACGCGTACTTTGTACCATAGTTTTAGGACGTTTGTACTTTATTATTAATAGGAGTTGCAGGCTGTTGGACGACCTGCAACTGCTGCTTGCACTGTGCAGACGGGTGGAGGCACGAATGTCCTTTTTTGTTGTTTTTTACAACACTTGAAAGAATAAAATGACATTTTCATGATGTTTGCATGAAGCATTGTTAACATTTTCTTCCCAGGTTTAACTGGCTACAATGCTCGCTTCTGTGTTGCACACGATTCCTTTAATAACCAGATAAAAATACCTGTTGATATCTTCCGTAAAAAAATTTGCACAAGTTTATGTTTTACGGAAAGGCTGTAAAAATGTTTACTGCCATGCCAAATGCACTAGCTGTTGCTCCATGATACTGGCACCTGGTACGAAGACTAATTTGCAGTAATGCACATGCTTATAGGGGCTGGGACGCTGTATGTAGGAGGATTCATTTCCCTATTTTTCACGACAGTTGACTGTTATTAAGAGCTACCAAAAATTTTAAACTGGGTAATCGCGACAACTTGGTTGGCTTTGTTGATCACGAACATGAAGAGCACAGGGAGGGTTGCTCGAAACTATGGAGGCGCGCTGGGGCCTGGCCGATGCCACGACTGCGGCTATAATTTATGGCGAAAGCCTCTGTCAGGGTGTCAGTTACTATGATGTCAGTACCCTAGCTCTCTCTCGGCAGCTTGACACGACTTGTGGAAGGCAGGGTAAGAGAGCACCAGAGACTGGACCGAACTTCCGATGTGGATGAGCTCCTAAAAGAGCTTTTCGCTGAACAAATAGTTACGCATTCCGCACTATGATCCGTTTTGACGGAAAGATATATCTGGGCATGCGCAGATATCCCAGAGGAGCGCACACATGTACAGGTGCACATAGGGTTTATATTAGAATATTTAGAAACCCGCGCTGCACTAAAGCTATCTAATAACGATTTTTTTCTTTCTTTTGCGCATCTATTTTAGGGCACAGCAAAAGATAGTAACTGTGGTGGAGCATCATTTTTCATCATATATAAGTCTCGTTGTATAAGATGCACCGATGAAAAATTCGCAAATACCTAGAAGATGCCCAGCCTGAATTGTGACAGCACAAGGACCCCTGCGGCCATCGAGGCGTTGTCTGAACACTTCCAGTTTAGTGAAGTCGTGTGTTACGCGACGTCACATACATACGACCGCACCACGTGGCATGTGCGATGTACAGCCGGCCAAATCTTTAGCTGGCGTGTACTATGGCCGCTTTTTCTGTGCTACAGGAGCGCGGAAAACACGGCCGTCACGCACGCCAGCTAAAGATTTGGCCGGCTGTACCTCATGCACACTGACTGTGAGGAAACACAGACGCCGCGAAAACGGCTCAACGGGCTCCTCACAACACTTGGCATCGGCCAGGGTATGACACACATCGCCAAACAGCCCCTCGAGCTCATGTATGCAACGACATAGAAAACTGCGACTTATACATCGGAAAATATATACGGTACTCCAGACTAAGCTGGCCATGAGAAGGCTGACGAAAGCATTTAACTGCTGCTTAAGCTGCCCCAGATTTCCGTGGTTTACATCGCCGAACCAAGGTGTCAATATTTGCTCTCTAGAATCAACGACATAAGAAATTAATTTGCGATCCCCTTCGATTTATCCAAAATAGACTTTAATATCAAGATTCCGAACGGCAAGTTGGTGTGTGCGTTCTATATCAACATTGGTCACTTTCGATTATGGTTACCCAATGCAACCGTGAATATCTCATCTGCGCAACATGTTTTTCAGGAATATACAAGGTTTTTGGCTCTCATGATCATTCTGCTGCTGCTGATTGATGATGATTTGTTGACTGTCCCCTTTTGTATCCGGAATGCGCCCCAGCCACAGATAGGGCCACAGAAATTCCGAAGCGCCCTCTGATGGTCTACCTGCGCAGCTGTCGAAGGAACGGAGGGAACACGCGTCGAGCGGGCGAAGTTGCGGCACGCATACGCTTCAATGGTGTTTCCATTGCGGCCGCTTAATCCTACGCAATCTTTTTCTACTTGGATCTACAAAAACTCTGTCTTTTAAGCTGTAGGAGACACGAAAAAAGCCTCAGAGTCAAACCACGCAAATGCATTTCGTCAGCGCTGCCTGTGCAGCCACCGTGTACAGCGTCTGCTGCACCTTTTGTCATTCGCGCTGGCATCGCAGCGGTGATGGAACTGGACTAAACCGAAAAATATAAAAAAAATTGCAGCACCATGCACAGGAAGCTGCCGAACACCGGCTGTCAATCTCCGAGAAGAGTTCAGTCTCACAGTGGCAGGACGGTGTAAACCAAGAATTTTAGCATAGCGTGTACCGCTACATCTCGCTGCGCACCGCCAGTGCGCAAGCGCCGATTGGTCCTGATGCGACGGCTAGAGTTCCTGTATATGCTCCCGCAGGGAGCATATACAGGAACCTACCTTAGGTAGCACCTTTGGTACCTTTGGTAGCATATACAGTAACTCTAGAGACGGCCAGCACATGGCGCCATCTGGCGCCCTCGAGGCGACCTGCGCATGCCCACTGACCGAGATATACACGGCGAGTGCTACACTTTCATAGAGACTTTTAGAATAGGGAGACCCTATTGATTAGGGGCATAGCAGGGTGCCAGTACGCACTGGTACCCGCCCGCATGCGGGAGGTGCTGGGTTCGATTCTCAGTGCCGCCGGGTACCCACCGGTTTAATGGGTACAAGCATCCTTCCGGCCTGGTGCTTGGTCGCAGTGGTTTGGACGCCTGTCTCGGCTGCGGGAGGTGGTTGGTTAGAAACCCACTGCCGGACACCTACCGGTAAAAATGGGTACAAGCGTCCCCCGGCCGTGGCCGCCGCGATCTGCTCCGGCGGCGCGCCGTTGGAGGCCACGCCCCGGCCTGCCGCCCGGCTTCCTTTAGGGGTGTACGTTTGGGAGAAGCTCCGTAAACCCCGCTGCGCCCCTCGCGGGCTGAGCCCAGTTTCGAACGACCTTCGCAGCCTTGCTAAAGGTGTGGTACCCTTCGGCCAACGCGGATCGAGCGTACGCCCTAGGGCAACGGCCTTTCCCCATACGTGAGGACAAAGCAGCCCTTGCCCAGGAAAGAACTCCCTCAGCGTCTTACACTCGCACTGATCAACTGGCTCACAGCAGCAGAATCAGCAGCAGTCTCACAGTGTTGGGATTTGAAGGCGCGGGCTCCTTTCCCAAGCCATGCACCCTGAGAAGCCAAACACCAGGCCGGGGCATAGCTCGTAACCATTTTGAGAAAACCGGCGGGTACCCGGCTGGCGGCGGGAGTCGAACCCATCACCTCCCGAAGCCAAGGCGGGTGCTCTACCACAACGCCACGCTTCGGTGGCATCGTGGTAGTGCATCCGCCTCGCATTTAGGAGGTGCTGGGTTTCATCCCCAGTGCCGCCGGGTGCCCACCGGTTTCCTTTTCCCCTGGCCTGGTGCTCGGCTCTTCTAGGGCGGGATGCTTGGGAAAAGGGTCTAGACCACAGTTGCCTTGACGAATCAGAGATAAGTTCTGCCGTCAAGCAACCCTAAATCCACCTCGTGTGGTAGAAGCCCAACTTGTGGCCCCCCCTTTTTTTTTTCGCAAGTCAGACAGCTGGAAAAACCGGACTGTCTGGTAAGCTGTGCTACTATGAAATTTTCTCTTCGGAACGAGGGATCGCTTATGGTAGTATTTGAACCTGTACGTCTTGAGACACGCTGGTTAGAGCGTACGAGCTTCGAGTTGAACTCTTCACTTTGCAGTAAAACACTAACCACCTTTGCAGGCTGAGTGTTCGAAACTAGGTTTGCCCCCGAAAGGGCGCAGCGGGGTTTGTGGAGCCTCCTCGAAGCGCACACCCCTGAGGAAGCCGGGCGCTGGGCCAGGGGCGGCTTGTACCCATTTTTACCGGTGGGTGACCAGCGGTGGGTTTCAAACCAACCACCTCCCGCAGCCGAAATAGGCCCCTATTCCCCTAGCCAATAGAGTCACCCTATTCTAAAAGTCCCTAATGTCCTTAATATCGCAAGGTGATATTCACGACGTACCATGCGGGAACGGTGCCACAATTGTAACGTAACAGCAGAGTCTGCTCTGAAAGGGTTTCTCGGGAAGCTACATCTAGACTGGGCCGCCGCGGTCGCTCAGTGGTTATGGCGCTCGGCTGCTGACCCGAAAGACGCGGGTTCGATCCCGGCCATGGCGGTCGAATTTCAATGAAGGCGAAATTCTAGAGGCGCGTGTACTGTGCTTTGTCAGCGCAAGTTAAAGAACCCCAGGTGGTCAAAATTTCCGGAGCCCTTATCTACGGCATCCTTCATAGCCTGAGTCTCTTTGGGACGTTAAACCCCATAAACCACATATACCTAGACTGGCGCATCAAAACAAAGCAGATGTGAAAATGCAGCACCCGGGAATGTAGCAGCAGGGCATTGTGTCTGCAAAACTGCAGCATACCGCACTACAGAATGCGTAGCAATGCTTGCTAAGTGACAGCATGTGGTATCTCAAAGCAATGCAACGCTGCTGTGCCACAATTTATTTCAGCAAAGCTTCTAACAAAAATTTACACAGTATGACAGCTCGTCACACGGATGCGTTGATGACAGACGAAAATTTGCACTTTATTTGTGGATAGTTTTCCAGCAGGCACACAAGTTTCACAAAAATCATACTCTTTCCTGGCTACTGGCACAACTTTTTTTCGTCACTTGCTCAGTTCTTTCCTCCTAGATAAACCAAATCGTCGAGGTTAAAATAGTAAAACACAATTTGTTAGTAGCAAAATAGGAAAACAAGGGAGGGACACTAATACTTTCTATGTACATAGGAAGGAGCGCAAAAGTGAACTCGGAAATTAGTGTCCTTGTATTGAAGTATTTCAACAGATGCAGCATCAGGACATTTTTCCAGACGTGCAATTTTTTTCTTCTTTCGTTTCCTTGAGGCTTTCACTCTAAGTGGCCACACCTGCAAAGCGAGAAAAGATACTTGTTTCATTCATTTGATCACTACTTTCATAAAACTAAAGCCGCTGTAACAATATTTTCCTTAGAGTAGCAGATGCAGCATTTATTTGCAATGGTAATGCTAGAATGCAGCTAAACCACAAACTATCAAAGTTTCAAGTAAATCATAGACTATACTCTGCGGCAACTTTGTCTGGCAACAGAGCCGAAGCTGCTGAGCGAAATCACACCCTCTCTTTCTATGCAGCAGAATATATAGCCCCCCCCCCCCCCCTGCAGTTTTCAATTTTCTCTCAAAACATACTGCCAATATTCATTATTTAAGGCACATCTTTAACACAACTGCCAACTATCAACATTGAAAGTCAAGCAAAAAAACAGTTTGCTCGACTAAAACAAATTTGCTAGGCACCTCTAGTTACAAGAAGCTTCTATAGATGGCGCTAGCTGTCCTAACGACGGTGTTTAGGTACCATATAGAAACCAATGTGCTAGGCAGCCAAGCGTACCGTTGTGCAACTGAACTTTTTTCGCGGAATGACTCAGTCTTGGATGCTCAGTCCCTGAAGCCTTCCTTTTATTGCCAAAAAAAGCTGTCGTTCAGTACAGTCTACAAAATTTGGAGCTTCAATAATCCCAAGTGCCTAGCTCAGAAGCTGAACGAGGTGGAAAGTTTTTTTTTTAATACAACAACGAGCGGCTTACAGATTACAAATCCGACATAAACAGTACATTCCACCAGGGATGCTCACCCAATTCAATGCACATCACTGCCATCCCTGCCCCCCCTTTCACTCGGCGCCCGATGTCTCGGAAGAGGCTTCCGGGGCCCCCTCCTCGGCGGCCTTAGCGTCGGGCACCCAGAGGCCGGAGTCGACGCAGCGCTTCATGTGGTACCTGGCCTCCTCCTCGGGTATGGTGGCAATCACTTCCTTCAGCATCTCCAGGTCACGTGACTCAAAGCACTTCTGCAGCGACTGCACAAACACCCAATGCGAGCAACGTCAAAGGAAAAACACGAGACAATTCCAAAGCTACCCGTTCATCACCACCGTTATCGTCGGCCACCTTATCTCCGCAGACATTTCTCCCCCGTCTGACTCTCTGCCATGCCTTGCTGCGATTCCTTTAGTTAAATGCACATCGCTACCCTAACTGACCCTCAGTTGTCCGATGTCCACATTGGATGTCCTGCCCGAGGTCATTTTACTCTTCTTGATTTCAGCTACGATATCATAATCTTATTTTGCATTCTAACCCATGCTCCCTTCTCTGTTTCTATTATTTTCCCTTCCATACCTCGCTGTAATGTCCTCAATTTAATTTCAAGCCTTTTCACTAGCCTCCCAAGTTTCAGCCCCATAGGTTGGTACTGACGAGAAGCTGACTAAGAAGGTTGCGAGCACCATAGTAGGATACGACTTAAAAAAAACACCAGCTGTTAACACTGGGTCACGGTCCGAGCCGTCCTGTATTACTATGCTAGCCGAAAACAGTAAACGAAATCAGCTTTTTAATGTTTGGCTTTATCAAACAATCCACGTATCGAAATTCTGGAGCTCATAATTTTTTTTCCTGTGATAAGCTTCTTGTTTAGGTAACAAGAAACACTGAAGCAGCGGACTACTTTTTCGTTGTGGAGGGATTCTGTGCACAGAGGCTGAATGCGGGCGGAGCTTCACTGCAGACTTAAGTTGTATTCGACTATAACTACTGCTTCATCATTTTAATTCGCTTGAATGCTTATGCTAGCTCAAGTGTATGAACAGCTGTTATTTTGCTATCTGCCTCATGTGACTTTAACTGTACTTGCAAAGTCATAAGTAGCATTTAGCTGTTGAAACTGAAACCAAAACTGCGTAAGTGAAGAAACTTAATAATCCAGGTGCAGGCGAATGCCATGTGATGATCCATGTTTGCTAAAGACTTGTGTACAGTTCAAAGCAGGAAAAACAAGCACGGAAAAATTTGATGTCTCCAAATTATTTCAGAGGGCAACTCGGTAGGTTTTACGAACATTTCCGAGTTGATAATCACATCAGATTTCTTAAGAGTCCCTTTTATCAGGCATAGAAAGCCACTCTTCAAATACCAAGTAAAAATATATTAAAAAAACAAATACCAGGACACTGAAGAAACAGGGTTTCGACCAAACAACTATGATGTCACTGATTCTGTGACAAACTTATGCATGCACACCATGGACTGGTTAAAATGGCGACAGCTTAGATCATTATTTGTCTGAAACGACCGAAAACAAGCTTAAAATATGATCCTTCAGCAAATGCAGAGATAATATCAACGAGCATGCAAACTGTGACATTGCAAAAGCAAGGTTGGCCGTACAAATCACCCCGCTGAGGCCACAAAAGAGAGAACTTTAAAAACAATTTGTGCGGCAACAAGAACTCTACCCAGCTGCGAAATTTGGCACAGAAGTTCCGAACACTGCAGAGAATGTGCTGCAAAAGTTTCAGTAAGATTTATGGAAGTAGAGAAAAAAAAACGTTAGAGATCACTGAGGGGACCCGCATTGATGCCTCCGTCACAGTCGTCGCTTCTCTTTGCTTCACTTTAGGCTGTTTGCCTCTCTTTTTGCCTCTTCCAATTTTGACTTCTACCGCTATTTTACTGTCCGCGCACTAGATGCACGTCCGGGGCTATTTTGACGTCTAAATGACCTTTTGGCCTTTCATTAATTAACTAATTACTCCACATCAACCAAATTTGGTGTACAACAACATTTCGCCCACCTCGGTCATGTGGTTGCATTTTCCTTGCAATTTTGAAGTCTGGTACTGTTTTCACGTCCTCGCACTATATCGACGTCCAACACTATTTTGACGTCTAGGTGACATTTTGGCCGTAATTAATTCACTAATTATTCCACATCGACCAAATTCTGACGTGCACCATCCTCACATCATTCTCTATCACACACTCTCATTCTTTTTCGCTTAACTCTCGCACGAATGGAGAAATCGCTGCCGACACATTTTGCAGACACGAAATCGTTGACATTGCCAAGTAATGCTTTTGCATTAAAAAAAAAAAACGGCAGAGCGGTCCTTCAAAATGAGGACAGGAAAAAACAGTGAGCCCCAAGGCAAAATGCGTATACAGTTGGGACACGTTTCATTTTGTCGCTCAAAGGATTCACTCAGCACAAACTCACTCAACTGTGACAGTCAGACCCCACTTGGTGATGCAAACAACTGAACTCACCTCTGGCAGCGTCTCGAACACTTCGACCGGGTCAAGACCACCAGGTCCTAGCCTCTCCTGCCGCTCTTTCTGGAAAGTTTTTGAAGCCACAGCCAAACAACCCAGTCAGATTTTTTCTCGCCTCTAAGCAACAGCACAAAAACACAGGTGGCAAAGCGCGGTCAAACACGTGCCAGTGGTTCTTGTATGGCCCCTAGCGCGACAAGGGGACGCCACTGGTGCCCCTATTCACATATATTGTTGCTGTACAAGTCTATTTGAGTTTCAGCGAAAAAATGTTTCTATGACAATGACTGGTGGTTAGCGCTCCCAGCATGCTGAAGAACACTTTTTTCCTTTTTTCCCCCCAAGGTTCATCATACACGTGCAACATAGACAGGGCGACGGCGATCTCTCACCTCTTCGATCTCTTTCAGCGCTTCTTCCAGCTTCTCCCTTGCCCTCAGCTGGACACGCTCCTTGAAACCCTTCAGCTCATCCTCAAAGGCATCTTTGTACTGCTGGTCGGCCATCTGGATTCTGAAAAGGACAAGGGACGGGAGAAATCGACACAGCACCTTCTTTAACGTCTTTCAAAAACCTCGGCACAAAGCTGAGTTGCAAAAGAAAGCGGAGGAGAATCAAGACGAAATGCTCATCGCCACGCATTCCAACCCCAAACCGCAAAGTTGACGAGCGCTCTCGCCTTTTCTTCGCAACTGCATGGCTCATCATTTGCCCAGGCGGACACCAGCGTGTGCTCACCGTGTAAAAAACGAGGAAATGCAGGAGCGGGGGTCCACTTCAAGCTGCTTGCCCAACTCCAGGATGTACTGGATGCAGATGCACTGGTGGGCGACGTGTGCCATGAGGTCGTGTTTCTGCGCGGGAGATTCAAGAATGTGCACTATGAAATGCCAAGCACCTGTCCTGTTGTAGATCTAGTTTCCTAGTGTTTGAGGAAACAAATGAACACTGACATGCTGTTGCTAGCAAGCTGAGCAAGCCATGGTATGTTGGTGTGATTAGGCGGTGGTCGAAATAGTGTGCAATGTTTCCAAAATTAGCGCACCTCTTCCCGCTGGTTAAGCCCATGATTGAAAAGTAGTTTGCCATATGTTCAAAGCGGAGACAATCACCTTTCGTTGATGTTGAAAATAAATTGATTTATTAACTAATTGATTGATCGATTGATTGACTGACAAAGCTCAAGTACCACAACTGGCACCGTCCTGCCCTTCGTCAAGACCTCGAGAAGTAAGAGTGATATGCGGTGGAGTGACATGTGGCTGGCACGCCTATTCATTCAGACTTTATCCATGCAAAAATGAGTTCGTCATCAGTGAAAGTTATAACTAGAGGATTCAATAAATGAGCACTGGCATGCCTTGTCCATGATTTGCAATGCCAAACACATTGTTTTATGCTGCTGCAATGTCTCAATCAAAACCGTTAGTGAGGCTTTGAGATGGAAGAGTAATATGTGGTGTAGTGGTTATGCTTTTTTGGGCGCACTACTCATGTGGCTTCCACAACGTTGCATGCCAAGTGTGAAACTGACCCACTGACTCCCAAGTCACAACTCTTTTGCATCAGTTTTAGCTAGACAGCCTAAAGACAGCGAGAAGCACACAACACTGAATATGTACAGTTGCGGGCAAAAGTAAAAGCCCCCTGCCCCTTTTTTTAAGCGTGCCGCTCTGCGTTGGGTGCCACCAAATGAAGCTCTCCAATGAAGCCCCATACGCTGGTCTTGACAAAAGGTGGGCTTTGTCAGGTGGCATCCCCATGCAGAGCAGTAAGCTTCGGAACATGGGGGAGGAGGTGGAGGAGAGAGGGGGGGGGGGGGGGGGCTCTTTCAAATGCTCTTTTAATACAAACGAACATTAATGTTCAGAAGTCCACTCGAACGCATCAAACGCTACGCATCAAGAGGACACAAATAAAAGGTCAGAATGTTGAGCAATAATTCAGTTGCGGCTTTTTGAAGAATGCTGCTTGAAAGACTTTTTTACCCCTTTAATAAAGAATTTCCTTCCGAATTGTAGCCTATTGCTTGAACCTATAGAACATACTGTTTTCGTGTTTCTCTAGGTGGAAAGAAGAGGGGGAAGGATTTTTTTTTCTTTGCTTGAAATAGCTACAGAGTGAGTAGCTTTAGAGAGTCTGCAACTTGTGAAACGAACTCAGCTGCATTATGTATCTGATGCTGCTGGACCAGTTTTACTAGGGCCTGCACCACCTCACTTCTTTGCAGCTTCATATATAGGTAAAGCTTCCACTCAGGCACTTGCAACGCTTTATGGTGCTAACTCAAAGTCTCCTAGGACAGCCAGTTTTTCCTTACTTTTGCTGATAAAATTGTGCTGGTTTCAGTGCGCTACCCGAAACCGTGGAACATTCCCAAAAACACCTCTCAGTGCTTCTGTTCCATTGTCTCCCAGGGGCAAAATCCCGCCTCTCAGGCTAAAGGTTGAACACACGCGGTATAGGCCATACACGGTCATAAACACATGTGAACAGTTAAGTGCTATTTATTATCACACAGATTGGCAGTTGATTGTTATCGAGGCCCGTCCACGAACAGACAGACAAAGGGAGTGCAAAAACAGAAAAAATTAGGCACGGTTTAGCTCTGGCTAAGCCTGGTCAGTTACGTTAGCTGCGACGCTTTTCGAGTTGTGCAGCGTGTTCTTCTGCTGTCTCTCGAGCGCGTTGTCTCTTTCTAGCTTGGTCCTCTTGCCATTGCTTCTCTTTAGTGCGCTCCATAACGACAAGATTCCACTGAGGTGAAGCGTGCATATACCCCCGCGAAGCACCACCTCCTCACCTTCTACCTCGGCGGAGAGCATGCATCTGGCGGGAGCGAGCGACTACGTGCGCGGCAGCGCCGAAGACAGCGACGCCACCTGGTGGAGCTCGGCTGAAACCGTTGCTAAGCAACGGCTGTTCAAGGCCATTCGTGCGTACCAGCCACCAGCTACGCGACGAGGCGAAAACCTGGCATAGTGTTGCTAACGCACGAAAAAGCTGACTTGGGGGAAACCGGACACAGAATGCTGAAAATGTAACAATACGAAGCACTCCGTGCAACCGACAATAAGTATGTGATCCCACAAAGGTATGGTCACTTGCCTCGTCCATCTCGAGCCTTATGCACCACAGCACGAGGTAGTTGGCCGTGTACTCGCACGCCAGGTGCGGCTGCTCGAGGAGGAAGCGCCGGCTGTCGTCGTACTTCTGCAGCATCCCATACTGCTTCAGCAGGGGCTCGTTCTCGGCCACAAAATTTTTCTGCAGGGAAAACGGAACGCAGGCAACAATGTGAGTGAACGCGTCACTCGAGAACACCTAGCCTCACTCCAATAAGGGACCAAGAAGGAAACTATTAAGATAGCAGTAGATGTCACCTCAGTAGGTAAATTAGTAGCCTATTAAGTAACAATAATACATATAAACAAAGGCAGCCACACTAATAAAAAGAAACTGATCACCATCAGCCTGACTACACCAACTGCAGGGCAAAGGCCTCTCCCATGTCTCTCCAATTAACTCTTACCTTTGTCAGCTGCACCCACCATATCCCCGCAAACTTCTTAATCGCATCCGCCCACCAAACTTTCTGCCGCCCCCTGCTATGCTTGCCTTCTCTTGGAATCCATTCCGTTACCCTTAAGGACCAGCGGTTATCTTGCCTTCGCATTACATGCCCTGCCCAAGACCATTTCTTCCTATTGATTTCGGCTAGGATGTCATTAACCACCGTTTGTTCCCTCACCCACTCTGCCCGCTTCCGATCTCTTAACGTTATACCTATCATTTTCTTTCCATAGCTCGCTGCGTTGTCCTAAACTTAAGCTGAACCCTCTTTGTTAGCCTCCACGTTTCTGCCCTATAGGTGAGTACCGGTAAGACACAGCTGATGTATACTCTTCTCTTGAGGGATATTGGCAAACTGCAATTCATGCTCCGAGAGAACCTGTCATATGTGCTCTACCCCATTCTTATTCTTCTAGTTATTTCCCTCTCATGATTCGGATCAGCGGTCACTACTTGCCCTGAATAGACATATTCTCTTACTACTTCCAGCACCTCGCCACCAATTGCGAACTGCTATTCTCTTGCTAGACTGTTGATTATTACTTCGGTTTTCTGCATGTTAATATTTAGCCCCATCATTCTGCTCCACCTATCATTGATCATGCTGCAACTCCCCACAGCTTTCACAACCTAAAAAAAAAAAAAATGGAGCAGGGGTTAACAGACATTAAGTTGATTACCGGTTTTAAAGGGACACTTCCACTGACAGCAGATGTTTTACAAGACATAAAAAGTGAAAAATAAAACACAGGTGTCACCATCACTGGCAAATGCCACAACTAAACTATGGCACTACGCTGTCATTCAGTTAAAAACTATGACTGCGGAGTCTTTTTCGGTGTAAACGCAATTTTCCGAGCAATCAATGCGTGCTTTGCTGCTCGACAAACGCCAACACAGCCAACATCGATTTCTATCGTGAACAAAAACTGGATGGACTTATGCTCGGCATCACTTCAAAAGTGATTTCCACAATCTTCCTCGAACTGGGAGACTGGGCCTACACCCAGAGCATGATAACACTATGTACAGCAGCTAAGCTTTGAAAATAAGCGCATCTGATCTTACGACAGAGAAATAGTCCCTAGATATATTTTCCTCGGTGCATCTAAATGCCAAGAAAATCCAAACAAAAAAAAAGAAAGGGGGAAAAGAAAGAACGAGAATACTTGTGCCCAGCTGCCATGTGGATATCTTGTCATACCGTAAAAACCCGCATATAATATGAGGTTTTTTCCCATAATTAGCGTCCTAAATTTCCGCTTCGTACTATTTACGGATTCAAACAAAAATTTTCGAAGTTGCTCGAAGTTTTGGTTTCGTTTTTGCGGCGTGGCTACGGCTTGGCTTCGCTATTGGCGCGTGGCTACGGCTTGGCTTCGTTACTCTCGACAAACGACGTCACGACGTCGTTTCTTTGTTGATCCGTTGGGTGCGCCTGTTGACAACGCACGTGCTTGCATGTAAAGCACGCTTCGTGAAGTGGATATTGTTTTAGAGAGCACGATGTCACGGTCTTGAAAACAGTACTCGGCTACTTTCAAGCGATTTTGGCTGCAGAGAACATCGGCAACGGTGCGGCCGGGAGGCAGTTTGGTGTTGTCGAAGGAAGCATTCGTGGATGGCCACAACAGAAAGAAGCCCTTTTCGCGTGCAGCGGAACGCGACAAAGCTTTCGCGGCCGTTTGATGGTTGTGTAAACAAACCGTTCAAGGACGTAGTCAGGCGGTGCTACGCAGAGTGGATGCGCTCAGGTGAGCCTGCAGTGACGCCAACCGGGCGGCTGAAGCGGGCTTAAGAAGTGCGGCATCTCAAACGCCCTCGATGGCACGGAAGATGAGTACATTTGGGATGATTTGTCGGACAAAGAAATGTCCGAAGAAAGCGCTACTTAAGAACAAAGTAATTGAAGTGAAGTGCGGGATGCGATTTGAATAAATGTCTTCTATGAGCTTGTGTTACTCGTATTATACGCGGGTGAAACTTTTTTTCCCATTTCGCGTCTCTAAAACTTAGCCCCGTATTATATTCGGGTTCGTATTATATGCGGGTTTTTACGGTATATGCGAGGTTTTCGTGACCGCTCGACATCAGCAATCGAGGATGCGTTCAAACAACAACTGTGGCAGTTCCTATCTACTGGGCTTCATGTAGACTACAACACAAGATCTCCGACACCCACCTGTGCCCTCTCTTTCTCTTCGTCACTCACAACAACCTCCTCCCTCGGTTTTGGCTTGTTCAGGATCTGAAAAAGAGAGGTCACAATCTGTTTTTAATTTTTTTTTCCACTTTCGCTCCGACATCTGTACAAACTTCAATCACGCAGAATGACATCTGCTTCATGCAATACGACTTTCAGCACAATTTTCAGAATCTGCCAGATGCAAGACACGAATGTAATCAAGGCAAAAAGGGATTGCTACTGTCCTCAATGAAATGAAATTGCAGCTACTAATGCTCAAGGAATAAAAAAAAAAAAAACTGTAGGGAACACTTGAGCTCCACCTTTAGGGTATGATGTGATAGCGTTAATGGGTTAATGCCCATATATGTGGAATTGGTATCTACATCACTGCCCTTCTATGGCAGGTGCTACCACCTGTAGGGCTTGTGCGACCCAGGTTGCTCTTGCTGAGTGACCCGTCATTAACTTAACTGCCACCTTCCACGGTGGTCAGTTTACTCACGATGTCAGATGATTTTTTTACGATATAGGGGCCCTAATGTTCTCGCATTAAAACCGTGGGAATTAGACAGAGATCCAACAGCTCATTTGCAGGAACTGTGTCTTCTGTAGCACAAATGAAAAGCTTCTAGTCTAATGCACCCAACTCCACCAAAGTAAAAATTTCCTGCATAGCATAAAACTACCGAAAAAATTTTTTTTATCCACGGACCTTCCCCACACAGCTGCAGGTCAGATCACAAACACTAATAAGTGAGAGAAATAAGTGAGAGGAATAATTACTGTGAACAGAAGAGTAGAAATGATTGCTAGAACACTCATGCATGCTCACTGAAGGGTTCTGTGCTAGGGGAAAGGCAAGACAACAACTCACCGTTTTTGTGAAACCTTCTTTGCTGATTGTATCCACGTTCCATGGTGTCAGCTAAACGAGGAAACAAACAGAAAGGGAAGTGTGACTAAGCGAACAAGGACAGAACCCGAACTACACACTAAAGAAAGCAATGCCTGTGAAGAGCAGAAGACAGTGTCTGCGGTAGCTGCTATTTAAGTGATCTCATATATGCAATACAAACATGCCTAACAAAAATCCGCATCGCCTGCCCATGTTAAAAGCTTTTTTGTCTTAACCCTTTGAGGGTCGAATTATTTTGAAGAAAACTTTCCCACGTGGTCAAATTACTTTATTGCGGATCTTGAATCTACAAAATGTATATAATCGAGAATAAATGGTAAAAGAAAATTAGGAACAGTACTTTGGTGACAGCATCACTCACAACTGGAAAATGTTCAATAGAATAGAATAGCAACGGTGATAAGCAAGCTAAGAGCAGCACCAATAAAGATAGAAATCAACTTTCGCCGCCTCTGCAAAACAGTGCCCACAAAGAGAAAACACGTTTCGCGCGACTCCGTTGCGATCCCGCGGCGAAACCATAACTACAAAAGGGGTGTTGCCGCAGTCTGTGCCGCCGCGCTAAAGCTAGACATAAGTTCTGCTTAACTCCGTAAGAAGGCAGCACAAATTTCAAACGCTTCTTGTAAGTCCTAAGAGGTGGCAGCACCCCCCAGTGAGCACGCATTGTTCTTTTGGCGCAAAATTTCAAACGGAAGATCGAAACCGTGCCCGTACGGCAAAGACCTTGCGGGACAGAAAACCGCCGCCGTACATATACGGCAAAAACCTTCAAAGGGTTAACACTCACTCATAGATGTGTATAGAGAGATGAAACTCCCAACCCTGGCAAGTGGTTCGACGATGATGATAACAGCAATAGGCTTTAACAAGCAAAAGACAATAGTGTGGACTATAAGCCATGCTATAGAGGACGAGGGTGCTGAAGGAAGCTGGCCTGTACCAAGAAGATACCGCAGTCAAAAAAAGGAAATGCAATATAATCGCTGCTAAACTGTATCGATTCACTCCCATGCCTGCTTCAAGAGCTGGAACAACAACAAACAATGTATCGGCGATTAAACTGCAGTTTTTTGCCTGCCTCACATACTTTGAACACTTCTCACACGTTGCGGCAGTCATTCGGTTGATGTAACCAAAACCGAAACAGCATCAAGGAGACATTTAGTAAATTATTCAGCAGCCATAAGCGAATACCACATGGCGCTCCATGCATTCTAGTGTCTGATGCATCATTACAGAGAAGAAAACATGCAACTAGGACGAGGTGTCTATAGTTCTTTAACCACCAAATGCACACATTTTTTTTTGAAAACGTACCAAAATGGTCATTTAGTACCCTTGCTTCCATCTGTTTTTTTTTTTTTGAATTTTTTTCTTTATTTATTCTCAGAAACAGTACACAAATTGTTGGTTGGACGCATAGCCTTTACGGCTAGTGAGGGGTCCAAATACAAAACAAGCACAATACTACTGCAGATCGTGTAAAATAAAAAACTTCAAGATTAACACACACAATTGATTCCTACATTTCCATGGAAATTAAATAGTGTTTTAAAGATGCCGAAAAGTTATTTTTTTCTTTAACTTCATTCGGGATTTCATTCCACACATGGGCTCCGCTGCATTCTAGGAGTCTCCGGCTGTACATATTGTAACAAGGTGGTAAATTAAATAGATTGTTAGTTGCAGCTCTTGTTTGTTTCATTGGTAATCTAAATAAACTAACTAATCTAAATAAACTAAATAATCTAAATAAACCCAGAAAAATGCTTTGGACCAGCCCTGCTCGTTTTAGACCGGACACTGAGTGCCAAAAAAAAAACATACAAGTGCGGCACTCCTCACGAGCCAGAAATGGCAGTCGGCTAAGGGGTTAAACCTCGGCCACTGACAGCGAGGGTGGACACGGCAGGAACGAGGAAAATTTGTTTTCTTTCGTTCTGCACGTGCACACGCGGCGGGAGAGACAACACCAACGCCTTTCAACACCGCTGCGAAAGAGGGGAACACTTCCGCACCTTCTCTTTTTTGTCCAGCGCCTCCTGTTCTTTGCGCAGCTCCTTGTCTTTCCTCTCGAGCTTGGCGACGTCCCGCTTTGCCTGTTCCAGGTCCTTGCCCGTCTTGCCCTCGCATCGCTTTCGGGCCTCCAGCAGCAACTTGTCATTCCTGGGAAGAACCACAAAGAAGACTCGTGAGGGCAGAACCTCAAATCACTATATACATCATAGGAGACAAGGAAAGGGGAATGAGGGGCTCGTTATAAATATGACAGAAGCCAACAGCCACAAAAACCAAGAGGCACAGGGGATTTTTAATTTTTATTTATTTATTTTGCGGTGTTGATCAATTTATAATATTACTAAGTACGTTATCGCTTAAAGCTAATTGATTAGAAAAGCAGAAGAAAAAACAACCACATGCCGCCGGTGGGATCCGAACCCACGACCTCCGAATTACGCGTCCGGTGCTCTACCTCTGAGCTACAGCGACGGCTGTCAAACCTTCTGCTTTCGGGGGTATTTATGTTTACAAATAACCTAACCTTCAGAGTGTTCATCAGCGCCACCCACGTTCGTAAGCGGCGGACGTGGAACGTCCTGAGTTACCGCTGGTGTGACGTAGAACACCATCGAACGGCGAGGGTGCAAGCTGTGTGAGAACCCTCATATGCTTCCTATGGCTTCAAGGTTGCCAGAACCGAGGCCTTCGCTAAGCAATTAATCAAACAAAGGAAGGGGAATGAGGGGCTCGTTATAAATATGAGAGAAGCCAACAGCCACAGAAACCAGGGAGCACAGGGGATTTTTTTTTAATTCATTTGTTTTTTTTTGTGGTGTTGATCAAGTAAGAATATTACTGAATATGTTGTCGCTTAAAGCCAATTGATTAGAAAAGCAGAAGAAAAAAAAAAAAAACAACCACATGCCGCCGGTGGGATCCGAACCCACGACCTCCGAATTACGCGTCCGGTGCTCGTCCGGGCGTAATTCGGGGGTCGTGGGTTCGGATCCCACCGGCGGCATGTGGTTGTTTTTTCTTCTGCTTTTCTAATCAATTAGCTTTAAGCGACAACATATTCAGTAATATTCTTACTTGATCAACACCACAAAAAAAATAAATGAATTAAAAAAAAAAATCCCCTGTGCTCCTTGGTTTCTGTGGCTGTTGGCTTCTCTCATATATATATATATATATATATATATATATATATATATATATATATATATATATATATATATATATATATATATATAGTGTATAGATATAGTATATAGATACATCATACATTATACATCATCTTCTTGACAAACGCAATGCCATAGATGAAAAAATTTCTATGCTTTTAATGCAATGAGCACACTTTCATAACTCACAGTCATGACTTGAGTGGCCTAATTCCAAGGGGCGTTGGTCCTCTACAACCACCCAGTGATGATGTTGCCTTATCCTAACAACTTACTATGCTGTTGTGCCGCCCGTGGCTGGGAGCGGCGTTCACAAACGCCTATTCCCATCTCATCGCAATGGCAGACTCTCCAGTATGTGAGCAGTGCGGTTGCGACGAAACCATCGGGCACACCTCCTCTGTGACTGCCCTTGCTTTGAGTGAGAGCGCGGTTTCCTGACTGCTACTCTCTACCACTTGGACTCGCGTCCTCTAACAGAGTCCAACGTTCTGGGGCCTTGGACACAACCTTTCACACAAAGGAGAGTGGTGAAAGCACTCCTACGATTCTTTAAAGACTCGGGGTTGTATTCCCGTCTATCTTTAAGTTTTTAGTGCACGCCCTCTGTCCCCTTGACATAGTGGTCGATGGACACCTGCAAAACTCATTTCATTGCCGCTCTTTTTCTTTTTTTCCGCTTTGTTCCCCTCCCCAAGTGTAGGGTGGCCAACTGGGCATCGCCTGGTTAACCTCCCTGCCTTTCCGTCCCTTTCTCTCTCTCTCTATCCTAACAACTAAGATATGGAGATGTATTCTCATGTCCACGACAGCACATTATATGATGTGCAGAAAAATTTTGCAGCTGTTGAGCAGCTAAGCACTCACTTGCCTCATTCATGTTGAGAAGGACACACAGAAGTGACACAATATGCTCGCTAGAACATTTCATCACGTTTAGCCACATTTAAGCAAACAGGCCAGGTTCTAGACAGCACAACAGATTTTTGAAAAACATTACAGCACAACTGGCTGTGGTCTTACAAGGAAACCGCAATTTCAAGGTTCAGTAAGCACATTGCAACACTTCATAACTGTAGAGAAGAGTGCTAACTCTCACTGAGAGAGAAATTCTTTGACACGACAAAATAACTAGCGGCTCACTTGAGCCTGAGCTTTGCTGTATTGTGATTTCGCCGGTGAGACTAAGAAAGGGGTGCTGCTGACTTGGCCTTTTTCTTGTTGAACTCGTCCCGCTCCTTCTTCAACTCGTTCATCCGTTCGACGCGTGCCTGGTGCCGCCAGCGGAACAGGCTGGGCGTGTCGATGTTGGGGTGCGTGTCATCCTCATCGTCCGACACCTGCGTGCGGCAGTGGCTCCGTATTAGGCAACACCAGTCAACAGCGCAATACAGTTGACTATTGATAATGCAAACTTGAAGAGGACCGAATTCGTATAACATATCTGGAGTCGAAATGAAGGGAAGCGTTTTTAATACACTTGGTGCTGATGAAACCAAAGCCTAAATTCAAATAATTGAAAATCAGATTAATTAAAATTTACAATACTTTGTATATAAGCTCTAACGTGCACTGACATGAAATCAATCAGCTAATTGCTCTGAAAACATGAGCAGCATTATACTGTCACCTACTAACCAACTTCACTTTCATTTGTGATTAGTATTTTATCAGCAATAACACAACTTGTTGGTCAGGTGAATGGCAGAACACTGCGACTTGCAAGATGCTTAAGGTAATCTATGTGTTCCAAAGATAGGGACTCCTCATTAATGTCATAGCAACTCACAAACATGGTCGCACATCTAGTCATCTTGCCTTGCCATGCTAACATCTATATATCACAAGGAGCTGAATATTGAGTCAAGCAAATGCAGAATTATTAAGAATTAATGAAAATTATTTCTAGGCTGACATAACTATTAGCTCCTTTAATAACACACTTTTGTAAGCACGTAAGTCAATTTTTGTCGGTAGGGGCCCAAAGTAATTTCCTGAACGGGAAGAACGGGAGAGGGTAGGTAGGGGAGGGGGGGGGGGATGTAGGTATACATTCCTAACAAGAATAGTGCCAAGCGGTTGCACGAGCAACTGTTGCAAAACAATTGCAAAGCTTTCTAAACGTTCTGGGTGTGCTCACATACAGTCATAAGCAAGGAATTTATATGTGCAAGCTCGATGAAACAGGAGAATGTCACTAGCTTCTCAGTTGTGAGGGCCCTATAAATGTTGAGCATTGAGGATACTTTTGGAAAACAAATAGACGAAAGTCAGATTTTTTTTTTTCGCAGTGCTGCCGACTTACCGATAAGCCATAAATTCTGCAAGGTGCTGTCTTAAGTGCCCAAAAATAACCCCGAACAAAAGCTCGCGTTTATCTAATTCACTGGTAAATGAAGTGGCCACAAGATAAACCCTTTGCTGAAGGGTTTGTCAAAAAACATATCACTCAATTTCTGCTGGCCGCAGGTCACTCGGCTCGCCCTAAGTTTAATTATTTATGGAAAATTTTTAAATGCAAGGAGGTGGTTACGCTTCGTGCCATCATGTATGCTAATAAGTGAGCTTTGCTAGGCATGCAAAGTCTTCGCATACTAAACACGTGTGGGTTTCTACGTGGACACAGGCCACCACCCACCGCGGGTTCGAGCTTCGCGCGAGCCAAGGGCCCCGATCAGCCGTCACCACACACACACTGGGACACCGATGCGGTGCACTCAACCTCCGCTGGGAGGAGAGCGATTCGCCGCAAAGAAATAGGCCTCCAAGTTCACAAAGGAGACGTTTATTCACGTCGTCCTTCAGCAGGTACACACGCACTCAATAGTCACCCCGTCCCGGGGGCGCGCGAGGAGCAAGGCTCCGCTGCGCGCACGAAGCGACTCGAGCAATGTGCGCCGCTAGCACGCCGCTGCAGGAGAATGTCCCCGCGGCAGTGCTGTGATCTCTCTCGTGTCGACCGTTGGGCCGGTTGCGAGAGAGAGTGGGCAATCAACGCAAGGTACGCCTGTCTGAGATCGCTGGACCCCGCTGGACAGGCTCGAGCCGCTGCAGGTCAGAGGACACGTGCGGGCGAGCTCGAGTAAGCACTGGTCCGAGCGGCAAAGGCCGGCACGGACAAACAGTAACGTACGCACCTTACGCTGTCTCGGAGGGATCTCTCTCTCTCCGGGCCCCGCTCGGACGGTCGCGCAGTGCGCGGCCACCAAAGCGGTGTCCCGAATTCCCGCCAAAAGGCGCCAATGGCAAAGGCCCTTGGGGAGCCGGGGCGGAGCTGTGGCTAAATGACAGTGATTAGTCACCCAGCCGCCTCTCCACCGCCTGAGGCGGGAGCAAGGGAAAGAGGAGAAACAACGCGGGAGGCCGGCTAGCCGCGCAAAGGCGACGGCGGAAAGCCAGATTCCCACACACGTTACGTTAGTTTCATAAGCGAAAGCTTCAAATATCTACACAAAATGTGGTTTGGCAAACGTCTCAGCTTTCGACTCTAACGTCTGGAATACCGATTAAGGGCGTTCGTTCGTGCTAATCTGTACCGAGATCGCAACAGGTTATAGCAAACTAGTTCAAGGTGACGGAAAAGAAAAAGCGCCGTAGCAATCGGAAAACCACACAAGACTGTATGATCAAAGAGAATACCGCCAGCAGGCTCCAAAAATGCGAGTGAAATCGAGTGCAAACAGAGTTCCGTGTTTTTAACTTCCCTGTTCGAAACTCAATCGAGTGAAATCAAGAAGTTCCGCGTTCTTAACTTTCCTGTTCAAAACTTTCAATCATTTTCATTCCTTTTCACTCGGTGCGCTAAATAACGACGTTCTCCCCATGAACCCCACGATTTTTTCTCGTACTCTGCGCTAACAACCGACCTCGATTTCGGTGGTCATCAAAGTCAACGTTCGCCCCAGTGATGCGAGGTTCATCAGTCAGCGAACCCGCGGTGTGACCGACAACCAGTTTAAAACGGTGGGTTCACGAATATTGCAAAAAATAAAAAGAACACAGCCAAAACTGGGCTCCGAACCGGGCTCAATACTATTCAGAACGGATCGTAGTTTCAGGCACGGAAATATTAAAGACCTCAACCTATCCAAGCGCGACCAACGGTCTCGGAACTCTGAGCACCATCCAACGTACGCAGTGAGCAAACCGTTACGTCCATCCCATTTTGTCAAGTACCACAACTGTGCCAGAGCGCCTAACGCAATATAAATTGAAATAGGAGAGACGGGCAAGTTTAACTAGTCTACTCATTTAATTTCGACTCAATGAAGACAGCGTGCGCATCTGAGATCGAAAAGCACACCTTTATGGGCATGACGGCATTTTCAGTTCGCGCCGACCCGATCAAGCGCGAATCACCAGTTTTTCTAGCCTTGGCGCCCACAAATGGCTATTTCTCTACGTGTAAGACAAACCCTTTTAGAGCTGAGCGCTTGTGTAGGCAAACAGTCAACGATCGGCCGTTAAGAACAGATATTCTAGAAGGATCTACGCGGGGTCAGTTCGGGTTTCTGTTGGGGATGCGTACACACTAACTTCTCAACCTCGAAGACAATCGGCATCTATCAAAGCCATTCTGCTAGCCTTCCTAACTTCTCGAGGGCGTTTCTGGTTCGCGCGGCTCGGTTTAACAACAAAAACGACAGCATTAATCACTTACCTCGATTGTTTTCCACTTGCTGTAGTCCACCATCTTGAACTTCACTGAACCCAGTTGCTTGACAACGGTATGTCGTGCGGCCAAGATTAGTCGGCGCGATCGCGACGATTGCGACATACAACAAGCTATTCAAAACTAACAAGCCGGTTAACCCAGTGTAGTAAAAGAAAGCGCCGCTACTATGAGTTTTTGAGGCCACTGCAGATACAAAGTATAAATATTTTCACAATAAAGGTTCTTATGAACAGCACTGTCTACATTAGTGCCACCGCCATGCAACGGCAATGGTTCGTTGAAAAGCGGGAATTTTGAATTTTCGTTCGGGCAAGTGGTGATATCACCGTCCTTTCATGCTTATATCAGACAAACCGCGCAACTCTGTTAAGAAGCTGATCTAACCGGCTCACTGCCTTTTAAAGGACATCGTCCGGCCAAAGTTTGAGGCAGCAAAGACAAAATTTTGATTGCAGCTAGCGACACCTTGTCCTCGACAGCAGTGTGAAACCACGAATGTGGAAAATGGTTGCTGTGCTGAAAATGTTAAAACTCATGGAAGCTTCTGGACACGTACACGATGAAGACGCTGCCAAACGGCAATCACGCTGTAGACGGGACAGAAAAGCCTGGAGTGGGCCATTCCGCTAGCACAGAGACGTCATAATAGCTCTACTTCTTTGTTTGGTTCAGATGTAAATACAATGTTCTGGACCTCAGTTTTTCCTTACGTTTCTGCAAAGTTGCTCACAAACGTTAATTTATTGCTTTCCTAAGATTGCCGAAGCACCATGTAGCTAACTAAATAACCAAAATAATGTTAAAGTAACTATATTGCACGTCTTGACAGTGAAAGAGCTCAAAAGGACAAGATAAAAAACCAACTCGCCCACTCAATTCCATTATTCAATTATATTGCACGACCAGACCAGCCAGTTGCGAGATCTTATGCACGCGCACTGCATGCTTGGCTCTGCATGAAGCAAGCTAATAAAAGGGCTACACTATGAAACACTTAAACGCAGTACAACTATACGCCACCATACGCAGTACAATCAACCGCCGCGGCCTGGGTTCGATCCCGGCCGCGGCGGTTGAATTTCTTTGGAGGAGAAATTCGAGGCCCGTGTACTGTGCGATGTCAGTGCACGTTAAAGAACCCCAGGTGGTCGAAATTTCCGGAGCCCTCCACTACGGCGTCTCTCATAGCCTTAGTCGCTTTGGGACGGTAAACCCCATAAATCAATCAATCAATCAACAACTATACGCCACCATTAAAATTACCACAAGCACGGATTCACTGGGCTTTAACAATATAATACTAAAAAACATATCTCACAGTATTTTCCAAGTTTTGTCTGCACTTTTTTCTCAGTCTTTATCTCTGGCTCCATCCCTCACGACTGGCGTATAGCCAAAGTAATTCCAATTTTCAAATCTGGCGTCCGCTCTGATCTTCTAAACTATAGACCAATTTCATTGACTTGCACCTTCTCCAAGCTCCTTGAACACGTCCTACACACTCAGATCATTCATTATCTTGAAGAGCATAACATCATATTTAAATATCAGCACGGTTTTCGCAAGGGATTTTCTTGCGACACACAACTCGCCGGATTTACTAACGACTTATTTACTTCTTTGGATGCAGCAATTCAAGTCTTTTATATTTCAAAGGCATTTGATCGGGCTCCACACCATCGACTACTTCTCAAGCTATCGCATCTTAATATTCACCCTCAGGTACTAGCATGGATTAAAGGGTCAGTCTACTCACCGAGATGAGTATATAAATAATGGCATATTCTGGTAGTTGGCACCCTATAACATCAATAACGAGGGATCTGCGCCCGGTTTAGGCGGGAATTTATATTTTATTTCGGCGTTAAAAGTCGCGTAAAAATGCATGGTGGCGACCCCAAACGTTCATTTTGTTCAAGAAAGTGGTAGTCTTTTTTTGTAGAAGCATAAGTGAATATACTATAGTCGGATACAACTTAAGTCTGCAGTGAAGATCCGCCCACATTCAGCCTCCGCGCACAGAATTCCTCCACGACGAAAAAGTAGTACGCTGTTTAAACGTTTCTTGTTACCTAAACAAAAAGCTTATCGCAGGAAAAAAATTATGAGCTCTAGAATTTTGATACGTGGATTGTTTGATATAGTCAAACATTAAAAAGATGACTTCGTTTACTGTTGCGATTAGGCAGCGGAGTAATACAAGACGCCGCGGACTATGGCCCAGTGTTAGCAACTGCTGTTTTTTTAAGTTGTATCCTACTATACGTACGATTTGTATGCCCCAATGTCAGAGAAATGCACGTTTTGTTTTAGTAATCAGTAGAAGGCGTACCGCTCGGTTTTTCTGTAAATCACATGAATATTTATAGTTACACGTACGCAAAACGCAGGCACATTCCCACTTTTAGTTCAGCGTATGCTAGCAGAGATGCAAAAATAAACTGAGCCTATAGTGGCGCCATCTGGTCGTCAGGACGGGAACCATTGCTGTAAACAAACCGACTCTCCACTTAAGCCTAGGAGCGGCAGAATCGTCGCACTAATTATTAAAATAGAGCAAATTTATCTCTTATATGTTTTCTTATAGGCGAGATGAGACGAAGCGAAAGACAGGCGCCCCATTTATGGCCAGTGAACGCACTGAAAAAGGCAGCAACAACGAGAATTCAGTCCGAAGCGAGAGGTCCTCCTTCACCCCGCGACGTCACGGAGATGCGGTGGCGCTGATGTCAGTAGCGACTTTCGCGTGGTAGGCAAAACAGGTTCCGCCTGCCCGTGCCTACCGCAGCTGCCGCAGCTACCGGCGGCTGCATCGTGGCTACGCACTGCAGAAGTAGCATGTACTGACCAGCTGTGTCGTTGTTTATCCACGTAGTATCATAAAACGGAAAATTAGATTAGCCTTAATAGGTTTATCGCATATAAATACCGCATGAGGAAATGGGCCGCGGTAGTAAAAGCGCGAAGTCTGGGTGTCGACAGGCGCTGCCAGTCAACGTACTTCATAGCAGGGAAATTTTTGCGCTCATTCAAATGAACAACAGCATGGTACGCTTAAAACTGCGCAAGGAAAAAAAAGCATGTAGCTGCGCACGTACTTATCACTCAGCGCTGGTGTGCACGGGCGCCGGCAAGGTCATTCACCATCAACGAGTGCATTATTTTGTTGATAGCACATCATGTTTTAACGTGTGTAGAAGTTATACGAAAATATAATGGCGCGTTTTAGGGCATTTAATATATTCTTGAAACTATTTCTTAACATGACCGACATGATCATTTGATTCTAGTAGAAAGCAGTCAGGTAAGTTGTGACAATCTTGCGCGGTCACGTTGGCATGCTTCGAACCGCGTACTTTAAGCGTGCTAAAAACCACATCCTTTTCATTGCATCATGCATGTATCATAAGTTGCTTCATGAAGTAGTACATGATCGCGAAGCCTGTTTGGAAAGAAGCAACCGCAGGCGGGCTACCAAAAGAGCACGTAGCGAGATTTACAGGGGATGAGGCAATGAAAAGTTTTTTCTTTATTGATGCATGATATATGTAACCAAATTTGGTGCAAATATGAAATCGCTCTGGTAATTTTAGTAATGCGTTTTATTTTCAGCTATACCTGGTACAGTTCTTCGGTAATTACAATTAACACCATCGTCAAGTCACCCCGGGTCTTGAATAATTAAGTATAATGTGCGGAAAGTTTTTATGCCGGCATGTCCCCAAAGCTCTGTTCTCTATGATGGCGGTATTACTTCTTTTTTTATTAGATTATCAGTACTTATGCTCGAATAGTCACATGAAAACTTTTGTTATAAAAATAACTAACATACTACTGCTCCAGTAGGAAAAAAATCGGGACATTTATTGCACTTCTCTACGTATCCGGAACCGTTCGCGACAAATAGAATCATTCTATTTCCATTATTTACAAATTTACGAAGGGGGTAGGGATGCCAATCACTGAAAATGTGGTAGATCAAAAAACAAACCTTTAAGTTCACTCACTTGTTATGGCCTCTACGCTTTCGCTTTGGTCAAAGAAATGAGGCACTGAAATCAACGAAACCTCTGATCTCTCTTCGTAGTGATGCTACCATTGTGGTACTCCGTCATCGGAAACCCGCAGAATTCGCGACGTGCGAGGACCATCAGAAACCCCCTTACCTCACAATTTTTTACGACCACAGATCAAAAAACCGTAATTTTATGAATTTCTACTGAATATTTTGCTATATTTTTTTCGTCACAAAACCAAAGGCCCAGGGCTAGGAAAGAATATAATTTCAGGAATTCAAACTTTTCACTAAATCGACCAGTTTAAGAAGGGGAGAAGTTGGCCTGGCTGGTGCCTGATCTGACGGCTAAAAACAGCGGTTACGCGAGACATATGAGATCGGGACACGATCGACGCTGTCCCCACTTTTCGCACTGCGCGACACGTGTGTCAACAGATGGTGAGCGCACGTCGGCTCTGCCAAAAAAACGCCAGTGCTTACCTCACTACTGTCCTGAGGTAAAATCATTCTGGCTGGTGCATAGTGTCAAAAACTTATCTTTTTATTCAATGACTAGGTACCTACAATACACTGTGGCGAAATACGCCTTACATGACCAATGCGAGTCTGTGTACTTCGAGGAATACTAAGTTGAAAGCATCAACCGTTGCTATGATTCTCAGAAACTCAAAATGCGCCTACAAGCCTTGAAAACAGGCGCTGCGCCACCTCAACTCGACACCACTCCCTGGCCTCTTGCCTACTGCGAGCCTGCAGCGACTGCAGCGCCACCTCGCTTGTTTGCAAACATGGAGGAGGTCTATAGCCACTATAGTCTAGGCACTATAGTCCGGCTTCGACGGGCGCCGCCATGTTTGTCGCCGCGCGGCGGAAATCCAGATGGTTGCCAGATGAGACTACCATCTCATACAGATGTGTTCCCACATTAATAAATTCTATTTTAAAATGTTCTACCGCACTCCTTGGCACCACAGCTGGCTAAACGGTAATTTGAGTAAAGAGCTATCGGTTGCCGCAAAGAAAATATGGTCGATAAAATTCAGTAGACTGACCCTTTAAAGACTTCCTTTCATCTCGCGTTCAGTTCACTTCTGTTAATGGTTTTAACTCCACATTGGCGCATGTCACATCTGGTGTGCCCCAGGGAAGTGTTCTTGGTCCCCTTCTCTTTCTAATATTTATTAATGACTTACCAAATTGCATTTCTTCACAAATTAGACTGTTTGCTGACGACTGTGTTGTGTACCGAACCATTACAAATGACTCTGACCGACAATCTTTACAAACTGACCTCGATTCTATTAACACTTGGTGCCAGCAGTGGCTTATGACCCTAAATCCCTCTAAGACAAAGCTCGTCTCCTTTACTAGAAATTCTTATCGCATCCCAACCACATACTCTCTTAATGACATAACAGTTGAAACAACTTCCACTTACAAGTATCTAGGAGTTTACCTTCAATCAGACTTAACCTGGAACTATCATATTAATTTCATTCTAGCAGCTGCTAGCCGTTCTCTTGGCCTTTTAAAACGTAACCTTCGACATGCTCCGGCACACTTGCGTAAACTTGCTTATATTACACTAATTCGACCTAAAATTGAGTACGCTTCCGCCATATGGGACCCAGATCAAGCCTACATGAAAGATAACATAGAATCCCTGCAAAACCGTGCTGCTCGTTTCATTTATTCTGACTACTCACGTTTTACTAGCGTCACGGCGTTAAAAGCTCGTGCTGGTCTTGACAGCCTTTCCTATCGTCGTAAACTCTCCCGATTAACTCTTTTTCACAAAATTTACGATCATCCTTTGCTTCACGACGATTTCTTTCACTTACCCACAGCAGTGTTTCCACGCCGTGACCATCATTTCAAGATCAAACGCATCACATGTCACACTTCAAGTTTTGCCAAATCATTCATACCCAAAACCATTATTGATTGGAACCGGCTGCCTTCCACAATCGCAACTGAAACTAACGCGACATCATTTCATGAACTTTTAAAAAATCAAAGCGATGTGTAGTTTTCTTCTAGTTCTGTTCTGTTCACCGTAATGTGTTTGAGTTTCGCTTTTCGTTCTGTTTATTCCGATGTTTTTCTTTTTTTCTTTTTTTTCTTTCTTTTTTGCGTCTTGTTGTTCCCCCACATTTCGATTGTTGCTGACTACCAGTTATTGCTCTTTTCTTGCTTCTTTTTTTTGCCCTGTTACTCATGTTAAATGTTCCTTCTATGTATACAATTTGTAATTTTTACCACCCCCTATGTAATACCCTCGTGAAGAGGGCCTTTAGGGGTATCTTGAAATAAATAAATAAATATACTCATGCAACCACCTTATTCAAATTGAAATCCTCGACTCGGCTTATAGACCACTCATTATTAATGTGCACTGCTCACAAACCCCAGCAAGTACAGCACAGATGTCACCCCGACAGTAGAGTATTGATGATAATCAGGGCGACTTTGTATTAAATCATCCCAACAGACTTTCTGTTATGGTCTGGTGCGTTTTCCTTTGATTGTAATCCACTCCGTTTCCCAAAGTGACTATCTGCTCTATGCATTACATGGCCTAGCCTTGTCCTCAAATTCGATATCATTAACTCGCGTTTGTTCCCATGTAGCTTACTCTGCTCTCTTCCTATTTCTTAAAGCAAAAACCAATTTTTTTTTTAGTAAAAATCTACTATTTTTCTCTTTTCTGCTACGTTGATGTTAGCCCGGCAGAAAAAGACGAATTTATTGCCCAAAAAATTGAATTTAAATATACCGCTCCACTCGAATCTGGCTTATGACTTCCATACCAAAAAGGACTTCGTGATCACCATTTTGAAGTGAGTGGCAGACGGCAGAGTTGCCTAGCCTCAGGGTTTGCGAAAAATCATCCGTCTTACCGCAGTTTGCCTGAGAAAACGGCCGAGGGATGGCGGCACCTGTATTTATTATTTTGAACCTTTTGTAGCGCACAAAAGCTCTATTTTCACTAAAAGTGCCGTCTTTGGGAAGCTGACGCGGTAATCTATCAATACACGCCACCTTCGACGCTGCCTTTACCATTTTCGTTTCCATAGCCCAGTGCGCTGTCCTCAATTTAATTGCGAGCCTTTTCGTCTGCCCTTCAGGCTTCTGCCCCATAGGTGAGTGTATTAGACACCTTTAGCATACCTTGTTACCGTTGCCGTTACCAGAGTACCGGGACCACGCCCACGCGCGCCGTTACTGCGCCGTGGCCTCCGCGATCAAGTGCAACGGCGCGCTTGATCGCATGCGCAGATCATCTTCTGGGCGCCAGATGGCGCCAGGTACTTGGGAGCTGTGCGCTTGCCTGCCGCATCGGGACCAATCAGCGCGTGCGCACTCGCAGTGGGCAGGCTTCCAGTAATCCGGTAGCGGTAACACGACACACGGTATGCTAAAGGTGTCTACTGATACGATGCAGTTTTGAAATCGATATTTTTTATGCATAATTACCTCTTGAAACTGATTATCTCCTATTCATGATATGACAGTGCCTGCCAAATGCACAGCAACTCGTGGACGTATTCCCTTGCCATTTCCAATGGTTTGCTGCCTGTCGTAAACAGTTTCTCCCTTCCTGTAATGTGGAACTTTAGTTTTATTTATGTTAATTTTTACACCCACCGTTCTGTTTCACCTGTTTAGGACCTCAGCCGTGCTCTGCAGATTGTCTCCTGAGTTGCATAGGTGAGCAATGTCAGTAGGAAATGAAAATTATTAAGGTATCATTTGTTAACTTTTGCCACAAACTCTAAGCACTGCATTTGTCTGGATACCTTCCGTAAGCAGGCTGTGAACAGTATTGGAGAAACAGTGTCTCCTTGCCTGACACTGTAAGTTATTTGGATTTGATGATCTTCCAAGTCTTCCATTGGGGAAGTCTGTGGTTTCTGTGCAGTCCAAATAGATATTTTCCAGCTTATTTGCATGCCTCTTCTACACCCTTGTTACTCAATGCCTGCATGACTGGTGATGCTTCAAATCGCCGCGGTGGCTCAGTGGTTACGGCGCTCGGCTGCTGACCCGAAAGACGCGGGTTCGATCCCGGCCTCGGCGGCCGAGTTCTAGAGGCCCGTGTACTGTGCGATGTCAGTGCACGTTAAAGAACCCCAGGTGGTCGAAATTTCCGGAGCCCTTCACTACGGCGTCCCTCATAGCCTGAGTCGCTTCGGGACGTTAAACCCCAATAAACCAAGCTTCAAATGAGTCACGTGGTTTCCCGTAATCTATAAAGGTCATACATAGAGATGAACAATTAAGGGAAGGGAAAGCCTTGGGGTACAAACACCCTGAAGCTTTCCTCTCCCTTGTTCGCTTTGCAATTGTCAAGATCTGTCTAACCTCTCTCTACCATGTATGGAGCTGGTTTTATTCCCTATCCTCCGATTGATGACGCTAATACAGTCTATTGCTGAGTACTGTTTTTGAAAGCCAGCCGGTTCCTGTAACTGGCTGAGGTATAAATTAATGATGCATTTTGGATACGAGGCGGTGGGGGGGGGGGGGGGGGGGTGAGGGTGAGTTCATAAATGTAAATCGCAATGACTCTATAAATGTTACACAGTAAAAAAAAAAAGCCGTAAGAGACGCCAGCTGATCGCCGAGTGAGGCAACTGATGCCTCTTCCAATTTCAGCCCCACACTACATGAGGGCTGCCGCTATATTGCATTCAATTTTCGGGATTTTCTCCATGAATTCTCTCGGGAAGCCTGGAAGCTCAGGCCACCAGGGAGAAAAGTTCCGGAAACACATTATTTTTCGCGCACTATTTGCGGCTGCCGGAGAAAAAGAGCAAAACGCCGAGGCAGCGTATGAGTATCGAGTGTTAGCAATATCGAAAGAATATTGCGTCATTAGCCATCTTTGCTACATCTGATACACATTTTTCGTTATATCCGCAACGTATACAGCGCAAAAAGACAAATCGTTTGATCCCACTTCGAATGTCCTAAGTCAAATTGTTTGGCCGTAATGGACGTTTGAATAAAAAAGTCATGGTTTGGGGAATCAAAAGTCGTCGGTGCGAATCCCTATGATGCACCACGCTTTGATTCGACTAATAATCTTATGCTATGTAACGTACTGAATCCTCTGATACCACTCCGAACATTCTCCGCCAATTAGGCGGTCCACAATCTGTGTACCAGTGGTACCACTCACTGGTCCCACTTGCATGGTCTTGCGTTTCATATACGAACGCGACCTTGAGTAACGGAGTATTGGAGCCAAAACGTTTTAAAATTGACTCTCGAGTACACGTACTGAAGTTCAACAGTGGTGGTATCGCTTTTGATGTCGAAGAGCCTCCTCCCGTGTGGCAGGGGTGCAAATTGAATTGTGCGCATCGTCTGCGCCCGAATGACACGCAAGAAGCGTGAGCATTCCACATTTTTGCAAAAAGTGAGGTGGTTTAGCGCCGTTCGCGGCGCGCTTTATATTGCCTAAACATCACGACTTTTCAGGTTTAATTTTTCATTTCCAAAATGACTCATCTTCAAATTATTACTCTTAACGTACAGGGGTTCCGCAGTGTTTTGAAGCAGGCAGCGGTGGTCGCATTCGCTCGTTCCTCGGGTTGCGATATTGTCTGTCTGCAGGAAACCATTTTTTTTCGCCCCAGTGACGTGTTGAACTTCAAGCGTAGGTTTGGCGTCGATGCCTTCTTTTCGTACGCCAGCACGCGTTCTAGCGGCGTTGGCGTTCTCGTTTTGAACCGCTCACTCTTGCGAGATCATCATGTTATCTACGATGCGCTTGGACGCGTGCTGGCGTTCGACTGCACGTTTAACGCACTTCAGCTGAGAATTCTTTGCATTTATGCGCCTGCTCATTCTAATTTGGTAAACGCATTCTTTAAAGATTTAGATGTGTATTTTCTTGGAGGGCGTAATGTTGTGATGTTGGGCGATTTCAACTGCGTGCTCGATACGGTCGCCGATGTGCAAGGCCCTGGTAGGGGTAGGCCAGGCTGGAATGCGCGCGAGTTGCGCCGCCTAGTCAGCCATTTTATGCTCACGGACGCTTATGAGCTCCTCTATGGCAACGTCTTTGTGTGGACTTGGCGTCGCGGGTTATCGGCGAGTCGGTTAGACAGGGCGTATGTTCCGACGAGCCTTTCGCGGACAGTGTGTGCAGCCAATGTAATGATGCTACCATCCTCGCCGGTGCACATATCAGACCACCGCCCTTTTCTTCTATCGCTCGCGGTTCCGGCAGCTGCAGGATCTCCTCAGAGACCATGGCGGTTGGATGCACGCATCCTTCACGACGCCAGCACTAAAGAGGGGCTCACGCGCGTCTTGCGTTTTTCGGTTGTTGGGGCCGTGCCTGGTGACTGGGACCGTCTGAAGGAGCAGTGGCGTCACCATTGCGCCGCATCTGGTCGAGCCCTTAGGGCTCGCGTGTCAGATGAGGTGCGCGTGGTGACGGCGAAGTTGCGTATTGCTCAACGCACCCCGTCGACTTCGTCGCTTATGTGCGCATGGAAAGAGGAGCTTTCGGAGCGCCTACAGCGCCTTTTACGTGCCTCCTCTTTGACAGCTTCTGCATGGCGTTGTCGACGCAGTCCAACTGCTCATCCCGAGGTACTTCGGTTGGCCCGCCAAGAGCTGTTGTACACTCAAGGTGCCCCTGCGTTTACATCTTCCGCCGGGGCTACGTCCCAACCAGGTGGCAGGAATTTCAGTGCGTTTTTTAGCCATTTCAGGAGTATTGCTCAGTCGGTCATTCTAGTCGATCGCAATGTCGTTTCCGCAGCCCCATTTTTAGCAGGCTTGCCGCAGGTTTCCACTGAACTCCATGACGGCCTAATGGCTGTGCCAACAACAGATGAAATCAAGGAGGCGTTGGACTCCATGAAACGAGGCTCAGCGCCTGGTCCAGACGGCCTTCCTGTGGAGTTCTATTTAGAATTTTGGGATATTGTGGGCCCTATTTTCTCGGAAGTATTAAAAATATGCTTTACTGAGCACGTATTTCCTGAATCATTCAAAAGAGGCCGCATTGTCCTTATTTCTAAAAAGTCTCCTATGTCGACATGTCCGGCAGATTGGCGCCCTATCACACTGCTAAATTCAGATTACAAAGTATTAGCAAAATTACTCGTTCGTCGTCTACGAGCTCTCCTCCCGTCACTTATTTCCTGCCACCAGGTTTGCTCCATTCCAGGCCGTGAAATACATAGTTTATCTTCTGTAACGCGAGACATCCTAGCGTATACTTTACGACGGCGCGCACAGGGCCTTCTTGTTTCTCTTGATCAGGAAAAGGCGTTCGACTTCTTAGAACACGAGTACATTTACGGGATGCTGGTTGCTTTCGGCTTCCCACCTTCTTTCGTGCTTCTCATTAAAGAGATGTACAGAGATATTTCAAGCACTCTGTTCCTCGATGGCCGGGAAAGTACCGCATTTGATGTTCGCCGCGGCGTCCGTCAAGGTTGTCCGCTCTCCCCCCTTTTGTTTGTCTTAGCATTAGACCCTTTCCTCTTGGCAGTCAATCGCCACTCCTTTATTAGAGGTCTGGCTTTGCCAGGCACCGAAGCGGTACGCGTCACTGCTTATGCAGACGACATCACTCTGTACTTAGCTGATGAACGCAGCCTGCTTGAAACTTTAAATGTTTTCCGTGAGTACGCCTCCTTGTCTGGGGCTGCTCTTAATTACTCGAAGAGTTGTTACTTTTTTGTGGGGTCTTCCCAGACTCGTATTACATCTTCAATACCTTTGCAGTGGTGCGCGCAGATGCGCATTTTAGGTGTGACCTACGACTGTGCTGGAATATGGAATGGTGTGTGGTCTTCGGTCGTCGAAGACATTACAGCTCGTGTGCGAAGGGCGCAGACATTCGAGTTGCCTCTGCTTGAAAGGCGCTACCTGGTTCAGTCCGTCATACTTGGTGCCTTCTGGTACCTCTGCTATACTGTTAAACCACCCCTCCGTGTCATAAGGCGAGTGCAGACTGCAGTTTTTTCGTTCTTTTGGTCAGGCGGAACCGAGCTTGTGGCCCGTGCTGTTCTTGGACAACCACGGGAGAGAGGAGGGTTTGCCTTTCCAAATTTGTCCGTCACGTCCTCGCTGTTAGCGTTGAAGAGTATTTTGCGTATCCTGCTAGGAAACGCGTCTCCGGCGCGAATCCTGGCTCGGTACTTTTTGGGCCCTTCTTTACGCTTTTTGGATCCGGCGGCCCCTGTTAATCATGGACCCCAGTCAGAGCAACCCACCGCTTTCTACGCTTCATCAGTGGCCTTTTACAGGCATGTAAGAGCAGTAGCACCTGCTGTCAACATCGTTGCAGACCGTGTGGTGGACATTATGGGCACGCTATTGTTACCTGTTGTGCCGGCGTCTCGCCGCTCACCTATGCGCCGCGTTCAGTGGGCGCGTTTAGCGTCGACACCTCTCCCAGATCATCTGCGTGACTTTGTCTGGAAACTTGGCTGGGCAGTGCTCCCTACTTGTGATCGGTTAGAGCGGTGGGGTGTGTTACGCTCCAGTACCTGTCCGAATTGCCCGCTCCCGGAATCTAATCGCCACGCTACAGTCACCTGTGTTGTAGCGCGTGTCTTTTGGCGCGCGGTTCATGCGGGATTTCGTGGGCAGGGCATTTCGTGCTTCGTCTCCCGCGGCCGCTTCCCCAGCGGCCGTTTTGCTCGCCTGTTAATAGTTGCAGGTCTTTTTAGTTTATGGCGCAGTCGATGCGCCGCGGTCGCTAGTGGCTTTCGACGCCGCGCTATGTGGCCAATTCTCGGCCGTCTCCGACGGGAGCTGATCAGTTTTTTGTCCGAGGAACTCTTTTTCTTGGGTGAGGAAGAGTTTCTCCGACAATGGTCATGCCAATTTATTTCTGTTAATAACGGTCGTCTTGTCTTGGTTTTTAGGCCAAACTGGCGCTAAGGTCAACTTTTCAATGTTTCAATGTCTAATTATCGACTTTTCGCTCTTCTGTCAATCGGTATATATGCATTCCTATTTTACATTGCCCATTCCTGTTAGTTACTTAGAAATGTTTATGGTACCTCTTTAATTGGCTCACCTTACATGCTTAATGTCATGTGTTTTTGTAAATGTGAATGTGTCTTGTAACCTTGGCATGTGTACATATGTAAATAAATTTTTTCTAAACACCCACCGTTCTTCTGCGTACTCTTCGTATCTTTCCTGGACAAAAGTCCCGCGTACAGCCGTCAAGAGAGCTTTGTTACAGTTTTCTGTGCAGTTTTCATTAGTTTTAATACTTAATTTATTGTTCTGTAAGTTCATTTCAATGAAATCCGCTACATGTGCCCGCGTTCAGCACCCAGTACTACGCGTTAATTGGTGCTGCAAAAATGCGGATATTTTTTGATGAAAGGAAATGTGCAGTAATGGTTGTACTCTCAGTGAACACGTGTACCGCCGCCGCGGTGGCTCAGCGGTTATGGTGCTCGGCTGCTGACCCAAAAGACGCGGGTTCGATCCCGGCCGCGGCGGCTAGAATTTCTTTGGAGGAGAAATTCTAGAGGCCCGTGTACTGTGCGATGTCAGTGCACGTTAAAGAACCCCAGGTGGTCGAAATTTCCGGAGCCCTCCACTACGGCGTCTCTCATAGCCTTAGTCGCTTTGGGACGTTAAACCCCATAAACCAAACCAAACCACGTATACACGCAGAGCAAACACGCTTCAATTAATGACATGTCAAAATACGTTAGCGTGCCCTACTGAAACGTTCCGTACGAGTATCTCGCATGGAATTATGGGAATATGGAGTCCATATAATATCAATAATATATATACATCGATACGATTTCTGTATGGAGTCCATAAACTTTCTATAAAATTTTTATATAGCTTTTATAAAGTGTGCATGATGTCATAAGGAGTCCATAAGACTCCACACGCTCTTTTCATAAAGTGGCTGCTTACTCCATACACTCCACACTGACTTCATATAATTCATATCGAAATATATGGAACCATAAGACTCGCGTTATGGAAACTTTCACTACTGTAGCCGCCCCAAATGCATTCCTACTCAAGCAAGGCTAGGAATCGTCCAATAGTTAGGTTGTGATATGATACGATACTTCACCCCGGAGAAGGGCACTGGTACATAAGTCTGTGTAAATGAATCGCATGTTTTCGGCAGGCCGTGTTGTTATCGCACTAACAGAAGCACAAAATTCTATCAGCGAATACACCTGTTAGAGACAGACTGAGGGAAGCTCGTTCCAACTTTTCTTCACATTAAAAACTCATTCTATGGCTACTTTTAAGCATGTGTATATTCTCCACCAGCAGAGGGCGGCCTAATTGTTCGGAAAATTTTATTTAAAAATTTTACATCATTAGATTCAAATTGTACAATACACAGTGAAAAAAACTCCGTGATTACCAGTTTAGAAAAAAATAAAGAAGTTGTAGGTTAGCCTCTGTGATCCACGAAAAAAAAAATGGCTGAGGCTTAGCTAAGGTTAAGCCTAGTCAGATGCGAAGCATATTGATGGCTAGGCTTGGTAATACATGGCTTTCCTTGGTTGACGTTCATCCCGCTCTTCATCGGTCTCTGTGGCACGCTGAAGCTTTCGCTTCTCGTTCAAATCAGCCCTGCTTCTAGGCTGCATCCCAACACCTGGCCGCCTCGTAAGTGCCCGCAGAGCGAGGCAAGCTGTTGTAGCGTCACGTGGTCAGCTGCAGCGCCTCTGATGTGGAGCCTCCACCGCCCCGGCCGACCGCGCGAGCCGGCAGCCCATCTCTCCTCTGCTGTGACGTCATGTTGTCACGTGGCCAGCCGCCGCGCCTCTGATGTGGAGCCTCCACCGTCGGCCGCCGGCAGCCCATCTCTCCTCTGTTGTGACGTCATGTTGTCACGTGGTGTCACGCTAAAGGTCAATGGTAGCTCCACCGCCGCGCTCGACGGGCTGTAGTGTAGCTCTAGTAATATGCTTCGCATAAAAACAAACTGTCGACTCACTAGAAATAACTTGCGACATCGGCCGGTGCTGTATAACATTTTTGGTATTTTTTGACTTACAGAAGCTCCTTTGATAGTGAAAGTAGTACCTCTGACTTCATAGAGCGGCAATATATTGATACAGGACAAATTTAATTACTAATTTGCGTCTATTCAACAAAAACCGCAAGAAAAAAAAGGAATTGTCATTAAAACCGCAATCAGGCTTTTCTGTGAAACATTTTCGTTCTGTGGCGAAGCCATCTTACTTTTGTTTGGAGCATTCATTAGAACATTTCTCGCTAGGTTTTCGCCTCAAAGTTCGCTCTATGGAGGCGATTCAAAAGATGGCTATAATGTGACGAGACACCAGCAATCAGCCGCGTACTTTTTTATTATTCAACGCTCACCACTGGTCGTTAAAAAGCTGTCGTGGAATGAGTTTCCCTGAAACCGAGCAGTGCAGTGAAAAACATTGTACAGGCGGAATGCCGTGCCTAAGTGGAATATTGACATTTAACTGGTTAAACCTTCCAAATAAAGGTGTTAAAGGTGGGTTCAGCTAGAAGAACACTTCCGACCTTCCTCGGTACCCCCGTTCCCTGCCCGCTTGTCTCCTGTCGAGAGGGCACTCTCCCAAGCCCTGGCTTGGAGAGTATGCACCCTAATTATGTGACTGCAGATGGCGCATTCTCATTGGTCGGTGGGTGATCACGTGATCTGAAAACATTAATTAGTGTGACTGTGTTTTTTTGCGGCAGACATTGCTACAAGAAGAGCAACAAGATATTGGCACTTCAGACGGGGACCGATAATCAGAAGAAGATAGGACGAACGCTTCTTCAATTTCTTGGCCCCTGTCTGAAGCACCAGTCTTTAAAAATGGTGGTGAACAACCAGCTGTCTTAGCTTTCCACTCTGACGGTGAAGCAACAGCAACAGCAGCAAAACGACTGCTACAATAACTATCATTAGTACAGCAGCTACTACTGCTACAAGTACAGCTTGTTCTCATTGTAGTACAATTACTACTGTACTACTGTTGCTAATACTACTATTACTATTCTTGCTATTACCGCGACCTCGACGCCGGCACTATAAGCCATGATAAGTAACTTTGATACTGTTATTTTTGTACAAAAAGAAATGTTTCTTCTTTAAAGGTGTGATGCTTGTTGTGGTTACGAGTTCTAATAAAGTAGTACTTTTTAAATGCTAAAAACAACCGGTGAGTAAGGACATTTTAGAGAGCAAGTAAAACTGCACGGTGGTCGCAGAACTTGCGGCATCTAACAAGAACGGCTGCTTTAATTTTTCTTCAAGCTTTAGAAAGAGAACAAAAACAAAAGCTAAACACCTGCAAGAAGTTCGGCTATATTATCAGCGATATCACCACCGTCAACGACGAGCACTCAAGGAACGGTTGGGCTTTGGTTAGCCTTTACTAGCAGGATGTTTGCCACGAGAACACAGTACGTACACCAAGGTTAGTGGGATACATAGACATAAATTATGATCATTATCAGGTATGTTAGAAATACAAAACTGTTCAACATTTCTATAATTTAGACGTAATTGACTTTCAATGCTTGATCCTAGCTAGGTCCGCGCTTTTTATTCGTTAGAAAAATACACAAAAAAGAAACTTATAGCATCGCGTGACCGAAAGAGTACATATGTGCTATTTGGCGATGGGGTATGCATTGGTGAGAAAGGATGAGCTACAAAGCTGGCACTATTTCTAGGCCCAAACACGCAGACGACGAATGACAATCCACGGCTTCGAGGAAAGTAACTGAAATAAAAATAAAACTAAATAAACCTGGTAAATGTTTAATATCTGAAGTTTTATGTCCAGCGGAGCGTATAAGATGAGATTGGTTTGCACGAATCAGCCACTCCGTGGTCGAGAATAAAACCGGTAGAATGGCTTCGTCTCTGCCGCCTTGCGAGCAGGTTTGTGAAGGAAACGATAAAATAAATTTGGATGAACGAGGAAGATTCAATATGGGTGGAATTTCAATTTGTCGATGTCCATCCCTATTCACTAAGGTCACAACACCCCAAAACCTTTCCATGAGTCGACTAACTCCTGGCAAGCGCAACAGAGTTAAACGAAACAGCCCGTGGTGGTCGTCTCTATGGGGGAAGCACAACCACGTCATCTCACCATAAAAAGAAAATCAAAGAAATTATATCGAAGAAAGGGCTAACGTCCCCACGATACAGGTGCAAAAACGTCAGTGCTCGTCAGGCGAATCACGCCCGGCTGTTTTTCTTTCTTTTGACCCACTTTTCCGCAGTTACGTTAGGCTTTAAAACAAAAACTAAAAACGCATAACAAGAGACAAGATCCCTAAAGCATGGCAACAGACGTCGTTAAATACGACGGAGCCATCCACGTCTGTCTAGCGCGACTCCGCTCCAGTGTTGTTCCCTTTCCCCTCCATCACTTTCCGCGCTGCTCTTCTCCTGTCGCTGCTGCTGCTTTTGCTCCTCGGGATGAGGATGCGGCAACCGGACGTGACGACACACTCATGCCGTCACTTCCGGTCTGCGCCGGCGCGAGCAGACAAGACGCCGCTACGCCGCTTGCTCCCGCCAACGCTAGAACGCGAAGCCGACGCTACCAACGCCACCCAGCGTTAAACCAGTTAAACCGCGCTGCCCTCGCGACCCTCCCCGGCCTCCTGCCTTCTACGACGGAGGAGAAAGGAGCAACAGCAGACGACAGGACTCCGCCGCGGAACGGGCGGTGTGTTTTAGAAAGCGCGTTGGTGGGCGCGTGTGGTTTCGGGGCGACGGTGGTCTGTTCATTTCTTTCTTTTCCGCTTCTTTTCGCGTTCTATCTTTTCGCCTCGTTCTCGAGAAGAGGCCTGGGCTTCTCTCCAGTAGCCGCTTCCCCAGCTCTGAGACGGCGGTGCGAAGAAAAGAAGGCGGTTGGTGGTGGTGGTGGTGGCTCAAGATGCGGTGAGAAACGGCTGTTGCGAACGGCGTTGATCGCGTGATTTTTTTATTTTTTTTTTTACGCTCAAACCGGGAGAGAGCAAGATGAGTTCGAACGCCATCCGAGGCATTCGGCGCAAGAAGTCGACGCTCTCCGAGGTGAAGATCGCCGTTCTGGGAGCGTCGGGAGTCGGCAAAAGCGGTGAGTCGATTTGGGTGGTTGTGCGTGGCGTCTTGGCGCACGGTTGCACACCTCGCCGTTAGGCCTAGACACGAGTGCGCGCTCTCTCGGACACACCGGAGTTCATCGCGGTGTGGCATCCAGCGCGGTTAGCTTATTGGCGCTAAAGGCTCTCGCCTCTCCCCCTCTATTCTCCTTTCCCTTTTATCCCCCCCCCCCCCCCCCTGCCTGCCTTACCTGCTGAAGGCCACTTTATTTGTTTCTTCTACAAGAAGAGCATTCCATCGCTTGAAGATGATGCTCGTGGTTGTTTCGTTAGTGACTCTCGTGAGGCATACTTTAGCGCACTGCCGCGCGATTGTTGTACAATGCGACGCCGACATCGATCGTTACGGATCATGAGTTTCGAGAAACAGCTCTGCGTAGGATGCGATGAGTTGCACGTTTGGGGAATGAACGAATGTACGCTCCTCGCGCCTTTTCTTCGGTTTATTTTTGTTTTATTGTCGACGTTGGGCAACCCGTTGCGCGAGCGAGGTCGTTGAGTAATCGATGTTTGCGGGGCTCGGAGCTCTTCCCGCTCCCCGGAGCCAATTAGAAACACCTGCGGCTCGTCCTTCGACGGCTATAGCTGGCTGCGCGTGTGTAGCATGGGTCTCCTAAGCACCCGCAAGCCTGGTGTTGGCTGGTGGGTGCTTAGGTGGCCCAGTTTCGGCTGAATCTGTGGCGCTGCTTCGGGATCAAGGTCGACCCCCCCCCCCCCCCCGTTCTCCCCTCCTGTGCCTTCATTATGACGTCGTGGTCGCTTTTCGGAGTTTTGTTTATTTTTATTTTACTTAACAAATAGTGCACGCTCTAAGTGGGCCCTAGCAGGAGGGGCGAAAAGAATACAGCATTGTGAATATGAATTCATCGCGCGAAACATACGTTACCAAAACACAATGAGACATCTTCAACTCTTTCAAGCAAACATACATAAATGCAAAACATGACTATGAGGTAGACACCAACAATTTGTCAATAGAGTCAATAGTCATGATGACATCAGAAGGCAGCTTGTTCCAGTCCTCAATTGTACGTGGGTAAAAGGGATATTTAGAGGAATATTTTAAGCAGGGAAAGACGTTAGCCTCCATATCGCTTGAAAACGAAAGTAAATGCTTACTCTGTGTATAAACGTTATTTCGGTTTAGAAGTAACAGGATTTCAGCAGATAATTATTTGCAGGCAGTTGAAGACAAGAACAGTTGATAGCAGTGTCCCAATATCTACTAGTTCCAGAGAGTAAGTCCTCTTGTCAAAACGTTGGCTAGAGGACTGAGACCCCCCCCCCCCCCCCCCCCCCCCGACTCTTGTTCAGTTTGTTTTATGTTTCGTAAGGTGTGTCCTCTTACAACCTGACTGACTGATTGATAATAGTTTACGCGCCAAGACCGTGAAGCGCGCCCTTGCGCTGAGCTCGAGGTCTGTTTCGACCACCTGTGGTAGTTTAGCCGAAATCTCAGTAAAGAGGCGTTTTTTATATTTCGCCGCCATCTTTCTAAACTAAAACACGTGTACAGTTTGTCGGCGCAAATCGCAACGCATTTTTAAATTTTCGGTGTTTCCTCTGAACGAAGTCGAAAGCATTTTGTGGCCGTAAGTCTGACAGGCTTGCTGTGGGATTTTTCTACACGTACTGTGTTCCGGGTCTCCTTATGCCTTGTAGAGCTGACAGAAACGTCTGTGCCTAATGTGTCTAATTAAAAATGTACGCAGAAAAATTACGTATTCAAAATCAAACTTCAAAAACAATGTCTTAGTATAAACAGTAAGGATCTTCACTCTTACATAACCATCGTAGTTATAAATATGATTTGGCCAAATTTAGTCAACCGCCTCGGAAGGATGTTTAGAGCGCCTTTCTTCTGCGAAAGCAGAATTTCCTAAAAGGTTGCTATGGTAGAAAGAGAGGGTGGGGAGATAGTTCGTGATAATGACAAAGTGAACAGGAGGGAAAGTCCTGCAGGGTGCTTGCCGACGTTTCGGCAGTAGGGCTTGTCTTCGTCTGAAAGTCCTCTTGTCGAAACGTTCGCAAGCACCCTGAGGCTTTCCCTCCCTTGTTCACTTTGTGATTATTAAAAAGGTTGCTAGTTAAGAGCACGGTAAGCAGTCTAATTTTCAGCGGTAAGCTGCAGGAATGAGTGACGTTGAAGATAACTGTGCAGTGTAATGCATGTAGAGTTTGTTGAGGATATAAACGACAACTGCTACAGTTTTTCGTTAAAATTCTTAGACGGCGTTGAATGTTCCACTTCTTGGTTCTCTGTTACAAAAATTTATCCAGTGGGTCTACAGACAGTTTGCAGACTGTTCAAATTTTCGGAACTGTATGAAGCAGCTGGGAAGGTGTATGTTGCACTTAGGACAGGGTTAATTGGAGAGACATGGGAGAGGCCTTTGCCCTGCAGTGGGTGCAGTCAAGCTGATGATGATGATGATGATATCGCAATTGCCACGTCTGTGCAGTAATTGTCCGCAGATTAATAGAGCTGAGATGTACGTGCTCTATGGACAACATCGATGTTTTTGTCGAACAGCTGAAAAGTTGTTATCGAAGTCGAAAGTAACCACGAGGTTAGCAATCCGACGCGGTGGCTCAGTGGTTATGGAGCTCGGCTGCTGACCCGAAAGACGCGGGTTCGATCCCGGCCGCGGCGGTCGAATTTCGGCGGAGGCGAAATTCTAGAGGGCCGTCTACTGCGCGATGTCAGCGCACGCTAAAGAACACCAAGTGGTCGAAATTTCCGGAGCCCTTCACTACGGCGTCCCTCATAGCCTGAGTCGCTTTGGGACTTTGTAGCCCCATAAACCATAAACCCTAAATTATCTCATTAACCATGCGTTCTGTCGCGCTGCCTATATCCTATAACGGCTCTCAGATTCATGAGATAAAATATAGACAGTAAATCGATGAACACCATTCACTTGATTGAAGCTATTATGCGATTCTAACTCGCTAATCGCTTTCACTGGTAATCGAAAGAAAAGGAAAAAAAATCGTCAATCGAGTGTTTTTCTCCGCAACCAACCTTGTTAAGGCCCAGAGTCTGTAACTGTTTCCTCACTCATATTGGCGATTTCGAAATGTTCGCCTTCGAAGAATGATACTCGGGAATACAATGTTCGAGCCGTAGACCATTAACGCTATATGCCCTCGGAAGGAAAAAAATCCATATTCGCACCTGCACAGATTACGTAATGAAGCAGTTGGCGAACAGCAATATAGCGCTCTAGTAACGACCAGGGAGCATCGATGGTTAAGGAAAAAATAAAATCAGATCTTGGAGCTTTTTTGTGAGCGCTTGGAGCGAGAATGATATGCAAGGAAAGTGATTTCGCTCTGCACAAAGAATGAATTAACGCGCGATGTATTACGAGGCACTAAATCCTTGCCGCGCGACAAGTAGGCTATGGAGGAAATTCAGTTTTGTGCTCGAAACATTTTTTTTCCTGACGGTTATTTACTTTTTCTCAGCGAAGAGCATTGCTTTAACTTTTCTGAGCTGAATGGAATAGGAATGAAAAAAAAAAAAGCGCTTTGGGAACTCATCGCACAAAATTCGACCTCGTGTACCTTAAACGAGTCCATGTTTCATAACAGCAGCAATTAGACGCTATGAGTTTATGCGTGCTTTGTTGCCTAAGACACGGCCTGCTTATTTTGAGCTTGTGGAAGTACGCTGTTGCAATGTCTGTCCAATGGAGGAGTTAGGACCGATTACATCCAATGAACCTGTTATGGTATATGCTGAATGTAGCAATATTGCGCCTTCTCTGAGGCGAACAAAATGTGAAATAAGTTTACAAATGAAGAGAAGATTCATCGAAAAAACATAAGAACTATGTATTATGACACACTATAGCGCGGGTTGCGGTGATAGCTTTTTTTTGCATGCCCAACATTTTTGGACAAAAATTTTGAATCTTTAGAAATTGTAAGGTACTGTTATAGAAATTCTTCGGATGAGTTGAAAAATCTTCCTTTTAAAATTTTTACATCATTCGCGTGGAACATATAAGACTTCCATAGAAAAGAAATAAGGAGCTCTTTTGACGATCGAAAAAACGTTAGCAGCAAAACAATCCAAGCCCGTGGACGGGAGATCTGCGGGTATATTGATTATTATAGTGAATTGTTACAAGATATAAAAAATTGAGTCCATAAACTCTTTCCCGTTCGAAAATGCTTTTATCAAGAATTGTTGGACATGGTTTGCTTGAAAGAAGTGTGCATTATGTTCGAAATATGCCTGAACAGTAATTTAATTCGCACTTATTTCGAAAAGAAGCCTGCAGTGACCATGATTAAGGGGTTTATGGTATAAATAAGTAGGTTATGAATTTTTGAGCAGCGGGTTCAGTTAGACACCACACAAGAACCGACGCTCTGATACACCGAACGACACATCAGAAAAAGCATCCACATTTTCATCGAGGTCAACTACGCGTTTCTAATCACATTTAAAAACAGTGAGAGTCTAGAAACATAATTTGCGACACATATCTCTTTCATGAACCGCAAAGTTGGAGTTTAGCTCGGCACAGACAACCGCAAGTGCACTGTCAAGCTTTTGAGTTCATATATAGTGAAATATTTATTTGAGCTCGTAGTGAACTTGAGTTAATAATGATAGCGCCCGATCATCGTTTGCAACAAACGGAAGTCATTGATTGGTTATCGTGTGTTCCAGAAGAGCTGTCGTGCGGCTGCACGGCGGTGAATATATTGCATTCCTAGCGCAGTTTCACTGACAGTTAACTGAACACTCCGGTCGTTGAAACTGTCCTGACATTCTTTTTCAGTACAGCATATCAACTCACCCGATGTTCAGTTGACGCGTTGATAGTTCGCTAAATATACCTCCTGCATGTGCATACCTTCTGCATGTGCAGCAGAGGACCATCAATATTACTGGGGTGGCTGCCATTTTTTTGGGCCTTCTCGAATCTCCGCCTCTACTGCCTGTACCTTTCTTATTCACTGTCCATCGCCTGTCGGGCTCCTTTACTTCATCGTCAATTGCCACCACATCGGCCAAATCTCAGTCTCACTACTACCTTAAAATTCCGAGCAAGCATCTCCACCCGTGCAAGAACCCCGGCCCCAATTTCACTGCAAATTTCACATCCCCCCCCCCCCCCCCCCCCCCCCATAAGATTAACGATTGTTTGAAATCGCTAGGCACGCGTATACTGAGAACTATTCCCATGGATGCGTTGGATGGGGATTGTAGATAGTCACTGGAAAAAAAAAGTCTCCCACGGTACCGTGACCTTTGTTCGTGCGCCACAGGCTTTAGACGCTGCATGGTCGGCGGTGCCTAATGTTCCCTGCACAAGAAGCATCTTCGCTGTATTCTTACAATTTTTCAAGTGTCTCTAATTCAGATACGCTATTAGGTTAACACATTCGCGTTTCTGGGGGAAAAAAAAACTCTGGGAACGTCTCAGATTTGATTTGAGAAGAAAATGAAAAGATAATTTACGACGGATTGAGGAGCACGCCAATTCACTAGATAAAGGCTACGGCTCGAACCTCCCACCCCATTGTAAGGACTGCAAACGTCTACCGCTTCTGAAAAGCACCTCGGTAATCGGGAGGCATCAAGGTAGGCTCGAACGTGAGCTGTTTGAAGCCGCTAAGATCGCTCAGAACGATCTATGCATCAGCACGCCCTCAGTGCACATGACTCCAAAAGAACATCGATTTTTGTTATCATAATGTGTATAATCTTAACTATTTTTTAACCGTGTATGCCTTCACCACCTTCTGCACACTCGCCTCAGTGTTTAACAACAGCAAGTTTGGGAGACAAGAGGTTTAGCGCATGCGCGCCGGCCCCGCTATGTTCCCTTCCCGCACTTCAATAAAGCAGTTGTTGAAAGTTGGCGCTTGTCCAGTCCACGTCTCCACTTTGTCTTTGTTTTTTTGCGCTCTAACTTCCTCATCATGAACTACCAACAGGCCCCAATTACTACTCTACCAATACGTTTCAACGCCAACATATGAACCTGTGTGCGTTCCACGACAATGGTAAAGGCAGTATGAAAGGCTTCCAAGAATTAGCGCACATACGGCTACCGATCACATTTGATAGCCGCGAAACTTCCAAAGCCAATGGTTTCTCGGTAAAGGAAGATAATTGCAACCAACAAAATCGATAAAGCATCCTTGTCTTGTTTGCGCAAGGGTTAGCTTTTCGGCTGTAGTGTCCATCGCGTAATACCCCTGGCCGCTTTGTTGCGAAGGCAACAGTCCAACGGACATCTCTTTACCGCTGCGCTGCGATGAGATTTGTTGCAAAGAATGCAAAAGTTTCCTGGAATGCTTGTGTGGACTTCTGCCTCATGCAGCTCGCTTTGGATAGTATCAGCACGGTGTCATTTATGGGGTCTTTTAGCGTATGTCTATGTCCCAGGCTAAAAAAAAATAATAAAGTTCGTCAGGTGCTTTCGAAATGAGTTCAGTCTGGAAGCTTTTTTTTTCTTTTATTGTTCTTTGGTTAGCGAAAGGAAGCCAGGTGACGAAACACAATCAAGATCTTTTTTTTTTTTTTGTAACCGCATAGTCTTTGGTTTCCTTCACTTGTAATAACTACGCTGCCAACGTCGTCATGACAACGAGGGCAGTGCGGATTTAGTTAAAACATCCCATCCTCTTTCCTTTTATTTACGTTAGATAAGGTTGAATCTTCAGGTTGGAGGGAGAGAGCGAAGGGGATCCTCATTAACCAGTTGCGTGCAGTACCATGCAAGCTGATACCTCAAGTTCGGTCTCTAGTTCAGTTAAAATGTCAAATTTAGTTTTAACCTCACAGGTTTTTGTCCATTCATTCGCCTCTTTCTCTGCTAAGGGCATGTTGGTGGGCAGGAGAGGCCTCAGAAATCTTCGCTGCAAAGTGATGACGGAGGAGACTACATCGCGGTGCGTAATAGTGTGGATAGCCTCGCTACAAAAGTTTCCGGCCAGTAGTTTGCTTTTGAGTCCTATAGTCCTAAGTAGCAAAGGCTCTTGAAAGGTGAAGACAAAAGTTTGACCTTACCCTGCTGATATTTAGAGTTTCAAGGGTGCCACTACTCCATCGATGCACGTCTGAAAATCAAACCATGTGGCTCGACGATATCTGGCCAAAGGTGCACCTGCTAAACGCAATCTACAAGCTGTCAGCCTTCGCTTAGGTGCATGCAACTTCGGGGACTCGCGTCTGTCGTCATTTGTCGGGCTCACCGGGCCGGCGGCACTGAACGACCGGCCATAGCGACGTTATTTGCTACGCCTGGTTGCGTGCTGATTGGTGGACGTCGTGGTGGATGTTTTAGGCGCTGGCATTTTCCCCCTGATGGAAAGAACATTCTACCTTCGCTCCGGTGAGCCGCATGCTCCTCCGGTGGGATTCCCGCCAAATTTGGTTACAGACTCGGCACTATGGGCCCGGCGCTTTCCCTGGACGGCTATAAATACAAAAGAAGATAAAGAGGAACCAGGAAGTTCGTTTAATCCTGGTTCGACCCGATTCGCTCGCCAAAAACTGCTGGTAACTATACTGTCGGGATGATCTTGTTCATGTTATGGTTACCGACTAATGATAAAGATAGACATTTTTTTTTTCAAATTTTTACGTTTAGCAGGAGCCGGAACGAAAAATGAAGGGATGTCCAAATAAGGCACTACAATACAACCAACGCCTCTTGCTTGGTTTTATGGGGGTTTAACGTCCCAAAGTGACTCAGGCTATGAGGGACGCGGTAGTGAAGGGCTCCGGAAATTTCGACCACCTGGGGTTCTTTAGCGTGCACTGACATCGCACAGTACACGGGCCTCTAGAATTTCGCCTCCATAGAAATTCGACCGCTGGCGAAGCATGTTGTTTTTTTTTGCTGCAGTACAGGCATTAGTCGACGTTCTCTATCAGGCAGTGTTGTTATTGGCAGAAATATCAATCAATCAATCAATCAATCAATCAATCAATCAATCAATCAATCAATCAATCAATCAATCAATCAATAAATCAATCAATCAATCAATCAATCAATCAATCAATCAATCAATCAATCAATCAATCAATCAAACAATCAATCAATCAATCAATCAATCAATCAAGTTGTATGTCGCGTAGTTGGCATCCCAAAACAGAACTTCCCGTTCTACTTTGCACTTGAACCCGCATGAACAAGGTGACGTGTCATGAAGAGCACGAACTGTCTGACTCACATGCTATGGTTCAGGACATTTTGGTCTACGTTACCATTGAGCAGCGGATTGACGAGGGAGTTTGTAGTCGTGACGTCAGAGAAAGTTCCTTATTCAACAACAGTTGCAGGGAGTCGCATACGTAGTGGTGCTTTTAGGGGTTAATGGCACAGCGGCAACTGGGGCCAAAATGTACCAAACTCAGGGTGGTTATTTATTGAGTCAAGTTCAAATGCGCAAAAGTAAACTTCGCTGCATTGAACTGTAGATCAACGGACAGGGCGGAGATACCTGCCTAATATTTTTTTTTTATTCTTTCCGAGCTTATACGAGCTCCCGTTTCAGTGAAGCCATTATTGTTTTGGTTTATGGTTTATTGGTTTATTGGGGTTTAACGTCCCGAAGCAACTAAGGCTATGAGGGACGCCGTAGTGAAGGGCTCCGGAAATTTCGACAACCTGGGGTTCTTTAGCGTGCACTGACATCGCACAGTACACGGGCCTCTAGAATTTCGCCTTCATCGAAATTCAGCCGCCGCGGCCGGGATCGAACCCGCGTCTTTCGGGTCAGCAGCCGAGCGCCGTAACCCCTGAGCCACCGCGGCGGGATTATTGTTTTCCGTTCATACCTAAAAATTGTGGACAAACGATTTTTTTTTTTAGCAGGAAACCGTCTAAGAACGCAATTTTTTTCGTATATGTTAAGATTTCACTATAACATTCGATATATCTGCAGATCACCCGACGGCAGTCTTATATTTTTTTTATTAGCGTTTTTTCTATCGTCAAATGCGCTCCGCGGTGGTTTTATATGACAGTCTTAACTGTTTAATGCGATCGATGAAAACAGTTTAAACGAAATATTTTGCTACATATCAGAAGAATGGTTTGGTTTTTGGGCGTTTAACGTCCCAAAGCGACTAAGGCTATGAGAGACGCCGTAGTGGAGGGCTCCGGAAATTTCGACCACCTGGGGTTCTTTAACGTGCACTGACATCGCACAGTACACGGGCCTCGAATTTCTCCTCCAAAGAAATTCAGCCGCCGCGGCCGGGATCGAACCCGCGTCTTTCGGGCCAGCAGCCGAGCACCATAGCCACTGAGCCACCGCGGCGGCTATATCAGAAGAATGGACCACTTTCAATATTTATATAACAGTATCTTGCAGTTTTCCAATTTTCAAAGTTTTTTTTTTCAGAGAATGTTGGACATGAACACGCGCTAATCAATCGATACTTTGATTTCTCCTCAGCGAATACTTAAGCTCTCGCCTTGTCGCGCAAACCTACCTTCCTGCCCATGCGGAACTATCTTTTGCCATTGTCTATGCAAAGCCTATGTATGCGGTTGTATATTTCTTCTTTACCAGCAAGCACACCGCTAACGCACTCCTCTCCTGCCCGGGCCGAGACTAGACCAGGTGAAGCGAACGGCAAAAGTGGCGCCAAAACTCCCTCACCTGGAGAAGGGTGGGAGTGCGGGGGAAAAGAAAAGAAGCGCAAAAAGCAAAGGGAAAGGGTGTCGATGAACGTTGTCCGCATAGAGCCACCCCTGCGCGAGAAAAAGCATTAGCAGCAGCAACAGCAGGACAACATCCAACAGCAAGCTCCGGCGTACGGGCTCCTCTTGGCAGGAGAGGCTCTATTCTGGTCGAAGAAGAAGACATTTGGGAATTCCCCCGCTGGCCTCGAACCCTCTCCCCTCTTCTCCGGCTCCCTCCGGCCAGGAGTGGGAAAGGGAGAGGCGGTGCGATGTTGCTTAAAGCAGATCTTTCCTCCCTCTTCTTTCGCTCTCTCCTCTGTGCTGTTGTTTTCTTCTGGAAAAAACGGGCTCTGCGCGTGTACGGAACGGATGGAGGGTTGGAGTGGAAGAGGCGAACATTGGGGAGTTTTCGGTAGCCGTCGCTTGGTGTTTATAAGTAATAAAACAACGGTAGAGTTTGCATCTGGAGTTGCGCGATGTGTGCTGGAAATAGGGGCGAATCGAAGGCGAGGGGCCGGAAGAGTGAGACGGAGGATACAGAGGAGGGCTTGTATCTCAGGAAAGAGAAACAGCATCGGATATTTAGTTCTCCTTTAGAACAAACAGGGATAGCGGCAGTTATGGCGCTCTTTTTCTACCCCTCTTTACCCATGCCTGGTCACAGTCCGAGGAACACCCTGATCACGTGACCTAGATCACGTGACTTGTTCTCAGCACTCCCTCATAACTTTGTCATTGGTCAGATATGTGGACGCTCTAGTTTCCGGTTACGACTTATATACTGATGAAGTCGAGAGTGTGACAATCTCGTCTGGCCGGGGGGATAAATTTCAAAACACACAGACGCCGACCAGTAAAAGGAAAATTGTAATTGACGTTTCAGCACCCAGAACGGGGGTCTTGTTGTGAACAAGGCCCCCGTTCTGGGCGCCGAAACGTCAATTACAATTCACAACAAGGCCCCCGTTCTGGGCACCGAAACGTCAATTACAATTTTTCATTTTACTGGTCGGCGTCTCTGTGTTTTGAAAAGAGACTTATATACTGCGACACAGACGCCGGCATTGTATTCCGCAGAGAAAATTCTATGCACAGGTCCCCCGTACAAACTGCAATGGTGTGGAATCTTTTCATTAAATGGCATTGGAAGGAATATATCCCTCAGGAGAAAAGTATACAACAGGTGTATCTTACCCGTACTCACCTATGGGGCAGAAACGTTGGGGCTAACAAAGAGGGTTCCGCTTAAGTTAAGGACAACGCAGCGTGGTATGGAAAGGAAAATGATAGGTGTAACGTTAAGAGATCGAAAGCGGGTGGAGTGGGTGAGGGAACAAACGCGAGTTAATGACATCTTAGTCGAAATCAAGAGGAAGACATGGGCTTGGGCAAGGCATGTAATGCGAAGGTAAGATAACCGCTGGTCCTTAATGGTAACGGAGTGGATTCCAAGAGAAGGAAAACGTAGCAGAGGGTGGCAGAAAGTCAGGTGGGCGGATGAGATTAAGAAGTTTGCGGGGATACGTTGGCCGCAACTGGCAAAGGACAGGGTTAATTGGAGAGACATGGGAGAGGCCTTTGCCCTGCAGTGGGCGTAGTCAGGCTCACGACGATGATGCATTGGAAGGACCCGGGCCAATCGAATCTATATGCGCCCTTCTTAGCACGGCCTTCCAATACCTTCGATAATCGTCCTCCATAATTGTCTTGAAACGCGAGCAGCCTTCGCTGTCTTTTCATTACGCGGGATGTGGGTGAGGACTATGGCAACTTTCTGCTCGCTAAACTCAAATACGCCTACGTTGGACTAAAAAGGGAGCAATGTGTCTTTTATCACACCTCCTTGCAGCGTTCACCAGGGGGTGGGGTGCGCGCTAAACGACAGTTTACTCCCGTTTTACTCTTATCAGTTTAGAGTGTATCTCGGAATGTCACAAAGAAAAGGAGTTAAATTACCTGTTTTAATCGGCTTTAGTTAAAGCATTCGCCGAGCCTGTATTGAACTCCGAGTTTTAATTGTAATTTTGGTCAGATGTTTAGGGCAGTCCCCCAAGGTGGAGTAGGTTTGTAATAAGGGAGTAATTACTCATTGACGCCCACCCGAGCGCAGCCATCTTCGCAGTTAAAGAAAAATTTGTCCTGGTCCGCGGTTTATTCTTTTTTTCTTTAACTACGAAGTTTCTGAGAAAGCTGTATAGCTTTCCTTTGTAGTCGTATGGCTGCGCTCGGGTGGATGTCAATGAGTAATTATTCCCTTATTAATTTTAATTTTGTGGTTATAATCAAAATTTCGCGAAGAATTAAATTATGGCGTTGTGAAATATATTACGTTGGTTGTACCCATTAATCGTCCCGACTGCATACAAAAAGCCCCCCCCCCCCCCCAAAAAAAAAAAAGGAAAAACTCCCAGCCTTTTCGTCCTAGTACTTCACGGGCGTAGGATGGCTGCTGTTGACAGGACTGGTTGGGAAGAGAAGTGTCCGTTAGGAGTTCCACCGCCCAATGCAGAAATAGCCCTGCAAACGCTTTCCGCGTCGAACAAGCGGGAAGACTAGTCTGACGGGCCCGACTGTTCGAGTGCAGTAGATAAAAAAAAGAAGGTAGTATGCCCGCGAGGTGAATGTATATAGTTCGTCCAAAGAGTGAGAAGTCACGATTGCTCCTTCACATGCGTTGTTGCTTCGCCCGAGTCTGCAGCTGTCAATGCCGACGAGGAAAAGAAGCAAAGAATGAAAGGAAGGTTGGCGAGCGCATCAGTCAACCCACGCGTCTCTTCGCGACAGGCGCGCTCTCGAAGACAGCGGGTCTGTGAACAGTTTTCCTTTCTTTCTTTCTTTCTTTCTTTCTTTCTTTCTTTCTTTCTTTCTTTCTTTCTTTCTTTCTTTCTTTCTTTCTTTCTTTCTTTCTTTCTTTCTTTCTTTCTTTCTTTCTTTCTTTCTTTCTTTCTTATTTCTTTCTTTCTTTCTTTCTTTCTTTCTTTCTTTCTTTCTTTCTTTCTTTCTTTCTTTCTTTCTTTCTTTCTTTCTTTCTTTCTCTCTTTCTTTCTTCCTTTCTTTCTTCCTTTCTTTCTTCCTTCCTTTCTTCCTTTCTTTCTTTCCTTCTTTCTTTCTTTCTTTCTTTCTTTCTTTCTTTCTTTCTTTCTTTCTTTCATGAAACAGAAAAGTCTGGAACAAACTGTCGGTATGCCACCGACGCCTAGTTCTTGCCGCAGCCCCCGCAACCCTCCCTACTCCATACATACTCCAGTACATACTCCAAAAGTGAACGGAAACAGTACATACTCTAAAAGCGACAACCTCCCGCCCATAAGTTCCTCATGCTCGAAAAGGGAGGGGGGTCACCTATCGTTCCAAGAAAGAAGAAACGAAAAGAAGCAAAGAAAAGTGAATTTCTTCACGACTAAGACGCGCATGCTCAAATAGATGGCGCCACGGTGCCTCCCTACTCTCCATCACTTAAATGACCCAGATAGCACTCCTATCGGGAACGAAGAAAAATTATATATATATATTTTTCTTGCGGTACCTCCCTACTCTCTTCCGTCACATAAATGACTCAGATAGCACTCCTATCAGGAATTAAAAAAAAAAATTCCCGTGATTCACCATGGTGTACATCATTCTTCTTCCTGGCGGGCGTGTACCTCCGGTGAGCTGGGGGAATTCAAAACCCCCGGTGGACCACCGTTCAGAAATTCTCGATCTTGCATTTCCACACTTCACTTGGCCGTTACACCGCACATCCTCAGCACACCAACCTTTAGCCTTACGACCCCCCTCCCATTTTTTTTTCTCCCTTACGCCTCCTCTACAGCGCCGTTACCTCCCCGATGCGTCAGTCGTCGGTGACGTCTTCTGGGCGCGTCGTGCGGCCGCGTCGGCGAACTTTAAATATATCCGCGCCCTCCGTCCGTAGACTGGGCTCACGCTTCGCTGAACGTGCCCTGCCGGTGCCGTGGGCGGCGTTTCTCTAGCGCGCCCGACGCATACTTGTCTGCCGCAGTTCCGTGCACTGTGCTCGACGTTATACACCGGCACGGTGTGGGAGTCTCGTGCTGGAGAACGCTTTTAATGACCTTAATAAATACAGAAAAAATTTCCAGACGCTGCGGCAGCGTGTGATCGAGCGTTAGCTGTAAGTTTTGTATTTTGTTCGCGCAAACCTTTTTGATGTCAGCGTATACAGCGTAAGAAGACAAATCATTTGACACCACTTCAAATGACCTACGTCAAGTAGTTTGGTAGTAGTGGACGTCTGAAGATCCAACAAATTAAGGTTCTGGAGACCAAAGGTTGTCGGTACGAATCCTTATAATACCCTAAGCTTTGATTCGACTAGTAATTTTATGCTCCATCACGCGCTGAATCGTTTGATACCACTCCGAATATTCTGCGCCGTTTAGGTGGGTCACAATCTGTGTACCAATGGTACCAATCAGTGGCCCAAATCGGCTGTTTCCGCACAGGGGTATTTATCATCATCATCATCATCATCACCATCGTCATCATTATCAGCCTGACTATGACTGTAGGGAAACGAAAGTATAGTAGTATATACTGCACTTGGGTGCTGGTTGTAAGTATACGCTGTTGCTGTGCAACCGGTTTGGTCACATAGTGTGTGCCACTTGGTTGCTATGTGGCGTACCACCTGTTTACATATTACGGTGGCCATATGGTCACGTGGTATGTTTAGACTGTTGCTATGCGACGAATGCCACTGCGGCCGCCATTTCGAAACAATGGCTTGGATTTCAGAATAACACTGGTAGCAAAGCTAAGTCTCTAAAACTCCACTCTTTCTGCCCTCTTTTTGAGTGAAGATGGCACAAAACTGGTCATACTGCAACCCTCATCCATCCTTCTCATCCCTTCCCAGACAGCGCCCAGATTAAGCCCCCTAGATATCAGCGCCAACCTGGATAACTGTCTTGAAAGCCAAGGGATTTTTTGGGGGGAGTTTTTCGTTTCACGGGAGGTTTCTTGGTTCATTCGACGGTGTCGGCGATGGCGTTTACTCTCAAGGAAGGCGCCCAAGGAGGGAAATGTCGAAGTGAAATGAGTGCAGAACTTCTATATATGTCGAGTAAGCTATGTGAATAATCTGACCATAGTCGAGCGAACATGAACGAGCAGTGGCTCGGCTCACTCGCGTTTATAGTTAAGTCGGGTCGTCAGTGCGCACAAGACGAGGGACGCACGCCGGTGAAGTTTAGGCCTAAAGGCATTTCGCGCACTGTTTGTGCGAGGTCGTGGGTAGTAAAGTTTGGGCGTCGCGGGCTTCTGCGCTCGCTGAGCGCAACTAAAATATACCGAGGGCGTTGCGCTTGGCGTGGAATGCTTTTAGCCTGCTTTGCATTCCTGCCGCTAGATGGCGATGGTGGTGTTGCTGCTGGGTTCCTGCCATCTACCGGTAAAGGTGTCAAGCGATGACTCAACCGTACAGGTCACCCGTAACGACGGAGGTATGAAAAAAAAGTAGAGTCGCCGCTCGACATTTACATTCTGAAGGGGACTGAAGATAAGTTCGCAGTATGTGGAGTTCGAGTTAACGAGAACGTTTTACTACATTTGGCGTTGATTGCACCAAAGCGTCGGTTCGAATAAACCGGAAGTTCGGATTATGCGGGAAACAAAAATTGCATATCATCCACATACGAGGGCTTGGTTAACCCTTTAAAGGACGCAACAATGGAACAGGTGGCGCAGTTTACTAACTGGACTACTAGATTTTGGATACAAGGGTTCAGTGCAGGAGGTTTAGAATAGCATAGTTTTACAAGGGAAGGGGAATGAGGGGCTCTCTCATAGTTTTACAACAACATTTATCATCATCAGCAGCAGCGTCATTGGAAACCTGCCGGGATGACAAATGTCTTTGAAAGCGATCTCCAATCAGCCCTGTTGTGCGAAGGCTACTTTTCCCAGCAGATTTGTCAGTCGTTTACAGCTACTCGAAGCAGCTCTACAAGGGAGATTCGGGATGGTAAATAGTATACCCTAACTGAACTGTTTCTCCCTCATCTGTTTTTCTAAGTGAAGATGGCATTGAGATGTGCTTAGTCTGTAACTACCATGCGCATTGGGAGTGGACTTCTTTTGAGAAGGCGCCATATTCCGTGATCTGTTCCATATGGTTTTGGAATCGAAGGTAACACTGGGGGTAGCACTTAGACACTCTGTGCCGTACTGCACACAACTACTGGAGAGGAAACCTAATTACCTCAGGAGGTCGAGGTTGCCGTTCGTAGACACGAAAAACAGCGCAAGCAAAACACAAAGGGCGTCGCACAGACGCGTTGCGTGCAGAGAGAGAGAAAGAGGTTGGCGTGAATGTGGAAAGGGTGATGACGTTGTTTTCCCACTCTGCAACAACAATGGCGTGACGTATAGCGTTCGGGAATGACGCGGCGGGATCGTCTGGCTTCCTACCAAGATTCGGGACTGCTTGCTTTGTTGCTTAATGATGCGAACTGCTTTAAGGATGCTAAAAGTGCTCGGCGCTATAAGGACTCGTATTGCAGCAAACTGGGTGACGACATTTCGGGGGCGTCGACACCTTCTACGCTGTACGGGGAGCGTTGGCGGTACTCGAGCCGGTATTTTTCTACTTTCCTTGCCGCAACTGTCACTGTAGGACATTTTTATTCATTTGAAAAATTCAGGCGCCAGCGCCTAGTGACAAGCTTCTTGGAGCAGTCTGCGAACTCAAACATTTAAGAGCACTTGCTGCTGAGCTAGTTGGTTTTGGTTCCTATTGAAATAGGTTTTAGGCGCAAAAAACAGACGAGACACATAGGAAAGGTAACAGGACGAAGCGCCAACTTCCAACTGATTTTATTGCATGCATGAAACGTACTTATAAAGCTTGTCGTCACATGCGCAGGAGGGTCACCTAAAGCTCAAGAACGACATGATGAGGCGCGCTCTAGGAATTTCTTTTGGAAGTTGGCGCTTCGTCCTGTTACCTTTCCTATGTGTCTCGTCTGTTTTTTGCGCCTAAAACCTATTTGAATATGAACTCAAACATTTTTAAATGCCTTTTATTTTTTCGTGCCATTGGGATGTACACACAGCAAGAAGGAAGTGGTTAGATTCCATTGTTTTTCTGTTGGCTAAAATGAACTTAAGCCGTCAACTCCAGGGGTTTCCTTGGTGTAAAAAAAAAAAGAAATCAGACAGCACATGTTCCGGGAATTTTTGTTTTATGTGTGTTCTGCGGAAAGATCTGCTCATACTACTGTTCTGATTCTCTCTCCTTATTTATTATTGCAATTGCTATCGCGGCGCTTGAATAATTGATTATTCTATCCGAACTTACGTGTCCATATCGCTGTCAGCTCGTGCATTCCCTGCAGCTTATTCTTTTTGTTTGTTTTTGCGCATGCTTTGCAACCTCACACCCTGTGCAATGCCTTTGAAATAGAGGGTAGTATACTAATAAACAAACGAATAGGTGCTGAAAGCGAGCTATAGAATCCTTAGCACCTCGTAGTTATGACAACCTAATATTGATTTTCTACCGACTGCGTAAACTTCGGTTAACGATCGATCGTTAGGAGATATATTGCAGTGCGAAACTGCCGCATCATATCATTGTCAACTAAAGCAGTGCCATTAATGACCTTCTGATATGTGGTAATATACGCGGGATAAGAGCTTAATTTAAGTATGTTTTTCACGACATGCTTTGTGCACAGGCATTGCCATAAATATGCCGCCCTGGTCGCCAACCACGAATAAGTTTCTTTTTTTTTTTTTAGAGCGGTGGTTTGGGACGTCTTTGGCACATTACTGCCCTCGTAAAACTTGCATAGAGGGGAAACGGGGCCCCTTTTTTTCTGCAACCTCGTAACGGCAATGGCGTGGCAGGAGACTGTCAGCAAGGCCCGGGAGCTGCAGGGAGTAAGCGCTTAGAGGGCCGCATATTTTAAATATTTAACAACAGTAAGTCTACAGTCGCGACTGATTTTACACCAGCATTTTTAAACAAGCTGCTGGTGGTTTGAAGACGCGTAATGTTCACTGTTAACACCTGCGCGCACGTACACACGCACACATACACGCACACACACGCGCACGCTCACACACTCACACACACGTACACACACACGCACGTACACACACACGCACGTACACACACGCACGCACGTACACACACACACACACACGCACACACACGCACACAAACATACACACACACGCGCACGCACACACACACACACACACACACACACACACACACACACACACACACACACACACACACACACACACACACACACACACACACACACACACACACACACACACACACACACACACACACACACACACACACACACACACACACAGGTATAGATAGGAAAATGGCGGCGAACACTACCTTTTTTTTAGGAGGGAGACAAACCCATGGCAAGCAAGCATGCTGTACTGCCACTGACCAAGTCAAGCGTGCAGTGCGTGTTCCCGTTAAAATGATGCGCTACTGTACATCCAATAAGGCGGTCACAGACAAGGGATAGCTCAAGGTGCGGAGGTGTTTGCATCCAAACAGTTTGGTAGTCTGGACGCGGCCGTTCTAATAAGTTAGGAAAGGCGAACTAGTTTTCAGTCATTGCCATGACTACGTAACAAAGCAGTGCCTTGGCCCAGTTTCTTTCGCGTGGCGTACCAGCCTCCGTCGACACTACTGCTAAAAGGCGGTGCTATTTGAACAGTATCCACAAAACACCGGGCTTTGAGAGCGAGCGCCAGTTACATATATAGCTCCGAGAGTGGAAACAAACGTCGAAGTCAAAATAACACCAGAACTGGGCTAAGACAACTTTCCGCGACGTTCTTTTCTCGAGTCTTCATCAATCACCCGCTCTTCCGACTGCCGAACTAAAAGTAGGCTCTCCGCAAGACAGATGCGCGGGCGGAGAAGACGACTTGCAATTCGCGAGCATTCCTTGTTTTTAAACAGCGCGACTTGCGCTTTTGCCGGATAACTTGCAAGCGCTAAAAAGTAATCGACAGTTGCAGAAAACATTAAGCCCATAAATTATTTTGGTTTGGTTTATGGAGGTTTAACATCCCAAAGCAACTCAGGCCATGAGGGACGCCGTAGTGAAGGGCTCTGGAAATTTCGATCACCTGCGGTTGTTTAACGTGCACTGACATCGCACAGTACACGGGGCTCTAGAATTTCGCCTCCATCGAAATTCGACCGCCGCGGCCGAGATCGAACCCACGTATTTCGGGTCAGCAGCCGAGCGCCATAACCACTGAGCCACCGCGGCGGGCTAAGCCCAAAAATTAAGGTATCACAAGCATGTAAAAACAGCGAGTCAGTGTTCTTGTCCACTGGTCCCCTGCTGTAACTTAGCTTTCTGTGTCCTATTTCTTTTTTTTTAGCTCTGGTTGTGAGGTTCCTGACGAAGCGGTACATCGGAGAGTACGACCACCAAACAGGTAAGTTTTTGAAGGCGACACTAGCTCTTCACTTCTTATATCTCCGTTCTTTGAGCAGTATGAAGTTGGTTTGTGGTTTGGTTCTAGCTCTTCACTCCTTCTATCACCATTTTTCGTGCATTATGAAGTTGGTTAATAGTTTGGTTGTTTATGGGGTTTAACGTACCAAAGCGACTCAGGCTATGAGGGACGCCGTGGTGGAGGGATCCGGAAATTTCGACCACCTGGGGTTCTTTAACGCGCACTGACGTCACACAGTACATAGTCCCCAGGCATTTCACCTCCTTATAATTGCGACCGCCGCGGTCGGTATCGAACCCACGTGTTTCGGGTCAGCAGCTGACCACCGTAACCACTGAGCCACCGCGGTGGCTTGATAAAAGGAGGAAAGCTGGTCAGAAACTTAGCACTATCCTAGCATTAACTTAGCAGCTATTAGCATTATATAAGGCGTGCACAGCTTGAGGCAACTTGCAAGTCATCTGTTAACCAAGGAGGATTCCCGCAGTTCATTAGCGCGAAGCAGCCTTGAAATAAAGCAATAAAAATGCTTCGGTGATGATATGGTCCCAGGTTCGAACCCCAGACCAGGATGAATTTTTTTTTAGCTACGAAGTTTCTGTGGAAGCTGCATAGCTTTCCTTTCGAGCCGTATGGTTGCTCTTGGGTGGACGCCAGTGAATAATTACTCACTTATTATAAAACTCTAGTTATGTTCCATCATTTGTACGTCAACATTTTTTATTAGAGCATGTTACATTCGAGCCCGGTAGGTCGAAATGAAACTGTTTTCATCTGGCGTTGTGGCCTTGATATGCTATCACATTAAGCTTTGGGATTCATTGTGTGCTCTTCGATTATTTATTGGTTAGCTAGAGTGATCTCTAGTGGTCATTTAACTTAGTCTACCACGCTGGCACTCACTTCTCCCCTCCCTCCATCTAATTTTCTGCTCTCTTTTTTTCTGCGCACAGAAAACAGGTACAAGAGTGAGATGATGGTGGATGGAGAACCCGTTCTCTTTGAAATCCTGGACACCTGCCCTAGGGTGAGTGGTGGCTGTCTTCTCGCCTCTGACAGGCGGCAGCGAAGCATCCCGCTGACATAGTCGGTAGCTAGTCACTCAGTGGGCGGCGCAGTGTATTTCAGTGATAACTGTACACGAGATTTACTCTGGTGCAAACGGCTTATACGTAGTATGTTGTGACTATGAACTTCGTTTATTTGCTGGTTGAGAGAAATATCGTTCAGATGGGCCGAGGGGGCGAGGGGGGCGCTGTCGAGGAGGTGGGCGACGGATAGGTGAGCGCAGTGCAGCTGCGCCACTCTTCACATCACTTCGCAGTGCCGCTTCATGGCGTCACTTCTCCGGTGTCACTACTTCACTGTGCCACTTGTCGGTGTCGCTTCTCAGTGCCGCTTCATAGTATCAGTTCGTCGGTGTCACTACTTCGCGGTGTCATTTGCAGGTGTCACTTTGCAGTGCCTATTCATGGTGTCACTTCTTCGGTGTCACTCCTTCACAGTGTCACTTATAGGTGTCAGTTTGCAGTGCCGCTTCTTGGTGTCAATTTTTCGATGTAACTACTTCCCAGTGTCCCTAGCAGGCGTCATTTTGCAGTGCCTAATCACGGTGTCACTTCTTCGGTGTCATTCCTTCACAGTGTCACTTGCAGGTGTGAGTTTGCAGTGCCGCTTCATGGTGTCAGTTTTTCCAGGTAACTACTTCCCAGTGTCCCTGGCAGGTGTCAGTTCGCAGAGCCTATTCGTGGTGTCACTTCTTCGGTGTCACTCCTTCACAGTGTCACTTGTAGGTGTCAGTTTGCAGTGCCGCTTCATGGAGTCAATTTTTCGATGTAACTACTTCCCAGTGTCCCTAGCAGGCGTCATTTTGCAGTGCCTAATCACGGTGTCACTTCTTCGGTGTCACTCCTTCACAGTGTCACTTGTAGGTGTGAGTTTGCAGTGCCGCTTCATGGTGTCAGTTTTTCCAGGTAACTACTTCCCAGTATCCCTGGCAGGTGTCAGTTCGCAGAGCCTATTCGTGGTGTCACTTCTTCGGTGTCACTCCTTCACAGTGTCACTTTAGGTGTCAGTTTGCAGTGCCGCTTCATGGTGTCAATTTTTCGATGTAACTACTTCCCAGTGTCCCTAGCAGGCGTCATTTTGCAGTGCATAATCACGGTGTCACTTCTTCGGTGTCACTCCTTCACAGTGTCACTTGTAGGTGTGAGTTTGCAGTGCCGCTTTATGGTGTCAGTTTTTCCAGGTAACTACTTCCCAGTGTCCCTGGCAGGTGTCAGTTCGCAGAGCCTATTCGTGGTGTCACTTCTTCGGTGTCACTCCTTCACAGTGTCACTTGTAGGTGTCAGTTTGCAGTGCCGCTTCATGGTGTCAGTTTTTCCAGGTAACTACTTCCCAGTGTCCCTGGCAGGTGTCAGTTCGCAGTGCATATTTGTGGTGTCACTTCTTCGGTGTCACTCCTTCACAGTGTCACTTGTAGGTGTCAGTCTGCAGTGCCGCTTCACGGTGTCAGCTTTTCGGTGCAACTACTTTCCAGTGTCCCTGGAAGGTGCCACTTCGCAATGCTGATTCATGGTGTCAGTTCTTCTTGTCACTATTTCGCAGTGTCAGTAGCAGGAGTCACTTCGAAGTGCCACTTCCCGATGTCACTTCGATGTAACTACTTCCCAGCGTCACTCCACGGTGTTACTGACGCTGTCGCCTCATTTCCCTCACGCTTGCCGTAATGTGTTCTTCAGCGGTGTGAAACTTCCTAGTCGGCAGCGATGAGTGAAATGGGTAAGAATAGGAAAAAAAGAACACTATAATGCAGTAGTAGGCGTGAGTCATGTTTAGAGAGAACGGCAAGACATTGTCTATTTATTGTCAGTGCCTACGTCGCTCAGTGGACAATGCTGTGAAGGAAGGCAAAAATTTTGAACAAAGCAACCATGAAACACAAAAGAATGCAGTGAGAAAGGAAAAGAAAGAAAAGAAAGACCAACAAGATGAGCACAATGATGCACAAAGGATTCGTTAATAAATCTGTTTAATGTAAAACTGTAATAATGACCGGCTTAATTTTTAATAAGATAAATTATCTGTCGGCTATTTCTACAAAACTGTATGCATATAACTGGCGCTAATCTACCGAAAGCATGGAATACCATTCACAACTCAAAACACGCAAAACCAGACAACTGCAGCATTTTAATGCACCAAATTGCATCACGGGACTCAATGAACATTAAGTTACGAATAAAATTATTGTTTGCGGTCTATAGACTGTTTCAGCGCGCACTAGCTCCCTGGGCGTCTCCATATTGTTCGCTTGGTTTTTGTGCGCACGTGACGTACGTGGAAGCGGCAGCCAATCCGGTTTGCAACAGCACAGAGAGGAGGCGTCTCGGCAACTCCCTCGCCCTATGGAAAAGAATCTTGAAGTAGCTATTTTTATCACAGAGAGGTCGTTGCTCGATCATATTACTACATTATATAGTATTCGGATAATAAAAAAAACATATTTACGTTTCCTTACTCTGCAAGTTTCTCTGAATGTTTTTTCACATGCGGCCAATGAACTGCTGGAACTGGATTAAATAAATCTTCGTAAGAGCCAGGCAAATAGCCTTGCCGAAAATAAGCGTACAGGATAGCAAAGGGAAAAATAAAGACACTGTGAATCCTTTTCAAAGATTATTTAAATGAACCTAATTTCATCCACAAGCTCTGCTTTTAAATAATCAAAGCGGCTTTGGTGACGCAGGTACCTATAGAGTGCCTATAGCTCCAGAAGTAAGGCTTTTCGGTTCTGAAAGGCCCAGTGAGTTGTTCATGCGGCAAAAAAAAAAAAAGCAAGTGCGCTCTCTTTAGTCGCGGTTGAAGAGCCGGTGGTAATCCTCTCTAAGCTTCATCTCCTTCCTTTCTTGTCGTCGACCAGTCAACGAGCACGTCTTTATTTTCTCAAAATCTGGCCTTTTGATACGACAGCGTTTAGAGTCCTTCTATAAAAAACTGGGCTTTCTTACTTCTATAATAGAGGAGGAATAAAGCACACTATTAAGACTGCACAAAAAAAAAATGGCATGGAAAGCTTTTCGCGTTTTCAAACGAATAGCGAGGATGATAGGCTGGAGAGACGGAATTATGTTTGTAATCCGCGCCAGAGTGCCGTGAACCAGCTTGGGGGCTGCGCAAAGAAGCTTTTCGGAGATTAAAGCTGGCCGTGGCAGGCAGCTACTTAAGCTGAGCGTAGTTCGTTTTTTTTTTCCTATGACTGAAAAGCCGCCCGACCCTTTATTCGTGTTCGCCATCAAACCTTCGCTGCTTTGCTTTTCATTTACGGTTTGATGTCCTTTTTAAACAAGAAATGTCTTATATGAGGTGAAATATACCGTTAAAGAATTTATGAGGTTTGTTGAAAAAAATATGCTTAGCACCATCATCATTCTTTTTTTTTTTTTGCTGCAACACCCTTAGCTTCGCTCCGAGGTCACGTCACACTGATGCCACTTCTTCTGTAACGTCAAGTGACATTACAACGAAATTACGCCACTTATGTCTAGCGTCCGCTTCCTAGATTGAGCCCATGCCCGTCGATTTTAGTTATATTCAAACGTAATGTTAGCAGCGAATTATGTTTTTGCACCAGTTGTATCTCGCTATTACTAAGTGTTCTTGAAATGGCAGGCTAGCGATCGAAACGTTGGTGCAAAAACTATTGTAGCGGACTCACACCGCATATCGAAATAACAAGCACCAATGTTTTCTGCTGGTTATGACATGAAAATAACTTCGATTTATTTGAACAATATGGCCTCGAATGCAGCGTGTTTGTTTTAGGGTATACGAATAACCGAAACGAATACCTGTCTACGTGCGATACAAAATTGACGGAGCCAGCTGTCCGAGTGGCGCTAGCTGGATGGTGGCAGAATGTCCGGACAACAGAGGCCGTGACAATCGCGAAGTTGGCAGAAGACATCAGTGTTATGGGTCTGCATATCACAGTTCACGGGCAGATATGAGAAAAGCTATTAAAAACACACGAATATGGTGATAGCAATTAGAGCACTAGCAGTTCATACCCCACAAGCACAAAAACATTCTATACATTTAAAGTTCGAAGTTGAATCCAACTCCGTGCACTCCAGTGAGAAGTAACGCAGTGATGTGCCACACAGAAAAAAAAAATTCCAAAAGACTAGCAGCGTGTCGCGGGCGGCTCGTTGCATTGGAATGCCCGCGCCAGGTCTCGAGACTGGAGGACCTGGTACCTACACGTGTCCTGCGCAGCTTCATCACCGCACATTGAGTGGCAGAAACGCATCAGGAAGAGCTGCCAGGCTTTCTGGTCGTCCCTTCGCCACCACGCCATGTGCGCTCGCCGATTTTCCGCCGCTGCCAGAAAAGCCACGTCCAACGCCCAGTTCACGAAGAAGAGGAACTGCCCTTCTACGGCAGACACGTTCCTGCCTAGAGCGCTGGACGCTTCTTGCCTCGCGCATTCCCTCTTCTCGTCCACGGCGTCCAAGAGATACAGCTGGTCTGTTTCTGCGTCCCGTAGCGGGCTGTCCCCCGCCCGCCTTTTGATGACTGTGCATATTTTGCTTCGTTCTCTGCTGCTCCGCACCTTTTTTTCCAGTGCCGATCCTCCTCCGGATAACTCCATTGGTGACCAGGCAGCGTCTTGTTTCTGCTTGTTCAAGACTGCCGCCTTGATCCATTGAGCCAGCAGCCAAACGCCAACCGTGGGGAAGTTCACTTCGGGCTCGGAAGTGACGTACATCGTGTCCGCTAACAGGAAGTCGGCTGGCACGAACACGGCCCAGCGATGGTTAACTTCGCCGATGACAATTTCTCCGCCGAGGTGGTGCTCGACGGCGTCGTCTTCGTAGTCGCTGCCGACGCCGTCCCGAGAAGCCCGGACGACGTTCAGAAGGAAGTTGTTGTCGTAGTGCGTCGGCGTGGTGCTTGCTGGAGAACTCGGAGGCCATGATGTGACGTTGCGTTCGCCGACTACAAAAACGCTTATATCGGCCAAATCGCTATCGTTAAAGCGAAGCATCCTTGCGGCGGCACTGTGGGCAAAAGCGTGCTGGAGCGACTTCGTCATGGTGTGAAATGCCTTGAGCGCTGTCGGCCCTACCAGCTTTCTGGTCACCCACTGCGGAAACAGCGTCTTGAAGTGGTCACCCGTTAGTTTCACGCACGTTCTGGTGACGTCACGGGTGGAGACGCCGGTCGCAGCTGAGTGTGGAAGGATGTAAGCGTACCTCATGACTTGGGCGAGCAGGACCATTGAAGCGTAGACGAAGGCCCCGTGGAGTTTGGCGGCCGCCAGCGTAGCCAAGGTGGCCCTGATTTCTATTAAGCATCTCACAGCAACTACGCTGTCGGCCGCATATACGGAGGCACTCGGCGGTAGAGCGTCGTTTACGGCTTGTACGAAACTGGCACCGAATAACCTCTGGGTACCCAATACTTCGACAGAAGCGTTCACGAACGGCTCGAGCGTGTTCGCTTCTCGCACGGATTTGTGAACGGCATTGTCGATGTCGAGAAGCGGGTTGAGGCTCTCATTGCCGAGTCCCATCTCGCTGAGGGCTGCTGCAAGGTACAGGCCGACGCGAGCTCCACCCAGCGACGAGCGCAGGCTCTGGCCCATGTCTACGTAGACTCTTCCTGCCCTGTAGGACACGCTGATCACAGATTGCAACCCGGACCGCAAACTCGTTCCCACCAAGAAGTCGAGGAGAGCTTGCAGGCCTGCAGACAAGTTGAAAGTGATCATATAGAGCCGGAGGCCCAGCGCTGATATGATGTCGGCAGTAGATTTGGCCCGGTCTTCTCTTGTGGCGAGGAACGAGCGGCAGCTGTTATAGAAGACGGCCATACTACCTTCCTCGTGACCATATAGGTGCAGGTTACTTAGGAGGTAGAGAAAGGAATCGTGAATGTTGGCCGTCAAGTTGTCCACGCTCTCCTGTCGATAGGTACCTCGGTTAGGGTTCCATTTTCGCCATCGGCCGCAGACGAATTGGTCAAGGTTCAAGCAAGGGTTGACAGACGCGTCCATGTCGTGTTCGAGTTGCTCCACTGCCAAGAGGCAGCTCGCGTTCGTCACTTTGACCCTTTGCGTGCAAGTCTTCTTTAGGTCCTCGGCGAAGTGCAGCAATCTTATCGGCTTAAATCGAGCGGCTCGCCTTATCAAGATGGCGGCAGTGAGTGTGGCCAGCAAGAGAATCGCGGAGGCGATGATAATGACTGACAACGATCTCCCGTAGCGGTTGCCGACGTCCGTTTCCTTGAGGTTTGCAAACCTTGGCAGCTTTGAAGTGCGAATTTTGTACGGAGCAGTTGCTAGCGGGATCTCCGAAACTTGCAGCAGGTCGGTGTCGTCCCTATCGTCGCAGAAGTAGACGTTCCTGCGTTCGTTATCAGTGCTGGTACGGCCGGCGGTCGCTGGGCTCCTGGGCGAACGAGTCTCTTGCTCGGGTTCGTCGCACGCCCATTGGATCTGGGACGCGGTGGCGAGACGATCGAAACGTTTGGGCGCCGGCTCGTCGCGATTGGGCGACTCCTTCGACACGCGCCTCAGAAGGGCCAGGAAGGCGGCTGTCCGGGGCGTCACGCGACCGCCAGCGTCTCGGGTTAAGATCGATGTCCACGACTGTAACGGTGAACGGCCGGCCGACGACGACGGTGGAGATGGTGTGGTCAGGGTCAGAGCGCAACTGGCCGTTCCAGTTTCTTCCGGAGTCTGCCCGCTTTGTGGTGTCGATGTCCATCTCTTCAGCGAGATGGGCTCGTCGTCGATTTCGCGAATGTCCCTGGGGGAAGTAGGGGTAGGCGAAGACTCTGGCTTGAGAACCTGTTTCTTTCTAAGCCTCCTCCATGCTAGCGGCGTCAGTCGACGTTTTGTCGTCCTGCTGGACCCTTGAGACTCGTGACCGTAAGAAGTGGACGGCGATGTTTCCGAGCCAATAGTTCCGTCGTTTCGTCTGAGGTATCTACAGCGAGATTTAAGCTCGCGCGTATCGATTAGATGGCGGCGGTGCGCCTTTGATTTCATTGAAGGCACCGGTCTGCTCTTTTTCTTCACCGATTTTGAAGACGTACCCGCGCCTTTAGCTTTCTCCGCGTAGCCCTCTGCGTTCCTTGATGGCGAAGATGTTGACGTCCCTGTTACGTCCGATTCACTGAACTCCTTGGGAGGGGAGCTGGGGGCAGGGATGTTGCTGAGACGGGCTTGGCCATGTCCGCGACGGTCATCGCGCTCGACTCGATGGCCCCCTGGACTGCCACGTCGCCGTGTGGTCGGCACGTCTTCATCGGGATCTCTCTTTAGGTACTGACGCACCGTGGCATGGGGATGGACGCTGCCTCCTGGAGAAGCTTGAGAAGCAAGTTGCGGGCTGTCTACTGGAAGTTCTTCGTCGCTGAACACTCGACCTTCGCCTGGCCCCGACCCAGCACGGTTCTCTGTGGGGGAGCGCGGACCATCTGCGTCGTAGGAGTTGCCAGGGCTCGCCGGGGCCCACCCGGGGGACTGGGACCCCTCGGGAGGCGAGGAGGCCATAGACAAAGGAGCCGATGATCTGTTCGAAGGGGTCTCGCGCGCGTTGCTCTTTGAGCAGGAGCGTCGCATCTTGTACAGCCTTGTCCGCCCTGATCAGTGGCTGCTGCTGTTCTCGTCAGAATGCAAATGGCGTCCTGTTGTCGAACAGATCTTTTCTTCTTCTTGTCTTCTTGCTGCTCGGCACAGCGCGTGTAATTTCGCACCTTCTTTTTTCTCCGCAGCTTCCGATGGATACCGGTCAATATTACGATCTTTTTAACTTGAACCGAACTGTTTCACACCTTTAAATGAACAGTGGATGTGTAATTTTTTATTGTAGCAGTAGTCGCTGTGGAGATAGTGCCTCTGTACGAAGTAGCAACTTCATGCGAACAGGCTGACGATGCTTTCAGAATAGCTTTCACTTTTGCCATCGGTGGGATGTTTCTGTGTGTGAAGCTTCTTACTCTCGCTGTTAAGAAATCTCACCACGAAAGCAGTCGCATAATCGTCCGCCTGGTGGCGTGTGATGCGCTGTGTATAATTTCTGATGAGAAAGTGAAATAAGTGACGTGCGTGGACAGTGAAGAGGTGTGCATAACCTAACCAGCGCTAAACATGCGTAACGCTGATTACGCATGCTTAGAAAAAAGTAAGTTACAGAAACGAAAAAAAGTAACATTTACAGGTTGCAGCACAACAACTGAAATATCTTCGCTGCCTAAGCATCAGGAAGCCATATACTACGTGTCAAAAGCAATCATTCACGTGCTACATATTTTTTATTGTTTATACGTAATAAATTTCTTACACGTATGTAAAACATATCTGCAGTTTAAAATGCATTTCTGAAATGAAGACGCTCATAAATGAAATTAAAACTTATTCTTATCAGTTAGGTACAGTGGCATGACAAATGCTAAGTGTTGAGGTAGATTGATAGGCTTGAATAGGCTTCGGATTAGTTTAAACATTCTTCGTCTTTCTTTTCTTCTGTTTATTCTTATACTTTCTTCGGTCCTTTTCTCTCTCTTGTTTCGGCCCTTGGCCTGGCACTTGGCTTAGCTTGCCTTGGCTTGGCGCTGATCCCCATGGGCTCCAAGCCAAGGGGAGGCAAGTCAAGCCAAGGCACTACATCTACAATGGGGCTTCAGTTGGATGGATGGATGGAAAAAAACTTAATTGTTAATAAATTGGTAACGACTCCAGGTGACGTCCCATTAGTATGTCGTGGTAAAAACTTTCCAGAACTGTTTGGGCGAAAGGCGCGGTACGCACTCGATGGGTCATGTAACCGTTGATGGTGGTGGTGGTGAAAAACATTTATCGTCGATTAATTTTTTTGTACAGAGAGGTGATTGGGGTAGAGCCTTATTGGCATTTCCCCTTCACAATACTAGGTGGAGCCCCTATTCCGGGACCCCATTGGCAAGCAACCCCGCCCGCGTCCGTTGAACCAAGGCCTTTTGGGTCTTTAGGTCTTGACAGCCGAGCAGGGCCGCCTCCCAGTCCTGTCTGGTGGGGTTGGGGAGAGGATAGATGGATTTGATTGACACGCCCAAACCATGTGGAAGGTGTCAGCCACCTCCCCACAGAACTGGCACGCGCCATCAAAGGCAGTCTAAGGATACAGCGTGGCGCAGTATGACCACCAGTTGCCAACAGTCAAGGTCGACCTGCACCGTAGCCAGCCCACCGCGAACTAAGATTTAGGCTGTTCTCTCAAAATTATAAAACGGCTTAATTATAAAAATTATAAATTATAAAACGCGCTTAATAAGCGCGTCAACGTCGTTGTCTTCACTGGACCGCTTAGTTTGTCTGGCGTAGCCACTGATTTCGGACGCTCCAGTTTTGTATATTCTGTGGAGAGGCCGTTTTCCGCACTCTTCAATAATCGTGTTGGCGCCGCTAGTTCCGCGTGGTTCTTGCAAAACCTGCCAGACGTAACTCTCGATCACGCGCTGTGTGGACTTTCACTTCTGACAAGGCCGCGTAGCCCGCAGTGACGGAAGACTTGAGTAAGACAGCCGGTTGGGAAAAAGATGCTGGGAGATGTTCATCTTCTAGTAAACCGTAAAAAAAACGGATAAAAAAAAAACACGGAAGACGCAGAAGACACAAAAGCTCTTGTGTTTCATTTGTCTCGCCAGTTTTATTTTCTTCCTCTTTGTTTTTCGCTGCTCTACAACACTAAGTGGCGAAAGACGCTCTGTCCACATCTAGCGACGCAGTTGAGCTTGAGGTTGTTGCAAGCAGCCTGGGAGAGCAGCTTTGCGTTAGACCACCGGCGATTGCTCCAACTAGCGACGCTTGGCTAATGAATCAAGGTCGGCCATTAGTGGCATAGTTCTGCAACCTGCGAGTCCTCTGTCACCGCTTGCATAAGCACCCAGAAATGTCTAGTTGCTGCTGTCACAATTGTTGTCCGATGAAGGTCGTCAAGGTTTTTTTAAAGAAACCCGGAAGCTTCCCATCGCACTGAAGCCTCCATCAAAAGTAAGAAGGACGTTTAACGTCTGGCTGGTGCTGCCACCATGGCATGCGTTGGCATTTAAAGTGCCCCCCCCCTCTTGCGCCAAATTCATACAGTGGATTGAGTCCAAAGATTAACTTCAAAACAGCTGCAATCATCTTCTCTTGTCGCTGTCGTGCTTGATATGAGACGACAGTTGCCGGAAAGTCGTACTTCGTACACTCTTAAATAGCAGTATGTCTAGATGGGAGTAAAAAGAGTGTAAGTTGTCCTCTAGCTGACTCTCTTTTATAAAAAAAGGAGTTCGAGAGAGGACGGCTTACTCCCTTTTCAGTCCTTTCTGTTTAGAGTGCATGCTGCTAGAATAGTCCGTTTGTATTCTAGCAGCATGCACTCCAAACAGAAAGGAGTAAAAAGAGAATAAGCCGTCCTCTCTCGTACTCCTTTTATAAAGGAGTGTAAGCTGTCCTCTAGCTCACTCCGTTTTATAAAAAGAAGTACGAGGGAGGACGGCTTACTCCCTTTTCAGTCCTTTCTGTTTAGAGTGCATGCTGCTAGAATAGTCCGTTTGTATTCTAGCAGCATGCACTCCAAACAGAAAGGAGTAAAAAGAGAATAAGCCGTCCTCTCTCGTACTCCTTTTATAAAGGAGTGTAAGCTGTCCTCTAGCTCACTCCGTTTTATAAAAAGAAGTACGAGGGAGGACGGCTTACTCCCTTTTCAGTCCTTTCTGTTTAGAGTGCATGCTGCTAGAATAGTCCGTTTGTATTCTAGCAGCATGCACTCCAAACAGAAAGGAGTAAAAAGAGAATAAGCCGTCCTCTCTCGTACTCCTTTTATAAAGGAGTGTAAGCTGTCCTCTAGCTCACTCCGTTTTATAAAAAGAAGTACGAGGGAGGACGGCTTACTCCCTTTTCAGTCCTTTCTGTTTAGAGTGCATGCTGCTAGAATAGTCCGTTTATATTTAGCAGCATGCACTCCAAACAGAAAGGAGTAAAAAGGGAATAAGCCGTCCTCTCTCGTACTCCTTTTATAAAGGAGTGTAAGCTGTCCTCTAGCTCACTCCGTTTTATAAAAAGAAGTACGAAGGAGGACGGCTTACTCCCTTTTCAGTCCTTTCTGTTTAGAGTGCATGCTGCTAGAATAGTCCGTTTATATTTTGCAGCATGCACTCCAAACAGAAAGGAGTAAAAAGGGAATAAGCCGTCCTCTCTCGTACTCCTTTTATAAAGGAGTGTAAGCTGTCCTCTAGCTCACTCCGTTTTATAAAAAGAAGTACGAGGGAGGACGGCTTACTCCCTTTTCAGTCCTTTCTGTTTAGAGTGCATGCTGCTAGAATAGTCCGTTTGTATTCTAGCAGCATGCACTCCAAACAGAAAGGAGTAAAAAGAGAATAAGCCGTCCTCTCTCGTACTCCTTTTATAAAGGAGTGTAAGCTGTCCTCTAGCTCACTCCGTTTTATAAAAAGAAGTACGAGGGAGGACGGCTTACTCCCTTTTCAGTCCTTTCTGTTTAGAGTGCATGCTGCTAGAATAGTCCGTTTGTATTCTAGCAGCATGCACTCCAAACAGAAAGGAGTAAAAAGGGAATAAGCCGTCCTCTCTCGTACTCCTTTTATAAAGGAGTGTAAGCTGTCCTCTAGCTCACTCCGTTTTATAAAAAGAAGTACGAGGGAGGACGGCTTACTCCCTTTTCAGTCCTTTCTGTTTAGAGTGCATGCTGCTAGAATAGTCCGTTTATATTTTGCAGCATGCACTCCAAACAGAAAGGAGTAAAAAGGGAATAAGCCGTCCTCTCTCGTACTCCTTTTATAAAGGAGTGTAAGCTGTCCTCTAGCTCACTCCGTTTTATAAAAAGAAGTACGAGGGAGGACGGCTTACTCCCTTTTCAGTCCTTTCTGTTTAGAGTGCATGCTGCTAGAATAGTCCGTTTGTATTCTAGCAGCATGCACTCCAAACAGAAAGGAGTAAAAAGAGAATAAGCCGTCCTCTCTCGTACTCCTTTTATAAAGGAGTGTAAGCTGTCCTCTAGCTCACTCCGTTTTATAAAAAGAAGTACGAGGGAGGACGGCTTACTCCCTTTTCAGTCCTTTCTGTTTAGAGTGCATGCTGCTAGAATAGTCCGTTTATATTTTGCAGCATGCACTCCAAACAGAAAGGAGTAAAAAGGGAATAAGCCGTCCTCTCTCGTACTCCTTTTATAAAGGAGTGTAAGCTGTCCTCTAGCTCACTCCGTTTTATAAAAAGAAGTACGAGGGAGGACGGCTTACTCCCTTTTCAGTCCTTTCTGTTTAGAGTGCATGCTGCTAGAATAGTCCGTTTATATTTAGCAGCATGCACTCCAAACAGAAAGGAGTAAAAAGAGAATAAGCCCTCCTCTCTCGTACTCCTTTCATAAAGGAGTGTAAGCTGTCCTCTAGCTCACTCCCTTTTATAAAAAGGAGTACGAGAGAGGAGGGCTTACTCTCTTTTTACTCCTTTCTGTTTGGAGTGCATGCTGCTAGAATACAAACGGACTATTCTAGCAGCATGGATCTGGGTAACTCGAGACCGTCTTGTATACTCCGCAGAGTGAAGACGAGCTTCCGCGCGACGAGATCCTGCAGTGGGCCGACGGCTTCATGCTCGTCTACTCCATCGTGGACCGCGCCAGCTTCCGCTACCTGGGGCTGCTGCGCCGCCACCTGAACAACACGCTGCCCAACCTGCAGAAGGCGTCGCTGTCCGCATCCGGCGGAGGCACCACCGCCGCCGGTGGCGCCCCCCAGCAGCAGGCGACGCAGGCCCCGTCCGGTCCAGCCCCCGTGTGCATAGTGGCCAACAAGGCCGACCTTATACACCTCAGGCAGGTGAGCTGGCAGCGGATGGTGGTAGTACGTCCGGACAACAGAGGCCGTGACGATCGCAAGTTTGGCAGAGGCCGTAGAGATTCACATAGCTGTGTAGTAAAAGAAATATTTTCTGCTGCGATCGTTAATATCCACTTCAGGTATGTCTGGAAATGTCAGTTTCGTGTATGGCTTGATTGGGAATCAAACAAAAAATTCAGGAGACACTTTGGCCCTCTAAAGTGCTGCAAGGCGAAAGCCTTTCCTGGCGCACTGTTTGGCATTGACTGCGAGATTGTTTGTGCTGTACTAGTGCTTTATTTAACTGCACACTTTGACTACACATTAGAACTACACACTTTGACTGCCGACTCTGACTACTTCTTTAGCACGACTCTGTCTCTGCTTCGGTGAGTTCGGTTGTATTCATGGCTCTGTTCGCAGTAATGAGGTATATAATGTGGTCACCCACGGACGCCTACGCCCCCTTTAGGAGCGGACGACAACTATTTTATTAGTTGTCGTCTGTTCCTAAAGGGGGCGCCAGGCATCCGTGGGTGACCACGTCCGGTGACGATGTCAGACTCAGGTTAAGCTCTGATTGTGGTTAAGTTGACCCGATCTGTTCTTCGCCGCAGATGGCAGTTGATGAAGACTACAATGTGCAATGTACAGCGCGAGAGTGTGTTGCCGTTTAACACGAGGCATGGTCGGCTGCGGCGATAGCATAGTGCTCTCGTGCAGTAGAAGCTGATCTGTTCGCGCCGCCGGAGGTTCAAAACCCAGTCGCGGCAATATTTAGTTTATTTCTGTACTTTCAAGTTCAGGGACGCCACAAGATTCTTGGTTGGGTTCGACCCCGTGAACTGGTGCAGTCGCACTAAAAAAATTCGCAGGATGCCTAGCACTATGTGACGCGAGATTCAGCGACTGCTGTTGGCAGTGGTCGATATAATGTTATTTTTTCATTGCAGTTTCTCTTCTTCTCTGGTAGAGTGCGCTTGACATCACGCTCTGGAAGCTGCCGAGCTTGGTGGCCGCGTATTCTGCTGGATACGTAGTTATTTATCCAACAGATCTCTCTTTGTGCAGACAGAGGAAGGCCCAACATCTTCTCATTTCACTTCCCGTGGAGTCCCGCAGGGTGGAGTGCTCAGCCCAACGCTGTTCAACCTTACACTTGTCGGGCTTGTCGATATACTACCACAGTCGGCGCAACTCTCAATATATGCGGATGACATTTGTATCTGGGCATCTGGAGTTACGCGCCCACAAGTTGGAGCGAGACTTCAAAAGGCGTCAAGTATTCTTGCTGCCTATCTTCGCCAGCAAGGCCTAGAGATTTCAACCGAAAAGTGCTCGCTGGTTGCCTTTACACGAAAGAACATCTCTCCTTATACCGTATGCATAAACGGCACAGCAATACCCTTCGTAAAGAGCCATCGGTTTCTGGGAGTAATCATCGACCGAAATCTATCATGGACCCCTCATATCTCATACATGAAAAAGAGACTGACAGCGATTTCTCACGTTCTCGCCTTTCTTGGGGGAAAGTCGTGGGGAGCGTCGGTGCGGTCGATGATGCAGCTCTACAACGCCTTATTCATGGGATTTCTTCGCTACAGCCTCCCTGTACTTGGAAATATTCGAAAAACAAACATACAAAGTCTGCAAAGCGCTCAAGCTCTCCGGACTTGCCTAGGATTGCCGAAATGTGCCTCTACGGCCGCATCTGTACTCGTCGCCCAGGAGCATCCAATCCCTACCTACTTAACAGTTGACGCACTGAGGGCACATTTCCGGCACATTTCCCGGGTTCCCTCTTACCATCTCGCCAGTCTTCCTATTACCAGGCCGCGCACATCGTTTACAGACATCATTGACGCACATCCCGCCATTCTGCCGTCCCAGTTTACACCTGCCTCTAGACCGTCCTCGCCACTTTGGAGCCTGCACAATCCCCGTGTGCTTCTTTCGATACCTGGCATCAGGAAGATGATAGACTTATCGCCGACAGAACTACAACAAGTCACCCTTGAATATTTACATGAGCACCATGCAAACCAGGTGCACGTTTACACCGACGGCTCAGTGAACCCTATCTCTTCTTCTGGCTCCGTCGTCATACCCGCAAGCACTACAGAAATTAGAGTTAGGACAGGTCACCGCACTTCTTCGACGGGTGCAGAACTCACCGCTCTTCGTGTCGCCATTGAATACATCAGTCAGCAGCGCCCTCAGCGGTGGTCTATTTTCACCGATTCGAAAGCTGCCCTCCAAGGCTTACAAGCAGCTCTTCGCCGTGGAGCTCATGAAAAACTGGTCGCAGAAATTCGACAGCTACATCACTCTGCCATCAACAAAGGACATGACATTATCTACCAATGGCTACCGGGGCACAGCGGCATAGCAGGTAATCACCGCGCGGATGAGGTCGCGCGAACTGCGCACGACGACGGCGATTATGTGTCGATCCCCATTTCGAGATCAGATGCAGCGAGCAGGCTTCGCGCACTTGCGCGGGACATCACGCTTGCCGCGTGGAATTCCGGCCAATTTTGCAATTCCCGTTTACAATCCTTGGACCCAGATCTGAAGCTCCGGCTACCATCAGGCCTACCACGACGAGAAGAAACTTTGCTGTGTCGCCTCTGGCTTGGTGTAGCGTTCACCAACCACTACTCATTCTTAATCGGTATGGCTGATAGTCCTGCATGTTCCATCTGCGGGCATGACGAGACCATAACCCACATTCTTTGTGACTGCCCTGCCTACACCACCGAAAGGCAGTCTCTCAGCCGTGCGCTGGAGCGCCTAGATACACGCCCTTTCACGGAATTGAAGATTCTCGGCCACTGGCCGCGGCGGTCGTTGGCGGAGAAGGCCTGCAAGGCACTGCTCCGCTTCTTGAGAACTTCTGGCCTGCATGATAGGCTGTGACTTTAACGAACAGTGACGTTTAATAGTGACTTCAATTTTCTGATACTCTCCTTTCTCTTTCTTTTTTTTTATCCCCTCACCCCCTTTCCCCCGTGTAGGGTAGCAAACCGATTATTATTTCGGTTAACCTCCCTGCCTTTCCTCTTCTATATCCTCCTCCTCCTCCACTAAAACGCGCTTCCAAACATAAACAATATCCTGCGGAAATACCACCCCATTTTAACTGGTAACGACCGTCTCAAGAAAATATTTCCCGACGCACCAAGGGTAACATACAGACGCAACACAAACCTGAAGGACATCCTGGTGCATGCTAGGCTCGGTAAGAAACCACCACCGACAGTAACTTCATGCTCTCGACCTAGATGCAAGACATGCAAACATTTACAAAGGGACACTACGGTTAAAAGTACGGCAAACGATTTCAGTTTCGATATAAAGACTAGTTTTGACTGCACATCGTCCAATATTATCTACATGCTCCAGTGCTCCTTCTGCCAGAAACAATATATCGGGGAAACCGGGCAAACAATGAGTGCCAGATTAAACGGGCACCGGGCTGACACAACACGGAATGAACAGAAGGCAGTGTCGACCCATTTTAATCAACGCCATCATAAATTCGACGAACTCAAATTGTTCATTCTTCAGTCAGGCTTCAAATCGACTAGGGACAGAAAATACAGAGAAGCATTCCTAATCCACAAATTTAAAACACTGCAACCAACAGGGATTAACATGTCTAGAGGAAACCTGGAATCTCTCAGGTACATTCCAGGGTTAGCATAATTTTAAATTAACAAATGTCTTCCACGTGGTCAGACCATTTCCTAGAACCTCGCATAAGTATATTATCTTTTCAGGAGGACACAGGGGCGGGATGGGTGGCACGGGCGTGGAGGTAGACAGGGACAAGGGCTTGTCCCTGTCGGCTTCTATGTCCGGGTCTTTTGTTGCGCCCCTGTGTCCTCCTGAAAAGTTATGAACCAACACGTCCAAATACAAGTACTTCTGAGTATACTATCGCTCTTTGCACCCTTCCCACGTCATATCTTCCACCACATTTCCGGCCTTCTCACCGTCTCCCTGTGACTCACCCCCCTTTTTTCCTTTTTTTTCTCCTAATCCCCTACTATCAGTTCTCGGAAACCATGACATTCCTGTTACCCCCTCTGCCCCACCTTTTTGGCTTTCTCTGAACTCGAGCCATTCCCCCCCCCCCCCCTGCCTTGTCCTTCCTTGGAAATGCCCCTCCTTCCAGCGCCAGCCTATGTTGTTTGCCTTCTTCTCATTTCCCTGTACCACGCTGACTAATCCTCTTATCTGAGTTTTTCAGGTCCTACAGCGCCTCCCCCCGTCGCAGCCCCTTCAAAGCCTTTGTTCATTACACACCCCCCGGATATAAGTTTTTCCACTATTGCAGCTTAACGAATCAAGGTTCACCTCCCTCCCCTTCCTGACACGTATCCCCTCTCACACCACTTTCCTTCCCCACCCCCGGGGCCTTGCTCCTCGGAGCGAAGGCCCTATTTAATCCCTGCCAATGATGAACGCTTTGCCCAGACGAAGACAAGTCCCCTTGTCGAAACGTTGGCTCTAGCAACCTGAGGTTTTCCCCTCCCTTGTTCATTTTTGGGATACATACATACAGGTGCAGTCAAAAGTAAATGGAAGGCGACTTTCTCAAAAAAATTTAATTTATTTAAATCTACAGCATAGTTGTCCATGCTTGTTGGTGCACAGTGCAATTCGCAAAATCACAATCAGGCTGCACATATGTATTCAAGGATGTATGAATTGGGTGGTCAATTATTAAATTTTTTTCGTGAATATTGCCTTCCATTTACTTTTGACTGCACCTGTACATACATACATACATACATACATACATACATACATGCATGCATACGTACATACATACATACATACATACATACATACATACATACATACATACATACATACATACATGGAATAAATAAGCTTCAATGCAAGCCGTTAACATAAAGAGGGAAGCAGAGAAAAGAGCAGGGTGTGTTGCTGGGCAAGCTGGTTTGACATCCTGAACGTGCAGCGCTGACAGACGAGGGACCAAGGAGAGACGAGACACACAGGGCGCTGAACTATCAACTTTAATTTTGAAGGAGGGTGATCCACACGTTTTATACAGCATCCAGAACCCGTGATTGTAGGGCACATGCGCAAGTCAAGGCAACTAACAATAAAACCAAAGGAAACAGGGTAAACGCGCAGGCGCGTGTTGACCCACACAGTACAGAAGCAAAAAAAAAGAGAGAAAAGAGGCTGTAATCTGTCACAAACACAAAGCAGAAATTGTCGGAATTCGTTCGCGCTGAAGCGTTTCGCTGGTGCACAGTATCTGCAACTTTTTCTTTCCGCGCTCGGTGTCATTTTCACGCAGGTCAGCACGGAGGAAGGCGAAATCCTGGCCAAGGACGCGGACGACGGCTTCGTCGAGCTCACGGCCTCCGAGCAGGTACACCAAGTGGCGCAGGCGTTCGCCGACCTCTGCCGCGACGTCTACGCCCACAGGCGGCGCTCCAAGCAGTCGCTGCTTGACCGGGTCTTCTTCGCCGGCACCAAGGGCATCGCGGCCAAGGCCAACGACCCGGGGGGGCGGAAGTGAAGCCCCGATCGATGTCTGTCGTTTCTCTGTTTTTTTTTTTACACTGGCGTATTGATTGCTTCTCCCGAGGCCGAGCTCACGCATTAGCTCCAAACACATGCGGGATTGGCGGTGGCATTTAGTGAGCTCTATGGAAGGCCTGTGGAAGGCCCACATGATGCCACACGCGTGATGACCACAACATTATGTTTACCGATATTTGCCGTTCACCTAAGGCTTAAAATCCGTCGACATAAATAAAAGATTGATCATTCTATCTCTCATTAGGCACAATGTTGGTAGAAAGCCTTCACTGAAGTCTACGAAAAGCTTCGCCTACAAAAATTTCACTCGCTTAATGAACATGAATGCTCACAAGCAATGACTGCCCGGAGAGTTGATATCGATAGGCCATTTGCAGAAAGTGTGCTCAAATCTACGAGAAATCGTTTTAAGGTCATTGCAATTGTTGCACAGAGGAAGAACCAGCGGGAAAGAAGGTTTAACAAAAACGTTTAAGAGACGTCCCTCTAAAGAGACATTGTTCAAAAATTTTCCAAGTGTTTGTATCGTTTGAAGTTGTACAGGGATTGTTAGAAGTCAGTGGGCAAGTAGGGGTACGGGCCAGCTGTTTACATTGTCAAAAGAGGACTCTTGGGGGGCTTGCTCGTCTCATTCGAAACCCTCGGGGATCGACTAAAACATGTGCACTAATAAACGCAGGTATTGTAATTGTTTCAGGCTGGTTAACCGGAATCCCATGCGGGCTTATTTGTGTTAGAATTTCGTTTCTCTACTGGTCACACAGTTCGGAATTTAGGAAGTTGCTTTGAAAAGAACAGGCCTAGACGGTTACCACGGTTACTCCTAATCAGAAGAGGGATCAAAGAATATGCAGAAAATGATAAAATTTAATTTTCTTCAAGAATGTCTTCATAAAAATATTACAAGAAGGAGGACTAGAAGGCTTATACACAGCGCTGTGTCTGTTCTTTCTCGTTCTCGTATTTCTTGCGCTGTAAGGTATTTGTTTTTTTTTGCAGTGTGTGACCATCTATCTCGAAACTCCAGTCCTGCTTATGCTGTGGATAACACTGTACATGTTTTGTGCTCCAAGTGATATAGTACTTTACGTATTTTTTAAATCGGCATAATACAACTGAGAATTCGTCGGAATCACATGACCATAACTTTGGTGCACTTCTCAGAATGGTGTCCCCATGTGAGAAAATAAGTCATGCTTTGGCTCCGTTTTAAACCGGTCTTAATATGCTTCGACAACATTATTGAAAGGCTTAAAAAAAAGGTTTTTTATTTCCTGTGGCCCTGTTAAAGATAAAAAATGTCCTTGCCCTTACTTATTGTGGGCATGTCAACATGCAAACAGAACACGATAATTGTTCTGTAAGTGTTGCAGGAAACCGGCAGTGCTGGTAATAGGTGTATAAGGTGGACGAGGGAACCCTCCTGCCTGAAGAATGATCCGCACGGGAAGACTCAGTTGTCCCAAGAACTGCACAATTAAGCAATGCACTGTCAACTATGCAATTTCTCAACGTCTTGATTCTTTTCGCCACTCTTACGTGGTGTTTACGGCCATGTGTTTAACGAAGCCGCTGGAAGGTCCCGCGGATTTTAACCTATGCTGATCATGCTGCGCATGGCATTGTTTGGCAATACATATTTTTTGTTCACCAGGACTGGACTGGACAGCGTACTTATGCCAGTGATCACCGTATATGTGCATCACATCCAATAGGAATCCTTGAAATAGCGCGTTACGAACATCGAACTAATTAGAAACCGTTCTGTCCAAAAGCGACATGCATTTATCGGACGTCTGTCCAACAAATCGGAGCTGTGACGTTAGGCTTATGCACTTCACCGAGTTATGCAGCTTCTTTCTTCAGACGCGACTTGAACGTGATACACACTAGTTAACGAAGAGTTCGATAGCTGTCGAGAAGTGGCGAGCGGCAAGTGTTAGCAGTCACTGTTAGAAACCACAGGAGGTTCGTAATGAACGGCAAGACAGTGGGCAATAAGCATTGTATAATGTCCTTTGCCGGGATGCCCTTCACACCCAAGTGTTTCTCACACTCCAGTCACTCACTTTGAACATTTCCTACTTGCAGTCATACATATGGTTAAGCGGAGAACTTTGTTCAGTATACATATGCAAGTGTCTCAAGAGCTCAAAATATCGAACATTATGCTGTAGGCTGAATCTACTCTATACGATAAAGTCTAGCGAAACTATAGATTACATACTTTCATGAGGGTGGAGTCCTTGAAAAGAAAGAAAAATAAATCTGATGTCATGGTAGATACGTCACACATAGGGACGTTGTGTATTCTGGCCGCGGCACTGTGAAGAAAACGAGTTCATGCAACTATGCTCGAACTATGTAGAAACAATGGCTGTCCAAAGCGGTAAAGGGTTTGGTGAGTGAATGTCATTGTCGCTAGACGGGACTGAACGTCTAGCATGCATTTAGGTGTGCCTAAACTAATCGGGAGTATTAAGAGCGTTACAGGGCGATCATTCGTGCATGCTAGCTCTCATGATAACTCTGTCGTGTAACTCCGTTTTAAATCTAAGTAGCCAGCGCTCGCTATAGATTTGTAGGGATTGCACACTTCAGCACAGCGGCCGTGACTCGTGCTCAACATGTTACCATCCACCCACTCTGCATCACTTAAACAATCTCGAGATTGTACCTGACGTTCTAATGCAGCAAAGCAATGTGATGTAAAGCGTGCCGAGGTAGTGTGGCTTTGTGACGGCAGTGGACTCTAGCACTGCCGTCGTAACCTATAGGTGTTGTTCGCTCACAAGCCATGCATGCAATTTACCGTAGTAGAGCGTGAGAGATGTCTATGCTCACAGGTTTCTGTCGGGTGCGATTCGCGCTGCTTTCTTCGCGATTTTAGTCACGTGTTGTGAGGATGATCGTGCCGTGAGTTGAGATGAATTGTCAGCGGGCCTTCTCCTGGCTGTTTGCAGCCCGTGTTGTGTGCGGGGGGGGAGACACAGAAATGCATTGCTAGCCGTATTCTTTTCCCTGTATGCATGCGTGTAATCAGATCACGATGTGAGCTGTAAAATGCATTTTTCACGCTGTTTCTGCCAATCCTGTTCTGCTCACGACATATATAGCGGTACGCTGCAAGTTCTGGAAGTGGTAAAGTAATTAATTGTCGAACTTTGATTTCATCACGACTTATTTTCTGAACTAGTTGTTCTCATAGCTCGATTTTTTTACACATCCCACATCGATGCAACGAGCAGGTTTTTTTCTTTATGTTTGAAGAAAAAAAAAAACAGTTGCTCCATGAACTTGCGTGCATATATCCTCTTTTACCTCAATACTTTTAAGCGAATGACTCAGTAAAATCGAGCGTTCTTTGAGTGTCTCCAGCCCAAGATTTTGTGCGACTTACGTGGTGATCTATAGATAATCCATTGCAGCGGACCGCCGTATAATAAACTGCCAAAAAGAAAAGTGAAACGGAGTATATGGTAGGTCGTGCACGATACAATGCTCTACGGCACTCGCGAGAATATGACCGGTATTTCTGAATGCACTTTTTAACATTATATTGCACTTCCTTCTATCGTGTTTATACATATAAGTTACACTCCCACGCATTGCACATGGACAATATATGTCGGCATACTTCCCGTGAGCACATAACGGGCGTTAGAGTCATTTTCGAGTAGCCTCGTGGTATGATGGGATGTTCATAAGTTGTGAATTGTAAGCTTCGTTAAGAAACTTTCGCAAGAGAATACGTGGCATTCTTCCACAAATATGTGGTTCTGTTTCTTTTCTTCAAAAAGGAAGTGTATATATTTAGCCTTACACTCGTATTGTGTTCTAACTATGCTACTCTGGGAAAAGTGCCATATGGAATGTAGGTCGGCTACGATGGTAAAATGAGCCACGGTTGTACAGTCGTCGGGCAACAGATGCCTAGTGATGTCACAGGAGGGAAGATGTCATGCTGTGGCGTACCTGCCTCAGTGGCTGCTGCAGCATTATGCTGTCGAGTGCAAGGTCCAGGTTTCGACTAATTGCCTCTGTAGTTGCTGACAGTAGAGGCGCAATGTAGGGTGGCATTTGACTATAAGTTATGTGTCCGTAAATGATTGACATCACTCCACCATCTTTTTCTGCATCGTCGTATAAAGCATGCGGAGTAGCTTTCAGACACAAACCTATATTCTGTCCCATATTTGGCCATGTGCAATGCGTAGGTGAATGTTATTTGCACTGCGTGTGTATATGTGTACATAAATATGTGTTTGTATCTTTTTCCAACCCTCGTGCGACGGAAACGAGGGGATTTGATGTTTAGTTTGTGTTGAGCACGTCGTTCTCTAGTCACGCTTATTTAAGCTAGAGTATAAACAATAATATATATGCACCATTTTATTTGTACAGGACACGGTTTTGCTGTCGCTTGGTGTACGTGACACGGTGGTGTGTTGTTTCACTTTTTGTATTGTGTGCGGTCAAACCGGACAAAACAATGTTAAGTGTATCTTTATGCAGGCAGCACATCATGCCAATACATGCTGTCCTGGGCAATACAAACAAAAACATTTCCTGACGTAATCTTGTTCAATGACACTGCGACGGGGTTCGCATGATTGCAACATATTTTCGAATTTGGTGTGCTAAATATAAGCAATGTAGTATCTTAAAGGTGTGTCCTTGCAAGATGTGCTGTCGGCAACACTGATCTTCATTTTTCATTTCCATTCTTTAGTGGTTCTTTCCTCTTTTACGAAGTTTTGCTAGTCGTGTCTTACATCAGCGAAACATTGGATATAGTAGCGGCTTTCTTTGAGTAAAATTCAGGAATTTCTTTGTTGAAGAAAACTTCCAATGGGATTTTTGGTGATGTTGAAATTTTTAAATTGTTTTTTATTTTTGCGCTAATTGCCTATTCATTTAGTTGCAAACACACGTGAGTGTTTTTGGAGGAATAGAGTGGTAATGCGTGACGTATTTTTGCACTATTCACAGGACATGAACTGGAGAGTTGGATATACATTCTCTAACGTAGTGTCAATCCACTAGATGTAATGTTTTATTATGTAGACGTGATGTGCATTAGGAAGCCTGCTTATATTATTTTTGACACAATTTCTTTTTAACGTGGCAGTGTGCTAAACTATCTTTTTACTTATGCGAAAAAAGCAGTAGGTGCGTTCGGGAAATGAGCCACGGTTTACTGGGAACTGCGCTTTTTGTTTTGAAATGAAAAAAAAAAAGATATATTGGTGCATTGAAACTTGCAGCATATGTACTCAATCGCTCTAGACTTCGGCCAAGGCTTTAATTTGCAGGTCTGGATGAGTTTCTTAACTATTGGCACTTTGTGTAAAGGAGATAAACAAGATAGCTTAATACCATGAGGCTTAAAACTAGCCAGCTAATATGAAAAGCATTTCCTAGCCTGCAGTCATGATCAAATACTAGTTGTAGTGTTAGAAACGTGTCTAATTTCTCGACCTTTCCACGAAAGCACGCCAAAGTAACTAGTTACTCAGTTATTAACTGTATTAATTTTCACTTATTCCATGATTCACGGCAGATTCCAGGCAAAGATTTGCCGGCGCGTTACAAAATGAAACACCACTATGAAGCCAGAAGGGAGCATCAAATTGTTGAGGAATAAATATGCTGCAGGTTTGACAGGGCGCAGTTTCCCTTTTGCTGCGAAGGAATGGTTTGCCTTGGTTGCATGTAATAGTTATAAAATGTTATTACCTCCTTTGTGTGCATTGAGCATCTTTGTAGCCGTCGCAGTGTATCCGTCTGTGTCTTGTACGTCGTCTGAACTTTGTGTGTTTCTTTTTTTTTGCTATTTGTCCATGTTTCAATCCGCACAGATCGACCGAACGTGATGAATGGATGGCACCTGTCGTTGCGAATATGAAGAAAGGAACCCTTTCTCTATATAAAAAAAACAAAAATAAAGAATGGCTAGTGCCTTATTTCACTGTGTTCTTTCGTTCATTTCCACAGTAGATATTTGGGCACTTCTCGGTAACGACTTCCTCGGGTTTACACCCAACTGAAATCCTCATAGAATGAAAAAATCCTCATGGAAGTATTTGCATGGAATGGATTCTTGCATGCTCTTAGAGCTTCTATACACCATGCGGGAGCTAATTTCTGCCACAAAAATCCTCAACTGTGACTCCAAACGTGAATTTGAACGTGAGACAGGACATCACTGAGAAAATCTTGATTACCAATTCCTCAGTGGGTACATGACCTTTTGACCTTCATTTGTGTGCCCTAGATCGCGTGCCGTATGAACAGCATGTGTCATATCTAGAGAGAGCGCGAGAAATAGTTAACCCTACTTTCACCTCGGACAGAAGTAGGCTTCACCGCGAAGCAGGAGCGCGCCATCAGTTTCCTGTCTGGCTCTCTGGGTCTCTTTTTAAGGAGGGAGCCTTTAATGCATTATCGTGGTCGACAGAAGGTTGTCAGCAGAGGTGTCATGCTTTTCGGTTGGGTGAATTGGTTATGACGTCAGAGTGCGCGGATTCGCAGTAATGAGGTCACCCACGGATGCCTGACGCCCCTTTTTGGATCAGACGACAACTAATTAAATAGTTGTCGTACGCTCCGACAAGGGGCGTAAGGCGTCCGTGGGTGACCACATTACATACCTCATTACTGCGAACAGAGCCATGGATACAACCGAACTCATCGAAGCAGAGGGAGAGTCGTGCTGAAGAAGCAGTCAAAGTCGGCAGTCAACGTGTGTAGTTGTAATTTGTAGTCAAAACGTGTAGTCAAATAAAGCGCTAGTGTAGCACAAGCAGTCTCGCAGTCAATGCCAAACAGAGCGTCAGGAAAGGCTTTCGCCTTGCAGCACTTTAGAGGGCAAAAGTGCATCCTGAATTTTTTTTTTGCTTACCAGGGAAACCTACTTTTCTGAAGTTAAGAGCCGGTTTAACCATTTATTATGTCATATTCCCTCTAAGTATGACACATACTGTACCTGCATATCTTTCGCTTCGCTCTTTCATTCCTTCTCTCACGGCATGGTTCAACGGTTTAGCCACTGCAAGACAGTTACAGAGCACTTTCCTTTCGTCGTAGAAGATTCTTCTTCCTCTCCTATGACGTACTAAACACAAGCGCAAGCAACGAGCCGACCATGTGATCTTCAAGGGTTGTTTACACCACGGACCGACTAAGGTCTAGACTTGAGCTGAGGACGGTGCATCGCGTGGCGCCACGTCACGCATTCGTGGCTATATATGGGAAGGGAAAAGCGGCAGCGTTTACCCAGGTGGATGCAATCATAGGTTTGGAGTAAAAAAAAAATTAAATCTCGTCGTTTGGAAGTTAAGGTGTCCTCCTTCACTTACTTTGGCGCTGGCGAACGAGAATGAGCATAATGAGCCCACAGGCATGGACGACAGGCACTGCCTTTGTCAAAAGTTCAAAGCCCAGGCGGTTGGCTTCTGGCTCACGCCGTGTGATTTGTTATGCATCGTCAGCTTTTATGCATCTCACCGGGGGTTCCGGATGATGTAAAGCGATTCGTGGTGTTGAGATGTACACGGTTATCACATTTATTAACTGATATAAAAAAGAAAAAATATATACCGGATATAGCGAAGGGGCTGCAAATCACAATAGTAGTGCAAAATCCATGAGGTAGATGGTGCTGCTTGTCTTTTAGAAAGGATGTTTGGCTTTGGCCTTCTCCATGTTTGCTGAGCACACCGATGTAATCACTCGAAGCTCATGTAGCTAACGCTCTTAAGTCGAACACTGAGGCAGTGTTGGCGGATAATTTTTGCCGACATGCGGGTACTTGTTCTCACGTTAAGAAACATTCGACGATTTGTAGCCATATTTGCACACAGGCACGAAACATTTTCTTCCTTTCTTCGTCAGCATAGTTGCATGCACTGCGTAGTCACATCGTTACCGTCACATACGTCAGTATAACAAGTTAGGGCTAACTGCACATACCGCAGACCGCAAAATCATGCGAATGAAGCGCGAAAGCACGTCTGCCACAGACGAGTACACGACACGAGGCACTGTGTGTGTGACCACCCCTCGCTTGTGCACGGAGACTTTTCGAGCTTCAGACTCGTCGGGGAACGACGGAACATTCGTCAGGTAATCCCCGCGCGTTTGAGATGACAGAAGGATAAGCTGCCTCTGCGACAACTTCGTTGGGTTTGTGACCTTCTGCTCGTCTCGGCTGGCCCGGAGAACGTCTCTCCAGCCAGCTACAGCACCACGTTCAGGCGTCATCCAAACAAGTTTCACCGAAGCTGCAGAGCACGGCGGACATTCACGACACAAGGAATGCTTTCTAGAAAACCGACAGAGGACTACGATTGCCGTGCATGGTGGTGGCGGTGATGTAACACGTTTATTAAAACAGCCTTTAAGTTAGGCGTTTAACAGGACATGGGCCAAGGTGACGAGGGCACGTTGCAGCTTCAGATCCAGGGAGGCGAGCCAGATGGGCCACGGTGGGGGTGGGGGGAAAGGATAGGCGGGGGACTGGAAGGCTACGTGGCACTGTGTAAGGCAGTGTTCTATGTCTGCATATGTGTGTGGACAGTTTGGGCACTGAGGTGTGGAAGTGTACCGGCACAAAGAAAGTTTGGCTGGTGTATGTAGGAGATTAAACTGTATTCGGCGGGGAATGCGAGCTTCACGGATTTATAAGGATGGGTGTGGCGGCGGTAAATCAGCTAAGTCCAACTTTTGCTGCGTGTAGTATTTGTCGACAGGGAGTTAGTAAGCCCTGAACATCTGCTCCGTCGGTGGGCTCGTCCATGTGGTCCCCCGGCGCCCGGCAATAAGCGAGTTGCGATAAATTCGTGATGACCTCGAGGGCCGCGAACAACATGTGTGAAGTTCGCGTGAGCGCCGTTCCGACCCCGAACTTAGGCATATTACACAGGCCACAAGGCCAACCCCTTATCATTGAAGGACAGAAAAAAAACAAAAACAATGCATCAACAATTTCGCAATAAAGGAGCTTCTATAACGGCACATCTCAGAGCCACGTCTCAGTATCATCTCGGAAATTCTCCTCTGCAAACTACCTCTCAAAAGAACATATCAACCACTTTTTTCCGCATCATCTTTCCAAACCATATGTGTCACGGCATGCCGGTCCTACAAAGGACCCGACTTTGCCAATACATTTCCAATATCGGGCCGATTACCTGGGCTTCTTGGGTATGGCACGCCTGCCTTTCACAAAGCCTGTGGTACAGTATGAGTACAGGGTTTGCGAAATGCGTCACGAAGTGCGTCACGGTTAGCGTGCGTAGGCGAGCGACGGGAAATTCCCGGAAGGTTTCCCAAGCAACTGGCAAACCGCGTATGCCTACGAGAGCCCCTTTTTCACAGCCACATGTGGCGGCATGCCTCACCCCACCACTGGCATGTGTTCCTGGAAGTTGTAAGTCACTGCGATGCGCCTCACGACACACTGTGCGTTATCTGAACTCTCGACGATAACCGCTTTCGCAACGAGAAAAAAAAATGGCTGAGGCTTAACTTGGTTAACCCTGGTCAGATGCGAAGCATATTGATGGCTAGGCTTGGTAATACATGGCTTTCCTTGGTTGAATACTTGGTCATTTTAATACAACCACTAGAAGCCTTCGTCGTGGGGGCAACGACGAAGACAACGGCATGGCTACAGCGGAACGCCGACTAACCCCGAGACGCGCGTTGGGTGGGCGCCTGGATTTCCACGGAAGCCGCGTCCGCCTGCCCGGTGGAGCGAGCGTTTCACCTACACCGAGTGTGAACGCGCGTTCGAAATGCGCGGGAGTGTGACGTCACCATACCACGTGATTCACACGGCGTGCAACCGCAGCGACGGCACAAGTTGGAGCCCCGTTTCTCCACTGTCGTGACGTCATCGTGTCACGTGGTGTGACGTCATGTATCACGTGATTTGGAGGCGCACAACCACAGCGACGGCGCGAGGTGGGCCCCCGTTTCTCTACTGTCGTGACGTCATCGTGTCACGTGGTGTGACGTCATGTACCACGTGATTTGGAGGCGCATAACCACGGTGAAGGGCTGAAGTGGTAGCTAAAGTAGTATGCTTCGCATAAAAACCCACAACATGGTGACCACATGTAGCGCGAACTGCAATGACTGCGCTTCGTCAACATGCAGTGTTGAACGTTCGGGTCCACGTCTTTTAGACTCGGTGTCGGGTGCACCAAAAATTGGTTCCTGGAATCTCGTCCGCGGTCAGCCTTGAGTTGTTGTTGTTGTTGTTGCCTCAAAAACGTTGGCACATGCCCGCGGTGGGGGATTGGTTTGGTGCAGACCCAAACAGGAAAAAAAAAAGAAAAAAAAAACTAATACAGGTTTATCTCAAGCGGCTCTTAAATATAAATAGAGCAATCGGTGAAAACAAAAATCGCGAATTTTGAGAGATCTTGAGGAAAAAAAAAAGCTCTTACGATTCAAATTTTAGTCTTCCTCGTCGTCCGTTCCAACTCGTCCTCTATTCACCGGCCGCGTATGTGCGCGCGCTCTCGCTAGCACACTGTCTAGCGGATCCCCAAAGCAGGTAAAGCCGTGAATACGGACAACTTGAGACCCATCTCATTAACCTCGTGTGTGGGAAAGCTCATGGAGACGATGGTTCGGGATCGCCTCTCTCCATACATGGAGGGTAAGGGCCTCTTTGCAGACACTATGTTCGGATTCCGCCCGCACATGTCTGCACAGGATGTCCTACTCCAACTACACAGGGACATAATACGACCCACAGCCATGCAACAAAACGACAAGGCCATTCTCGCCCTCGATCTTAAGGGGGCGTTTGACAATGTTAAACATGCGACCATACTCTCTAACTTGAACACCACTAACTGCGGGGTGAAGGTCTTCGCCTATGTCAGAGACTTCCTCTCTGCGCGTCAGGCACTCCTCCGGATCGAGGACGAGGAGTACGGCCCGTACTCTATGGGTACACGAGGTACACCACAGGGGGCGGTGTTATCACCGCTCCTTTTCAACATCGCCATGATGCACCTGCCCGGCCGACTGGCTCAGGTAGATGGCATAAAACACGCACTCTACGCAGACGACATTACAATCTGGACCACCGAGGGGAGCCTTGGGGAGATAGAGGACCGCCTTCAGCAGGCCGCCACCATAGTCGAAGCATATGCTGCCGACTGTGGTCTCCAATGTGCTCCCGCCAAATCAGAGCTTCTACACGTCAGGACAAACCACAAGGACAACACGTCTCTACACATATCTCTGTCAGGCGGTCCCATCAGAGAAGTGGCGGAGCTCCGGATCCTGGGTCTGTTCATCAATAACAAACTTAGGCCGGACTCTACTATAGCGAAACTCAAGAGCATAGGTGAACAGGTAGGGCGCATGATCCGCCGTGTTTCCAACAAGCGGGGTGGTCTGCGGGGCAGGGACGCGCTACGGCTCGCCTATGCCTTCGTGACCAGCCGGATCCTCTACGCCGTGCCGTACCTACGCACCACCAAACAACAAGACGAGCGCATTGACGCCATCATCAGGAAGGCAACAAAGCGAGCACTGGACCTTCCGGTGGCTACCTCCAACGCCAAATTGAAGGCGTTGGGAGTGGTAAACTCCTATCAGGAGTTGCGGGAGGCCCACCTCGTGAACCAATATACGCGGCTATCGCAGACGGTGCCTGGGCGCCGCCTGCTAAACCGCTTACACATCCAACACACATGCATACCAGAGGGGACGGAGAACATCCCGGTGCTGTGGCGCCACATGCTCTTGGTCGCTCCGCTCCCGCGTAACATGGACATGGCTTCACATGAAGGCAGACGACAAGCGCGGGTTCGCACGCTTGAGAGGCAATATGGGTATAAAGAGGGCGTCTATTACGTGGACATCACAGGGCCGTCGCCCGCGGGATTCTTCACGGCTGCCGTAGTCCACCGGGGAATGAATGTCGATGGGCTATCTTTTCGGGCCCCAAATTCAACACGAGCGGAGGAAGTCGCAATAGCTCTCGCTGCCGCCGATCCAAAATCGAAAACGGTTATTACAGACTCTCGCCGGGCCTGTGAACATTATCTTGCAGGCGAAATATCACCTCTGGCCTCGCAAATTCTAAGACGCGCTCTCGCCGATCCAACTCGCACAAAAGTGATCTGGGCTCCTGGCCACCAGGGTCTACGAGGCAATGAGGCCGCTGATGCGGCCGCCCGAGCGCTCACACACCGGGCTCCTCATCCTAGCTCTCATGGCTCAGAAGCTCATAAACCGCTTCTGCGGTTCCGCGAAATCCTAATTTATTATTGCGACAGCCACCGTCTCTACCCGGCACCTGCCAAGGGGCTGAGTAAGGCGGAGGAGCGAACTCTGCGGCGCCTGCAGACAGGAACCCTTCTCTGTCCTGCAATAGCAAAACACTTCGATCCGAACACAGATGGGCGCTGCCCGCACTGTGGAGAGATCTGCGATATCTTTCACATGGTGTGGGCATGTACTCAGAATCCTCACCTTCCCCCCTCCCCCACCCCCACCCGAGAGGCATGGGAGACTGCCCTCCTCAACTGCTCCACACTGGAGTCCCAAAGGGCTCTGGTCAAGCGGGCGCGAGACGGGGCCTCGTCATGCGGTGTCCCGGACTAAGGATACCGACCATGCAGCAGGGTTATTTATTTTTTTTTAAACCCTCAAGCTCTCTTTGATTAAAGTTTTTCACCACCACCACTGTCTAGCGGAAACATTCGCTCAAACAAGGAATGCTGCGAATGCATGCGGAATCTGGTTCTCCTGAAATGCTGTTGAACGAACGCTGATGTTGTACCTGTTGTTGTGCTTGATGCGTAGCGTCTTTAGAATTCGTACGCTGTGTCCTTGCAGACATTGCCCTTCCGTTTGCGATCTGGTGCAAGTCCGTCGTGCAAATACTGTGCATCCACATGGCTCGGGATCTTCGTTTTGTTTTAAGCAGCCGCTTAAGGGGCTTGTGATTAGTCAAGCGGTTTATTCTTTCTGGAGTGTCACATGATCGCATTGAGCCGTGCGCCCGGCAGTGGTGAACAGAAGGATGGTAAGGCCTGCGTTTACACGAGCTCTCACGCAGAACAAATCGTGGGCCGTCATTATATGATAATTAGTTACGATCAAAGGAAATGCGCAGTAACTTTTTCACTATCAGTGGACTCCCTGTAAGGAACCGCTAATGGTGGAAATGGAAATGAATTCTGGTACCTCAATTCAACACCTCTTTCTCGATTCCCTCTTTCACTCCTTCCTTCCTTACTTCCCGCATGGTGCGGTGGAGGTGTCCACCGAGAATTGAGACAGTTACTGCGCCTTTGCTTTTCTAAAAAGAAGTTTTAAGTTGTTCTTCACTTCCATATCGGTAAACGGGGCACTTGAAAAAGGACTCCCGACCGGAGTGCGAATGTGACTGCCGCCAAGTTTGCTGCACGCCTGGCATAGCGCTCAATCCGTATTTTAAGTTCGAATATGTGGCAACAGATGGCGTTACGCACAAGGCACCCACTCAGTGGTCAGTGGGAAGAACGAGAAGAAAAACAAACAATAAATACATTTAACAAAAAGAGCAGTTACATAAACGAGCAAGAGGCTGGAAAAGAGAAATGGAAGCCGAAAAGTTAAATTAAAGGCAGGGCTAAAATGTAGTTAAATACTTCGAGAATTGCAGAACGTTTTCGGAAGTCTTACACACGTAGCTGACAGCCTCTCTGGGATAATATAATGCATAGAAATAGCTAGAGCGGAGAGCACACCTTTGTATTCAGCCTTCCTGGACATCAGTGATGCGTGAGACAACGTAAGGAGAGAGCTCCCGTGGAGTATGCTCGGAGTTTTAGATATCGGTCATGAAATAATAGAATCGCTGAAGGAAATTTACAGAGATAATAAAGATCGATTTCGGATAAGAAGCACGATAACTGTTGAGGGCCGCAAAAGATTAGGGCACAGTTGTCCGTTATCGCCGTGCTGTTCTTGATTTATGCAGTAATATTGGCTCAAGGCTGCAGGAAAGTAATCTAGGATGTAATCTCTCATAGAAATAGGCGGAAAGTTCGTATAGTAGCGGATATAAGGTATAATGTACGCTCGAGATATTGCATTATTAGCTGATAGGCAATGAGCCGCCGCGGTGGCTTAGTGGTTATGGTGCTCGTCTTCTGACCCGAAAGACGCGGGTTCGATCCCGGCAGCGGCGGTTGAATTTCTTTGGAGGAGAAATTCTAGAGGCCCGTGTACTGTGCGATGTCAGTGCACGTTAAAGAACCCCAGGTGGTCGAAATTTCCGGAGCCCTCCACTACGGCGACTCTCATAGCCTTAGTCGCTTTGGAACGTTAAACCCCATAAACCTAAACCTGATAGGCAATGTGGTTCACAGGATGTGGCTAATACTTGTGAGGACTCAAGAGACGCTCTAGACTTAGCTTTTGGTGCAGATAAATCAGGCTTGATGATACGCAATGACACCACTGGTCACATTTTGCCTCCATCGAAATGCGACCGCCGTGACCGGGATCGAACCCGCGTCTTTTGGGTCAGCAGCCGAGGGCCATAACCACTGATCTACCGCGGCGGCTTAATGGGCATCTTACTACTTTATGACAATGAGAATATACCCACTATACATAAGCGGTACAGGAGAGGCTTGCTTTTCCTTATTCATTTTTATGCCTGAACATATATTATCATAATGAGTACGTGTGTAATTAGATAGGACCACAGGAAGCTATCACACCATACACTTAAGGAGGCTACTGTCCTCCTAATTTTTGTCTTACAGAAACTAAACCTTGGAGAGCATTTTGGCAAACGGCTTTGCTTGATTATTGAGAGCTCCCACTATTTGGTCTCGGTAGGGAAAATATTGCTGCCCATAAACGCTTGCATTGTGTGCGTTTTAAACTTAGCAGCATAAAACTGCGTGTTAGACCCGTCTCAACTTAATTTTTTCCATCCAATTCTCTTTACGCTGGCAGGTCCTTTTGCATTCTTTTGGCGGCAGTAAAATTAGTCCGAGAACAAACTTCCGGTTACATTTAGCTCTGCATTCTTTCGGTCACAATCTTCTAGTACGATAACGGCTGGACGAGCACGTTTATCACCGTTGCATAGGGCGTGATTAATGGTTTTCATAGCTTGGCAACGAATAATTGCGTATTAAGCGTAGAACATCAAAAGTGAACGTGCTGTGAGTCACAGCGAGGCATTCAGCGTCGGGAACACCTGTCGCCATTACACGACAGACATCGTTCGTAACTGTCATTGCGTCAGACAAGTGGTGCAGTCTCGCATCCGCTGGCTTTTGCGCGATGCTTTTGCGCAATGCAATGCTAGCAGCGCTGAATCTACAATCTGCGGTATATATGGCGTGCTTGGGGCGTCCCGTGAGGCTTTAGGGGCTCTTGATGTGTATGAGCAACCATAAGCAGATCTACAGCTATGGCGATCATCGCTGGAGTAGTCCTTCTTACGTTCCTGCAACTGACCTCTGCGTCCGTGCAAAGGCCGAACTTGAAGCCTTGTTCAGGTAGGCTAATGACAGACGAAATAAGAAAAAAGTGGTAGTGTTTTAAGGTAACCAAATGGAGTAGATATGCAAGAACATGTGTTTAACCTCGTTGGGTTAAAGTTTTGCTTTGCTAAGTCGTTAAGCTGATCGAAGTTAAAGTGATCTGATCCGTTCGCGCCGTCAGATGGAAGTTGATGAAAACACCAATATAAGACGCACAGCGCGAGCGTGTGTTGCAGTTTAACACGAGGCGTGATCGACTGCGCTGATAACATAGTAACAGTGGCTGGAGGAAAAGGGAATATTTGTCCCCTGGTAAGTTAACTGTATACTCTATCGAAAGCCTGAAACCGTAGAACACATTTTTCTCGAATGTTGGGACGCGATATTCCTCTGGGATATTCTACAGCGCACGCTTAAAAAGATGCCCAGGCTTAGCTTGGTTAAGCCAAGAATGCCTTGCATATTGCACGGTCTTTTTGCGCGAGGTATTGCTTGGCGGCACTCGATTTTCTCAGCAGCTTTTCCTCCGTGACGTATGGATGGATGGATAGGAGCGCCCCCTTTGAACGGTTTTTTTTTGTTTGTTTTCTTTTTTTCTTTTTTGTTTTTTCCTTTTTTGTTTTTTTCTTCATTTTACTGTGTTTGCAATTCTCGCCAAGAATCGCCATCATCTTTACCTACGGTTTTTCCTTAGGCTGTCGTGACGTCACGGCACGTGGTTTGGTGGCTGCCCGGCTGCGCCCAAGGGCTGAACTGAGTGATTGCAATATGCTATGCATAAAAGCAGCTGACAATTTCGCCTCGCGGCATCCGCTTCCTCCCGGTTACTGATGGAGGAGGGATACCCTTCGATAAGGTTACTCTTTTGGGCTTGCACAGTACATGGAAGACGCGTATGGCTGTGAGAAATGCTGATGAACATGTTCGCCCCGTGAGAGAGTACTTTATTGAAAACGTGGTTTTCATCAAACAAGTGTTGAAAAGCCAAGGTGATCCGCTGAATGGCTACCGGAAATGGATGAGTTAGTCAACCTGAAGCGTTTTTAAGGGACGCACCGTCCAAGAGGGCCGGGCGTCTTTTATTATCCATTGTAATGTGGTAGTGTTGCATATATATGTAAGTGCTCTACACGCAAGAAAGAAGAAAAAGAAAGCGCTGATATCATAGTGCTCTCGTACAGTGGCCAGCAAAGCTGATCTGTTCGCTCCACCGCGGGTTCGAACTCAGTCGCGGCAATTTTTATTTCTGCATGGGCTGCTGCTATGCTAGGCTTTACCGAGGTCACCTTCAAGGTCAAGCTTCACACACACTTGGTGAGCCGGTTAGTCCTCGTGAAGAAGTGCTTTCGCTCTAAGAAACATGCTATTCACATGGATAAAACCCAACTTCGTAGATAAAGGCATGTCGTAGAACACACAGTAGATGGGTTGTGTAATATGCGTCTATTCTTTGGTGTGTTTTTAGGTTGTGCGGCTGAATTTTATACTAGTAAAGTACTCTAACTCCACATTTTGGTGCATTTAGCTAATTGCTACATATTAGAATTATTGGTTCATTGTTTTATTGGGGTTTAACGTCTCAAAGTGATTCAGGCTATGAGGGACGCCGTAGTGAAGGGCATCGGAAATTTCGACCACTTGGGGTTCTCTAACGTGCGCTTACATCACACAGTACACGCGCCTCTAGACTTTCGCCTGAATCGGAATTCGACCTCCGCGGCTAGGATCGCACCCGCGTCTTTTGGGCCAGCAGCCGAGCGCCGTAACCAGTGAGCCACCATGGCGGGGCATATTAGAATTATTAATTTCAACTTTCGCTAAAGCTGTTATTCCTGCTCATGTAAGGACGGTGATAAATATTGCGCTCTTTTGCTTTGACGTTTTTTTATTTTACAACGTAAGCAGGTAAAGACTTGTTGCGCGGAGATGGCGTTGTTCACACGAAACATGTCCAACATTATCGGGAAAAAATATTGAATATTGACAAATGGTAAGATGCTCTTATGAAAATATTGAAGGGAGTGATCCATTTTTGTGATATGTGACATAATCTTTCTTTAAACATGTTTCTATCGACCGCATCGAGCGGTTAGGATTGCCGTAGAAAACCAATGGAGAACGCTTTTGACGATATCAAGAATGCTAATAATAAAACAAATTTAAGTGTGCAGTCAGGCGGTGGGTGGATTTATTGATTGTTATACTGAAATCTTACATTATATAAAAAAACTGTATTCATAAACTGTTTCCCGCTAACTATTCTGTCCAGAATAGTTGAGTATGAGGGATAGTTTGTTATATAGGGTTTTATATATGGCGCATAAGCAACTATAGATATCATACGCCAAGCACAACATTAGATGATCTGTTATATTAAGTGTATAGATGTTACATTTTATTAGATTTAAAACATTGGCTTTCTTTAGAAACTTACAAACAAGTGAAAACTCGACGAGTGCTTGCTCGGCTAAAAGCAATGCGGGATGAAATGGAATGTGTTCATTGCAAAATACAGTAAAATTTTTTTCTAAGTTCTTCGAGGTGCGAAAAAGAGATTAAAATGTGATTAACTGTGAGCTCATCACCATACATTTCGCACACAGGTTTGTCTTTTTTTGTTAATGGAAAGCTATGGGTGATGTGTGTGACCTATGCGTAAACGACATAAAATTACTTCGATAAAACGCTCGTTATGACGGCACAGTTTCTATTCCTTTAAAATGAACTTTACAGTATAGAGAAGAGTATGAGGGATCTTCGCCACGTGACCATCATCTGTGACGCAATCATCGGTGATGTCTCCCATAGGTCGCTAACCAAGAAAGTGCATAGAGGCGATGTTTTGGCCAGCTAAGCAGGAGACTGCCGATGAACTATCAACGTTTAAATATTTGAAGCTTGCTTCCTCGACGCGCCAACCAAAATGGTAACGACGTTATTCCTGTCATACTGACCGCAGGAAATGATGAGAGCAGCATTGCGAAAATCAAGGACTTTACTGTGAGCGACCTCCAGCCTGGCAAAGAGGTAACTTTCAACTACACGCTGGAGCTGAAGGAAGAACTGCCGGAGAATTCGATGGTGAAATTCTTGATGACGTCTGGACGCAGAACGGTGCCCTGCTATGAAGGCATCGGATCATGGTGAGTGCTGTTACTTCTTAAAGAGACACTGGATAGAACTCAATAAATTTTAGGGAGAGAAAATAGAACTAAACCTTGAGAGTGTTTACCAGCGCTACCCTCGTCCACAGCGGAGAAACGTAGTAGGTTAGGTTAGGTTACACCTGTGTTAGTCCTTGTTAGGTTGCGTGCAACTACATGCCCCTCAAAGCTACCGCCGTAGCTCAGTTGGTGAAGCACCGGACGCAGAATTTGGAGGTCGTAGGTTTGGATCCAGCCGGTCGCATGTGGTTGCTTTTTCTTCTGCTTTCAAACCGGTTATCTCTCAGCGATAAAGTAATTGCACTAATATTATCCCACTGATTAAGCCCACAAAGCGTAAAATAAGAGCCAATGTTTTCCTGTGCCACTTGGTTTCGGTGACTGTTGGCTGCCTTCATATACAGCGTGTTTCATGCAAGATATGTTTCCAGATTTTCAAAAATATGCTTGTTGAGTTTTTGTTTGTATCGCAGTGAGTACAATCTTTGCGGAGACAGGAGTGAAATCGAGAAGCAAATCGGCAAGCCGTGGAACAGCAAGTGCCCAGCATCGGCAGGGACCACCGAAAACTCCGTGCAACTCAACATTCCGAGAGAAGCGAAGTTCTTTATAGAGGTATCTGGCGGCTAGCTTCTGACTTTCGTTATTTACCTACCAAATTTGTAGCTGTCAAAGCAACCCTGCGGACAACGTAGCGCACCGCACTGTCATCATCATCATCACAGCCTGTGTACGCCCACTGCAGGACGTAGGCCTCACCCATATCTCTCCAATTAACCCTGTAGAGCGCAGCGCAAGGCCCTCCAAATCATTGTACGGGGGTTTTAACGTGCACCGAAAAATAAGTGAATGAGCTTTGTTTTTGCATTTTGCACGCACAGAAGTACCCGTCACACCGCAAATAAAAAAAAACTCAGGGGGGCACTTTGTTGACCTAAAGCGCGGGAGGCGAAAGCCTTAAGCGCGGTGTTACTGCTTGTGTCACTGATGTGGGGTTAATATGTTCAGCTTCGCCTCTAAGAGTGGAACGCGACAGCGTCTTGCAACGCTGCCAGGGAGTCCACAGAACGCCATAGCCCGTTCGGCTCTACGCCTTGCTCGACGGTGAAGTGGTTTTTGAGAAAAGGAAATGTATCTGTCTCGCATGTCTCGGTGGACACCTGAACCACGCCGTAAGGGAAGGGTGGAAGATGGGAGTGAACGAAAAGACCGTATTCACTAGACGCGCCTTTGTTCATTCCAAACCATCGAGCTGGCAAGGCGGAGTGGTTAGCGTGATCGTCTCGCACTCCGGAGACCCTGGTTCGATTCCTTTACTCGACCAATTTCCTACTCGGTTTTATTTATTTATCTGGTCCTGCTAGAAAGGTTAATAGGCTAATTGGTTAACTAAACTCAGTCCCACTTACTTGGAGCATCACTATGCCATCCGTTTAGTTGTTCGCGAGGTTATTAGCCCAAGTACAACTGGCCCCGTTTGAAATTAGCGCGTAGTGACGTCACGATCATTTCGACCAATCTGAAACGCTGACACATTTGCTAACACGTCTTGGTCACGACAGTATTAGGCATTAAAGGCTTTCGCCTTAATAAGAGTACATACCGTGTCCCTCTAGTTGCATGCAGCGTGGCAGAAGCTGAATCCGCCACTCAGTGTTACAGTAGCGAAATCGGTTTCATGGACCGACGTCAAGGCATCTGCCTGCCTTTAATTGTGCTACTCTTAACTCAGCAATTGTAGAGAGATCGGAGTGCCAACTAAATTGCAGAGCTTGGAAACCAAAAGCAAATGCGATAGGTCTACATCATCTGATTTGTATAGGCTTCTGTAGATTGCTATATAGCACCCATTGGTTTCTATTGTATTGTATTGTATTGGCAAAGGCCGGTACTACAAAGGACCAGAGTGAAGCCATCCATAGCCAATATTGGGTCGATTACCTGTGCTGCTTGGGAAGTAAATGGCAGGTGTTCAAGCAAGACATTGGTCAAGCTAGTGGTCAGAGCAAGTGCACGCTGAATCCGCTCGATTTTGGCTGCCGAACTTGCTCTAATCCGGGCATATGTCTGTTGCATTGAATGACACAGCTTTCTAGTATTGTGTCGGCTGCACCAAGGCCTTTCTCAATGAGTTACGAAAACACTCGCCATGTGACGGATGGGTGGCGCCATCTGTTGTGAACACTGTCAATTATAAATGTTTTCTTTTTACAATCGGTGAACATTTGCGATAAAATTGCGTGTTATTGATAAAAAAACATCATTTTCGGCGGACATGTGCACTCAGGCAAAAAAAAAAAAATGGCGCAAAGCACGATAACAGTAGGCGCACGAACGAACTCTCAGCAACGGTCTAGTGCTAAACGATGCAAATAAGTTGGCGTCTCCGTAATACATGGAAGCTTTTCAACCACGTGATCCCGTTTAGCCAATAGAGGCAGGAGCGGCGCAGGAGAAACAAACGCATGACTCTAAATACTTATAGAGGAACTCTAGGGACCAGGCAAGCTGTGCATATGTCCTTATTCGATATAAGAAGTTGAGACTAACCATTTACTATTTCTTTACAGGACCCAAACTTCCACGTGAAAATTGAGGCCAAAAATGGCGGGACGACTCTGCTGTGTGTTGAGTTCGATGTCCAGGTTAAGAAAAACTAAATACAGGGACTGATTGGAGCCGACTCAAGAACATGGTTTTGTTCGTCTGTTCTGCGACGCAATAAAGGTTCTTCGCGAGGTTCTGGCGCTTTGTACTGGAACTACCTTTCCGCGCTAATGCGGTGCGTGGCTTTTTGATGAAGGCTATGACTGAAAATAAGTACACGCCTAGGACCTATTTTGTTCGTGCGACTTAAAATAAAAATAAAAATGCCGCGTCATCCAAGCTTCATAACATGTCTACAACCTATGCAATAAAGGTGCTCAAAATTAGGCGTTCAGGATTTTTAAGGAGAAACAATAAGCAGTACATGAAAGAGGTTTTCGAAGCTGGCCTAGCGCGAGCGCTCCGTCTAGCGGCACAGTCCGCTCTTCGGCGTCTTCTGCGTGGCGGTAATCCGGATGTTCAGAGCCTAGCCATCATATATTGTCCCACAACGGGACCATTGAGGTATCAATAAATAAGTAAAATACATTTGCACGAGTACGTATGTACATGCTTCCAAGCTCAATGCTTCGAAAATTATTATTTACTGCGTTCGCTAATGATCGCGAAAAAAAAAACCACCATGATTGCGATATGAAGTGCTAAATTTTTCTGAAGAAAAGTAATAACTGCAAACTGTGGCAAACGTCCAGAAAAAGCTGCAATTGGCAATGTGCCGTCTCTGCCAAAAAGTATTGCGGAGAACTTTCGGATCTCCTTCAGGTTTAAATCGGTGCAATGTAAGGGGAACCCTTGCCGTTTTGTTCTGTGACAACGTGGGCTCTTAAAGGGTCCAAAGCAATAAGGCTTTCAGGCGAGGCTGTGGTTACCTAGGGTGCAATTTGGCCTACATCAGTGGTAGGACTCAGATACTTGAAGGTTTGAAATGAAATTTAACTCGATATGGTATGGATTCCACTCTCGCCTTGACTGTAGTCGCCTTGACTGTAGAGAATGGTACACAAACCAGAGGCTTTCTAATGGAAGATTAGAATGTGGTTACACACTGGTGCACGACATCAAAATTAGCATGAGACCGGAATTGCCGAAGAATACGGAAAAGTCTGTATCCACTGAGATGAACAGTGCATCCGTGGTGTCGGGTCTTGGTGAGTGGGGTTATTTGATAGCATTGTATTTAACCTCTCATGATCTGAGTGTTTAATCACCAGGAAAAAAAATTGATTTGTACAGAGAATTCTTTGCGTTCAAGAAGCATGTGAAAAAATTGCTGGGGGTTTAGAATTGCTAAGAACGGCATATTGTGCTGTAGGTACGAATTGCGCACAAAAGACACACACAGGAAAAACACACACGAGGGAGACTGAAAGAGCGCAAACTATCAACTGGTGTTTATTGGATCCAGTGCCGCTTTATAGGCAGTGTGCACACGTGCCTACAAAGAGGGGAAAGAGAGGATAAGGAGGCAAATCAAACCATGCGCGACAAACCATCAGAAACGCTCCAAAAAATTCTTTTCCGCGTTGTACAGTGTACACTGTACAACGCGGAAAAGAATTTTTTGGAGCGTTTCTGATGGTTTGTCGCGCAGGGTTTGATTTGCCTCCTTATCCTCTCTTTCCCCTCTTTGTAGGCACGTGTGCACACTGCCTATAAAGCGGCACTGGATCCAATAAACACCAGTTGATAGTTTGCGCTCTTTCAGTCTCCCTCGTCTGTTTTTTTCCTGTGTGTGTCTTTTGTGCGCAATTCGTACCTACAACAGTATGCACCAACTCGCCCAACAAGAAGTTCTTAACGGCATATTGTGCGAAAACAGGTATTTGCAGTCGACATCAATGTCATGTACATGAAAGCGCGCTTGCGGTGTCTGCTGATCCAGCGAGCAAGTTATGAGCGTTTCCTTTCCTTTCGTGACTTTTGCGCACTGATGGAAGTTGATGGAGACGACGACGTACAATGTAAAGTGCGAGAGTGTTGCAGTTTAACCCGATGCGGGATGGGTTGTGGCGATCACTGAACGACTGAGCATTGCTTCATCAATTGCACAGATGCATTACTCTTCTGGGACGTCAAGAAACTGATATTAGAAAACGAGACTAATTTTGATGCCGCATTCTAGACGATTTCTCACTGCAGTGCCATTTGTTGGCGAAGTCAGATATGCTATTTTTAATTGGATTACAGAGCCTGTGGAAAACACATGTTGGACCAAGATTGTGAATCTGTTGTTTCTGCAAAGACTGTTTCTGCAAAATGATTGTACACCTAAAAGAATTGTATGTCCAGACAGAGTTTGAACCGGATTAACACTCACTCTTAGTGCTGTGTTGTTCATTACCTTTTTTTTAGTTGTTTGTTGCTAGATGTGTCGTGTTGTGATGTGTTACCTATGCGTCAAATTGACTCTTTTCTCGTACTTCGATTCTCATGAGTGTTGATGTGCCACTGTCTTCTTAATTTTTGTATATAGCTCATGCGCATAGAACATCGCTTTATTGTAATAAATACCATGTTGAAAAAAAAAGAGTGGCGATAGCGTAGTGCGTTTTTGCAGTGGCCAGCGAAGCTGATCTGTATGCGCCGCCGCGGGTTCTACTCCCAGTGGCGGCAATATTTATTTTATTTTTTCAGGTATTTGAGCGCCTTCAGTCAGACATCGGCTTTCCAGGATTTTTAGTGAAGTAGTGCTATTTCACTAAAAAACTGTCAGCCAGTTTGCTGCCATGGTGTGCATTTTGTAGGTTTGTGGCGAAGAGCGAAAACAGGCGTCATGTGCCAAAAACACATCTATTAAGTCGCTTTCGGTTACTGCAGTGTTTCCCTTTACTTGTACGAGCTGCGGCTGAAATTCATGCGCAAACTTGTGAAACGGTTGTTATTGGTGCAATGGTGACACTTAAATTTTCAACAGATGAATCCTGGCTGGCTTGAAGCACTGCCGTTTCTCGTTTAAATCACGCCGCTGTCCTCCGCTGCACGGCGCTCAGCACTGGAGCCCTGTGATAACGGCTCCACTCGCCTTCGGTAACTTTGCCTTATCTATCTCCATAATTGTTTCCACCACCATCGCTTCAGATAAATCCTCTAATATGCCATCAGCCCTCCAAGTAAACCAACACCATCCATAAATGAGTTGTACGTGGCAACAACTACTGGCTGAAACACATCCCGGATTTTCTTTTCCTTCCTGTCATATCTCTTGCACCACTTGGCAAAGCCCATATCGGTTATGCTGTCCAGTGCGACCGTCACATCGGCTGTTGTTGTTGTTTACCTCAGTAAACATAGCACCACAAAATTTGTTGTTGTTGTTGTTGCATTAGTGACATGGCACATACGCACGACGGGAGATAGGCCAGGGTTCAGTGAGGAGAGCCAAAAGGAGGCAACTGCTCCTTCCTTTTTCCTTTATATCAGTACCACTTCCCGAATTGCACCTAAGAAGTCGCTCTCAAGAGCTCCAGTTGTGACGTTTGCCAATCAGCAGCATCCGCTTTGTCAGCGGGATTGTGAACAGAATTGCTACAGCTATTGTTAAGACTGCTGTTTTCAATATGCCTCAGCTGCTTTCTCATTGCACACTACTTCTAGAAGTCTTTTGGTTCACCTTGAAACAAAAAAAATTGCCTTAAAGCTAGTACAACGTGATTTCATAATGTTGCATCGCAATTCAGGTAGCAAAAAAACTGCCTTTAAGCGGTACCTTACAGCTGGTTGATGCGAAATCGCGATGCACCGTTTCCAACGTAATTCAGCCGCGAAGGTTGCAACATCAGCATTTTTTTAAAAAATATGGCTCATGTATAGAAGCGAGTAAATTGAAATACATTTTTTTCGTTGCTACTCATCAGTTTACCGCATTTCTGCGGTGAAGATGACAGTGAAAAAAAAAAAAAACAAGCGGGGCTCCTACTGTGTTTCTTCCGTGGAAACAACGGCGCATAGAACTCCGTTTATGAGGAGTGAGTTGACACTTCGCTGTTATGTGTTTGCCGGACACCTGTAAATATTGTCTGAAACCAGGGCACTGTTGTTCGTGTGTTCTAGCTCGAGAATCATCACCATCATCATCATCAGCCCGACTACGTCCACTGCAACGCAAAGGCTTCTCCCATGTCTTTCCAACTGACCCTGCCCTTTGCCAGCTGCGCACACCGTATCCCCGCAAACTTCTTAATCTCATCCGCCCACCTAACTCTCTGCCGCTCCCTGCTATCTTGGATGCGTACTCCAGGAAAAAGGTTTATTCCATCTTGCCGCGTTAGCCAGCCAGTTGATATTTGTTCCAGTCGATGTAGCACACATTTCCGTTCATGCTGCTACGGTTTTCACTGACCTTCTTTGCTAGAGCACGCGGAAATAAGATTTTATACCCGCGATCCCGCATCCCGTAAACTTTTGTACACAGAAGATTGGCTACAACCACAAGTGACTGATCACGTCAGCGGCGTAATGGCAACGCGCGACGCTGCGGTTAACGACCATACAGAAGACGAGAGCTTCAGGCCGTTGCCATTTTTCATTATAAGTGGAGTTCTCCAGACGTACAGTATGCGTCACACTTAGAGGGAACGCGGCAACGCTTGACCACCGCGTCCGCTGCCAAGCACGTCTGCCGACATGCCGCCGACAGCCGGCGAGAATGGACGGCAAAGGGGCATGCGCACTAAGCGTAGCCATCTGCTCTTTCCGCCCATATGTAGTACGTGGTATCACCTATCCTCGCCGGCTCTCGGCGGTAGCGTTTAGCGAAGCTCGGCTACCACACGTTTCCGTGTTCCCTTTAAGTGTGATTCGTACTGTACAGCCGGCTAACGCCCGAGTGAGTACAGCAGCGCTCAGACGCATGGGAAGCGACACAGTTGACAAAGGTCGCGTCCTGCCGGCTATCTTCTAAGTACAAACGTGGGGACGACTGTGCACTTTATCGGCGTGGTTGAGACCGCATTGCGACTCCGCCCTTGTAGTCATAAGTCACTGTGCTAACCTTTTGTGCTCACCACTGTGCTTGCCCCGACCATACGCTTTCCAAAATGCACATCAACACCAATAAATTAAGCGTATACTGTGTTCAGGTCACTCGAAGGCGCTTCAATAAGTTAGACACGCACTTTTTGGAGCACAAGTTGCTTCAACAATCATGATTTGCCGTACAAATTACTCATAATTTAAATTTTCTTTTCAAACCAGTCCCACTTAATTGCACATCCAGCCAATAATATTGTCATAACATTTTCAAACATTTTCATCTGACCAGCGGAAATGTTTCCGAAAGCCTTCGCAACGGTGATCCCGCTCCGGCCTTCAGCCTGTCGCCTTGCCCCATTTTTTAGCCCAGCATTCAAAAAGCGTCTTTTATGGCGCATGCGCCCTTGTAGCTAAAGAGAAGCCCTGCAGTTTTCTGACACGAGGCCACAATTGGCTGCGATGCAGTGCCGCTGCCTCTCTGCACATACATATGTTCTGGAAGGTTTCTAAGGACAGGTCTTCCATACGCACAATGGAAGAGGGGCCGTATATGTGCTGCCATGGGCACACGACAAGGCGCAGCATTGAAAAATGTGCACGTACAGAGGCACTCTGTTGATGCCCGCCATAGCACTGCGCTTATCAATGTGGAACACGTATACCACTGTAACAAGGAACGAAGGTTTTCTGTTCTGAAGGTTTTCTGAACGAAGGTTCAATGTCACGAGAACGTAGCTTGGAGCAAAACACATGCGTAGCGAAGGCTATGGTGTTGGCTATAAATTACGCTACCCGCACGTCCTTTGAAACCAAGTTCTATACGAAACCTTAGCTAAGCACTGCCTCAATTTTCGAACGTCGGGGTGCAACAGTACCTGCATTTCACGATGATGATTTTAGTACCTGTGCTCTATGCAGCCTTGCAACTTGCCTCGGCGTCTACGCAAACGCCAACAGTGACGTCTTGCTCAGGTAGGTATGTTTCCGGTTTCAAGTTTCCAGTAAGGACAAACGGGTGACACTGTAATCCTCAAGTTCGGCGTATTATAATTAATTTTTGATAGAAAGGAAGTAAATAATTTCATTTAACATACATTTACTATATCGTAGTTTGCATACTTTATACCTCTCTGCACTTGTAGTCATCGCGCCGCCGCGGTGGCTCAGTGGTTATGGTGCTCGGCTGCTGACCCAAAAGACGCGGGTTCGATCCCGGTCGCGGCGGCTAGAATTTCTTTGGAGGAGAAATTCTAGAGGCCCGTGTACTGTGCGATGTCAGTGCACGTTAAAGAATCCCAGGTGGTCGAAATTTCACAGTTAGCACGCCGAACATACGCCCTCCGTTCGCAAAGGAACGTCGTGCTAGTAGAGAGTAGCCGCATTCATGCTGATCGGAAAGTTGAGTTGAGTTGAGTTTAACGACGCATAAGCCACTAAGGCTATCATGCGCCAAGCTCAGGGTGAAGAAAATTGTATTATATAGGAAGTTGTACAAAAGTGTAAATCGGCGGTGGTGCAATGGGCCTAAAAAGTTAATTTGTGTAACCTAATAAAAATGTAAAAAAAAATTTTAGAAGTGACTTAAGGTAAAAGCTTTAAAGACGGCCAGGTAACCTCTGCAACCATCCTTGGCTGCGCAAGGTTCCCAACAAATCGAATAAAGCCCTCAGCCTTCTCACGACGAGAGGGTGGCTGAATGCTGATCGGAAAGTCGGTGTTTATCTACGCATACCCGCTTCGAAAGGAAGGATTCATCGAATGCTTTTTAGTGGACTAAGGTTCGTAGCCCCCCTCCATCATAAAAAAAGAAACCTAGATTTGCAGCCCATCGCGTCAACTGGGCGCTTTTACATGGTCCTCGGCTTCACCCAACGTTAATGAACGTTGGCTTCACCTAAGTTTCATTTGGTGTGACGCGCCCTCTCCTTTCTGAGCTATACAATACAGCAGCAGAAACGTACTACATTCATATTGGGGCAAAAGATGGCGCCACCATCGCGGTTTCGCGAGGCCATCTCAGCGAGTCGAGAGGGCGAGAGAAACAGGTCCTGTGCAGTTATCTGAGGAATGGGAAGTAGTTGTTCAACTTCATGCGTTTTGTCGAAAATTCCTGCAGTGGTATGACCACGACCTTGCCAGATTTTAGCGTGATAGCGCTGAGGGCGGAGCGTAAAAGCCGGCGTTCTACTTGTTGGAATTGGCGTCGTGTGGTGAAAATTTGATTGGCCGAGAAGGTCGTGACGACGCAACCGCATGACCTTACACGGGTAATTTAAACAGCCCACAACGATGACAGAGTAAAACAGTGATGATGACACTACACAATTCCTCATGGGTCTATAGGGTAGTGGTGTCATTCCGCCACCATATTACGTAATTATTCTGAAAAAAGGCAAGCAATTGCGCCTAAAGAGGAAGTGGTCGAGCCGAGATTCGAAGCGGTTTTCTTAGAGATGTAACATTTCTGTGAATTTTGAATGATGAAAAAAAAAGAAGAAAAAGCCGTTTTTTTTCCCGGAAATATTGGAAAGGTTTGGTACTCAGAACTAAATGTAAGCCCGAGGTTTGACCCCAAAAATACTGTTTTATGAATATTGCTGTGTGGTTTGGCTTTCCAACAGCCCAGCGATGGCTGTGATTTCAGTGTTGTTATGTCACGTGAGGCATAGAAAAACGCAGATATAATCGCTGCTTCATCGTTTTAATTCATTATAGTGCTGAAATCAGCCTTCCTTAAGAGCCAAAATGACAACGAATGTTTAAACATTGATTACATTGCGGTTTTTCATGCCCCACGTGACCTATAACCACACTTTGACGTCACAGTCCTCATTCGATTGTTGAAACCGAAACGGAAACATAACAAGAAAGAAATTCGATTATAAATTATTCAGCGGTTGTAAGAGAATACCAGGTGGTATCCATGTATAACAATGCCTTACGCATCTTTATAAACAAGAAAACACGCAGCCAAAAGTTGGGTGTCTATACTCCTTAAAGGTGGAACTTAAGTGTCCTGAGACGTTCTTTTTTTTTTGCAGCTTTGGCTGACTTAGCTTTGTACCCCGGTTTCACGAATTCGGTGTCATTCTGTGTGCCTTGTACCTGTGCTCCGTGACCCGTGTCTTGGGGTACTTTTGTAATTGCCAGGTACAGCGCGCTCGCTATTGATCACATGACCATCCCTTGCACAGGCACCTCGGGCGTCTTGTTGCTAATCGGGTGGGGTGGGCAGTCGCGGCATGCCTCCGCCAAAGGTCTCGAGTCGCCTTTCAGGAAAAGGTCCTGAAATTCGTGAAGTATGCGCTAGCTGAATTAGAACGCACTTCGGCAGTAATCCTTACTGCACACTTCAACTTTGACATCACGGAACTCAAGCAATTCGCCCTCGACGTCTCAACGGGGGACTTCCCCCTCGATGCCACCCTAAGGCTGTCGACAGCATCACGAGTCATGTGCAGCGTTCCCAAGCTCAACGGGATTGGCGGTGTAACAGCGATTGCACTCATATGCACGCCTTTCTTTCGGCGCATTGCAGGCATCCTGTATTTCTGCACAGTGTATATTACCGCCCTGCTCCTAACCCGTATCCTTTATTCTCTCGCTCCTCCTTTATTTTCCTCGACCTGTCCTTTTATTCCCCCTGGCCGCAGCTTAGGTGCTTCAGGCTTCGATAGCAGATGCCGCGGCTAACATCATCTCTGCCTTTAATTTTCTATTTTTATTAATAAGGAATAGCCACTAGCAAGAGATATACAGTATAATCAGGATGCAAGAAATGGAAATGGTGAAAGCCAGTAGCAATAGATATACAGTATAATCAGGATGCAAGAAATGGAAATGGTGAAAGCCACTACCCACAGCGGCGGCTCAGCGGTAAGGCGCCCGTCTACCCAGCCAGAGTACGCGGGTTCGAACCCGACCGCGGCGGCCGCGTTTCGATGGAGGCAAAACGCAAGAGGCGCCCGTGTGCTGTGCGATGTCAGTGCACGTTAAAGATCCCCAGGTGGTCGAAATTATTCCGGAGGTACTACTTTCTCTCTTTCTTCTTTCACTCCCATCTTCCTTCCTTCCCTTACGGCGCGGTTGAGGTGTCCTCCGAGATATGTGAGACAGATACTGCTTCATTTCCTATCCTTAAAAAAAAGCAATTTAAAGCCACTATGCGCAGGTGCGAAACGCAATACTATGCATTCATGCTATTTAAAGGGTAACTGCTAAATCACCACCACGGCGACCACCATTACACTCTTTACTGACTGCATCATCTCTTATAAAAATGGTCTATAGACAGTCTATAGACTTCTTATAATCTCTATTTCCTTCTTATAAATATTTCGTTTTGTCTGTGCAATAGAATGCCTAAAGACGAAAGTCTAGAAAAGTGTATGGGTATGAATATATAAAATGCCTATAGACTGCCCGTAGGATCTGTATTGACTAGACACTAGTCTATAAGATTGGTCTATAGAGAGTCTAAAGACTTTATAGATAAAGTCTATGGACAGTCTGTAGATTGTCTAATGAAATTTTTGTAGGGGATCACTTCATAGGACATTGCGCGAACCAGCTGGTGCTGATCACTCGTATACCAATGGGGTGAGCGGCGGTCTCTTTTCCTTAGCTTTCATATAAAACGCGCAAGTAGAGCAAATCAGAGAAGAAAGAAGAAAGGAGGGAAGAAAGAAAGAAATGAATTGCCATTGGCGCCTCGTAGCATGCGAACCGGTGAAATGACTCTTCTCACTCAGGGGAAAAGAGGGTTCGTAAAGTTTACAATCTCTGAACATCTCCTCCCCTCCCGTCTTTATAACCACGTGAATATGGGAAGATATTCGGAAGCTGACGTTATTCAAGAGCACTGCGAAGATCAAGTAACGGATGGCAATGTTATCAGCCCAGTAGATGGATAACGTCACTAAAATTTGCTCTTTCATCGAAAAAAAAAACACACTTAAACCATACTGAATGTTTGTCCGTATCTTTTCTTGCAGACAACTCGGACAGCGACATCCTGTCTATCGCTAACATTACAGTGTCCAACGCCGTAGTCGGCCAAGAGATGAAATTCAACTACACTTTGACCGTGAGCCAAGATGTGGACAACAACCCCCAGCTGGCGTTCACTATGTCGTCGGGTGGATCGAGCCTTCCGTGTGTGAGCAACGTGGGATCATGGTGAGTATAGTGCGCAGTGGTGGCGACGTTCGGTTACTCAGCCCTAGGTCAGCTGTCGTATATCAGTAGTGGCACCTACACTTTCATTGAGAAAAGACGTAAAAATACTCGTATGTCGAGATTTCGGTGCGCGTTCAAGGGCTACTACGCCACTTTTGAACGCGATAGCGTGAACGGCCTCTTTCACAGAAAATCCGGTGTTGGCGATGTCGGCGTAGGCGTTGTAACCGAAACATCAAGGGCACGGCACGGCTCTGGAAGGTAGTCTTTAGAGAGCAACCTATGGGGCAGGTGGGCCACCTAGGTCACGTGACCTCAAGGCATCATCCCAACCTGCCCATCGGATAGCGAGAAAACGGCCCACCATAGGAAGTGGCAGTTATATTAATGATTGGTCGCTCGGGAAGAGAAACCTGGGTCGCACAAGGGCCACCGCTGGGAGCACCTGCCATCGCAGGGCAGGGGCGCATCGCTTAACCGCTGCACCACTGTGCCAGGGAGTGGCATGAGGACTCCCAGGGATCTATTAATGAAAATTAGAGAATAATCGTCTGCATTTATGGCAATTAAAACATTACGCTATCACGTCATACCATTAAGGTGGAGCCTATGTGTTCCCACTAACTTTTGATAGTTTTGCGCTATTCAAGGATTCAAATCTGTATATAGCCGCCGCGGTGGCTCAGCGGTTATGGTGCTCGGCTGCTGGCCCGAAAGACGCGGGTTCGATCCCGGCCGCGGCGGCTGGAATTTCTTTGGGGGAGAAATTCTAGAGGCCCGTGTACTGTGCGATGTCAGTGCACGTTAAAGAACCCCAGGTGGTCGAAATTTCCGGAGCCCTTCACTACGGCGTCTCTCATAGCCTTAGTCGCTTTGGGACGTTAAACCCCATAAACTAAACCAAACCATCAAATCTGTATAGGAAGTAGGTAAAGCATGCCAAGTGTTTTTGCGCTAGAATTTAAAACAGTGACGTTATCAACAATTAAATTTTACGCTTCTCCTCACAGCACCAAGGAGTGCGTGAGGAGTGCCTGGTGTGACGTCATGGAAGTTAAGATTTCAAATTACCGCTGCAAGCAATAGTTTATGCATTGGAAATGTACCGGCACCGATGATGACGTCATGATGCGCCCGCCTATTTGGCACTGCGCGCTTTGAAGAAGCTTGAAGAACTTCACGATTTTAACCAGCGATTATGTCACCATTTCATATGCTAGCCCGAAAAGGACTTCGGAGGCTTTACTTGCAAGTTTCACACATTTGACCTCTGGAAGCTCGTCGATTTCTAAAACCTATGCAGTTCCTCCATCTGGCTCTGGTTTTACTTGTGAAGGGAATAATACATAGTGCTAATAGAATTGGACCGAAGATTACTATAGAGACACGTACATGTCGATATCCATGACGATTGCCCTTTCCTGTCCATGCTTTTTTGGCAGTGCGTATTCTTGCATTCATGATGCACCAACTAGCCCCCCTTACAAAAATATTTTTATATATTACAAAGACCATTCATAGATGTTCGTCTGGAAGTGTTTAGAGAAATTCTGCAGACTAGACTATAAAAAATATAAATCATACAGACAGTCTTACACAATGTATAGATTTATGGCGATACACTTTTAGTAGACTTTTGTCTGCAGATGAAAGGAGCTATCCACAGATCTACAAGAAGGTAATATTGTCTATAAGAAGTGTATAAAAAGTCTATAGATTATTTTGTGAGAGAATAAGAGCAAGCTTGAAGACAATCAGTTTCTCGCGTTGATTTAAGCTGAGAAAGATTAACTCTAGGATGTTATTTAATTCATGTTTTTTGTGTGTGTGTTAAAGCTACACCTGTTTTTTTTTTCCTTTCCATCTTTAAATAGTTCGCGGTGCCATCCTGAACTTCATTTGAAACCATTTGGCTATAGCCTGCAAGCCTCAGCTTCAGGCGGGATTTTCATCCTGTCGTGTTTACTAATCAGAATCTTTGTTCACCCAGATAGCTTTTCGCTATTCTGCGTATAAAATTGATATCCTAATTAAATTGTACACTTTTAATGTATATTTGTAATCCTGGAGTAGGGTCTAATTTCTCATTTTAAGTGGTTTTGCAGCAAACACAGTTCAGAAGGGCGTGCTGTCGGGCTATTTGGTGATGCATTATGTAAAGAAATTAGCACTAAAACAAAGGACAACGGAGGACAAATATGAGACACTCATAGCCTGAGTTAGGAGAAGGTAAGTGACGCCAACCAAGTAAAATACAGGAAAAACACGACGTTTCGGGACCGGCTCGGCCCCTTCTTCACGGTGTGACTACGGGCGAGCGCAGCTTGGCTTTTTAAGCCCCTGTGTGGAGGACCTGCGGGTCAATGGCCGCAGCCCATGGACGTAGGATGAGGGGAGAGTCCCCAGGGAACGATTAACATTCTCTCGTGTTTGCTGTATGTGCCACGACTCGAGTAGAAGCCTCCTGCGTGGGTTAGCTTCCGTTTCCAATACAATGGTGCTGTCGAAGTCAATTGGGTGGTCACACCCTTCACAGTGTTCGGCCACGGCGCTGCGTTGACGATTCATGTGACGGACGTCCGCTTTGTGTTGGTTCATCCTTTCCGCGAAGTTCTTCGTTTCCCCTATGTACGACGCCGGGCAGACGGAACACGGAATTTTGTACACGACGCCCTGGGCCTTTTCTCTGGGCTGCCGGTTTTTTGGGCGGGGGAGAAGGCGACCGATAGTGCTGGTCGGTTTGTGCGTTGTCAGCACCCCTTCTTTTCCGAGAATGCGACCGAGCGTCTCGCTCACGCCTCTCACGTAGGGGATGCAAACACGTTTCCGCTTCTGGCATGCGTCTGAGGAAATAATAGACCGGATTTTGTTTTGCCTTTCTTGCTTCCTGATAATGCGCCGGATGAATGAGCTTGGGTAGCCGTTCTTTTGGAGGTCAGAAATGACTCGGTTCTTCTCCTTCCTTTTATCTTCACTTGAGGAACATATGGAGTCGGCTCTCTTCAGTAATGACGTCACGACAGATGCTTTGTGCGGGATGGGATGGTTCGAATCGAAATGTAGGTACCGTCCTGTGTGGGTTGGCTTCCTGTGCACCGAGGACTGCAGGCCTTTGTCGTGCCTTGTAAGTAGGACATCCAGAAAAGGCAGGCTGCCCTGCTGTTCATGTTCAACAGTAAATTGTATGGCCGGTTCAACTGAATTTAGATGACTCTGGAGGTTTTCTATCTCTGAGGTTTTCACCACACAAAAGCAGTCGTCTACATAACGGAGGAATAACTTTGGCTTGGGATTAAAGGAGGAGAGGGCCCGGCTTTCGACGTCTTCCATGGTTAGGTTAGCCACTGTGACTGAAATTGATGCCCCCATAGCAGTTCCGGTTGTTTGCTTGAAAAATTCTCCGTTGTAGGTGAAAAAGGTACTGCGCAGACAGAGGTCGAGAAGGCGACATACCTCATCGACGTTGAGTGGAGTTCTCTCGTGCAGCGTTTGGTCGTTTTCGAGTGCGCGGCGAGCGACGGACACAGCAAGGGGAACCGGTACGCAGGTAAATAGCGACACCACGTCAAATGAGACTAGGCTTTCGTCTTCCTCCACGGTAAGGTTCGAGACAAGTTGGACGAAATGCCGCGAATTCTGTACATGCGTGGGTGTTCTGCCGGCGAGCGGCGCCAGTACCTTGTGCAGGTAGTCAGAGAGACGTCGCAGAGGAGACAGGGTGAAGTCTACAATTGGCCGAAGGGGGACGCCAGGTTTGTGAGTTTTAGGTAGCCCGTAAAAAAACCTGGAGCTGAGCCGTTTCTGGAGATGAGGCGGAGGTAAAGCCATTTGAAATCAGGATGCCGCTTGAACATCTCTGCCAGGGTTTTGTTGAGTGTTGCCTGAGTGTTTGAAGTCGGATCCTTGCGAACCTTCTCATACGCCCCACTGCTCAAAAGGGCTGACGCCTTCTCCTCGTAGTCGCGTCGGTCCATCACCACTGTAGAGTTGCCCTTGTCTGCCGGGAGTATGACGATGTCGGTGTCGTCCCTGAGACCGCGTAGGGCTTTTCGTTCCAGTTGAGACAGATTGCTCGGAAATTTGGGGGGTACCTTGGCGATGACACCAATCGCTTTCAGGCGGACCTCTTCCCTGACGTGCGGCTCCAGGTGCTGGACCGCATCTTCAACAGCCGCGACTAGTTTTGGGAGGGCGGGACCAGATGATATGTTGAATCCATGTCCTTTTGCGAGAACAGAGGATTCGGGCGGTGTTAAGCGACGGGAGGAGAGGTTCTTTACAAAGCCAGAGTTATGGGGGTCAGGCTGTTTCTTCTGCCGCTGCTGTAGGGCAAACAACTTCTTGTTTTGACACTCACGATGTTTGTTGGCTGCAGTGGAGGCCGCTTCCATGGCAAAGGCGTCCACCCGCGGGAAGAGCTCAGGCATCCTGTGTTCTAGTTGGCGGCGCGCGAAGAACCGGTCCAGCTCCTTTTTGCGGAGAACGGAATGGCACTCGTGTATCCGCGCACTTAATAACTGTTGCTCCGTTTTGGACACCAGCCGTAGGCCTTCTGCGGTGGTTACAGGGCGCTTTAGGCGAAGGCTCACGGGTATCACATCCTTTTCCTTGCAGGTCTTGTTGAAGTTTAGATGTGTCCGGAAGACAGCAATACTCTTGGTGATGTTGACGTATCGCTTCACTAGCTGCATGGTCTCGATGCCGAAGTCTTGGCGTATAGACTCAAAAGAAAACATTCGACAGAAGTCTGTCTGGTTGGGAAATTTAATGTTAGGAGAAGGTAAGTGACGCCAACCAAGTAAAATACAGGAAAAACACGACGTTTCGGGACCGGCTCGGCCCCTTCTTCACGGTGTGACTACGGGCGAGCGCAGCTTGGCTTTTTAAGCCCCTGTGTGGAGGACCTGCGGGTCAATGGCCGCAGCCCATGGACGTAGGATGAGGGGAGAGTCCCCAGGGAACGATTAACATTCTCTCGTGTTTGCTGTATGTGCCACGACTCGAGTAGAAGCCTCCTGCGTGGGTTAGCTTCCGTTTCCAATACAATGGTGCTGTCGAAGTCAATTGGGTGGTCACACCCTTCACAGTGTTCGGCCACGGCGCTGCGTTGACGATTCATGTGACGGACGTCCGCTTTGTGTTGGTTCATCCTTTCCGCGAAGTTCTTCGTTTCCCCTATGTACGACGCCGGGCAGACGGAACACGGAATTTTGTACACGACGCCCTGGGCCTTTTCTCTGGGCTGCCGGTTTTTTGGGCGGGGGAGAAGGCGACCGATAGTGCTGGTCGGTTTGTGCGTTGTCAGCACCCCTTCTTTTCCGAGAATGCGACCGAGCGTCTCGCTCACGCCTCTCACGTAGGGGATGCAAACACGTTTCCGCTTCTGGCATGCGTCTGAGGAAATAATAGACCGGATTTTGTTTTGCCTTTCTTGCTTCCTGATAATGCGCCGGATGAATGAGCTTGGGTAGCCGTTCTTTTGGAGGTCAGAAATGACTCGGTTCTTCTCCTTCCTTTTATCTTCACTTGAGGAACATATGGAGTCGGCTCTCTTCAGTAAGACTTCGGCATCGAGACCATGCAGCTAGTGAAGCGATACGTCAACATCACCAAGAGTATTGCTGTCTTCCGGACACATCTAAACTTCAACAAGACCTGCAAGGAAAAGGATGTGATACCCGTGAGCCTTCGCCTAAAGCGCCCTGTAACCACCGCAGAAGGCCTACGGCTGGTGTCCAAAACGGAGCAACAGTTATTAAGTGCGCGGATACACGAGTGCCATTCCGTTCTCCGCAAAAAGGAGCTGGACCGGTTCTTCGCGCGCCGCCAACTAGAACACAGGATGCCTGAGCTCTTCCCGCGGGTGGACGCCTTTGCCATGGAAGCGGCCTCCACTGCAGCCAACAAACATCGTGAGTGTCAAAACAAGAAGTTGTTTGCCCTACAGCAGCGGCAGAAGAAACAGCCTGACCCCCATAACTCTGGCTTTGTAAAGAACCTCTCCTCCCGTCGCTTAACACCGCCCGAATCCTCTGTTCTCGCAAAAGGACATGGATTCAACATATCATCTGGTCCCGCCCTCCCAAAACTAGTCGCGGCTGTTGAAGATGCGGTCCAGCACCTGGAGCCGCACGTCAGGGAAGAGGTCCGCCTGAAAGCGATTGGTGTCATCGCCAAGGTACCCCCCAAATTTCCGAGCAATCTGTCTCAACTGGAACGAAAAGCCCTACGCGGTCTCAGGGACGACACCGACATCGTCATACTCCCGGCAGACAAGGGCAACTCTACAGTGGTGATGGACCGACGCGACTACGAGGAGAAGGCGTCAGCCCTTTTGAGCAGTGGGGCGTATGAGAAGGTTCGCAAGGATCCGACTTCAAACACTCAGGCAACACTCAACAAAACCCTGGCAGAGATGTTCAAGCGGCATCCTGATTTCAAATGGCTTTACCTCCGCCTCATCTCCAGAAACGGCTCAGCTCCAGGTTTTTACGGGCTACCTAAAACTCACAAACCTGGCGTCCCCCTTCGGCCAATTGTAGACTTCACCCTGTCTCCTCTGCGACGTCTCTCTGACTACCTGCACAAGGTACTGGCGCCGCTCGCCGGCAGAACACCCACGCATGTACAGAATTCGCGGCATTTCGTCCAACTTGTCTCGAACCTTACCGTGGAGGAAGACGAAAGCCTAGTCTCATTTGACGTGGTGTCGCTATTTACCTGCGTACCGGTTCCCCTTGCTGTGTCCGTCGCTCGCCGCGCACTCGAAAACGACCAAACGCTGCACGAGAGAACTCCACTCAACGTCGATGAGGTATGTCGCCTTCTCGACCTCTGTCTGCGCAGTACCTTTTTCACCTACAACGGAGAATTTTTCAAGCAAACAACCGGAACTGCTATGGGGGCATCAATTTCAGTCACAGTGGCTAACCTAACCATGGAAGACGTCGAAAGCCGGGCCCTCTCCTCCTTTAATCCCAAGCCAAAGTTATTCCTCCGTTATGTAGACGACTGCTTTTGTGTGGTGAAAACCTCAGAGATAGAAAACCTCCAGAGTCATCTAAATTCAGTTGAACCGGCCATACAATTTACTGTTGAACATGAACAGCAGGGCAGCCTGCCTTTTCTGGATGTCCTACTTACAAGGCACGACAAAGGCCTGCAGTCCTCGGTGCACAGGAAGCCAACCCACACAGGACGGTACCTACATTTCGATTCGAACCATCCCATCCCGCACAAAGCATCTGTCGTGACGTCATTACTGAAGAGAGCCGACTCCATATGTTCCTCAAGTGAAGATAAAAGGAAGGAGAAGAACCGAGTCATTTCTGACCTCCAAAAGAACGGCTACCCAAGCTCATTCATCCGGCGCATTATCAGGAAGCAAGAAAGGCAAAACAAAATCCGGTCTATTATTTCCTCAGACGCATGCCAGAAGCGGAAACGTGTTTGCATCCCCTACGTGAGAGGCGTGAGCGAGACGCTCGGTCGCATTCTCGGAAAAGAAGGGGTGCTGACAACGCACAAACCGACCAGCACTATCGGTCGCCTTCTCCCCCGCCCAAAAAACCGGCAGCCCAGAGAAAAGGCCCAGGGCGTCGTGTACAAAATTCCGTGTTCCGTCTGCCCGGCGTCGTACATAGGGGAAACGAAGAACTTCGCGGAAAGGATGAACCAACACAAAGCGGACGTCCGTCACATGAATCGTCAACGCAGCGCCGTGGCCGAACACTGTGAAGGGTGTGACCACCCAATTGACTTCGACAGCACCATTGTATTGGAAACGGAAGCTAACCCACGCAGGAGGCTTCTACTCGAGTCGTGGCACATACAGCAAACACGAGAGAATGTTAATCGTTCCCTGGGGACTCTCCCCTCATCCTACGTCCATGGGCTGCGGCCATTGACCCGCAGGTCCTCCACACAGGGGCTTAAAAAGCCAAGCTGCGCTCGCCCGTAGTCACACCGTGAAGAAGGGGCCGAGCCGGTCCCGAAACGTCGTGTTTTTCCTGTATTTTACTTGGTTGGCGTCACTTACCTTCTCCTAACATTAAATTTCCCAACCAGACAGACTTCTGTCGAATGTTTTCTTTTTTATAGCCTGAGTTGCTTTGGGACGTTAAACCCCATTAGCCTACATGAGACCATTAACAAGCCTAACAAGATTAACAAGATTATTGCAGCAAATGCCTTCTTAAAATGTCGGGTAGCCTCGACTACAGCATTGTGCAGTCAGCGACTCTGATCCCGTAGTCTGTACATAAGCTACTAAAGCTGGGGATGTGGTAGACGAGATACCTCCTTAGGAAGTTTTCATCCAGCACTGAGCCTAAGGCAATTCAAAGTGTTCATTTCTATTGCGCCATAAATACAGGAGATTAGGTTGCATTTCACACCGAAAGACGGCCTTAGCGAAGTGAAATCAAATTTTTGAGACAACCTAGTGACACAAGCTGACCTTAAATGTCCAGCAGTTTTACCCTAGTCCAGTTGATATATCTTGTTCCCTGCCCCCCCCCCCCCCCCTCCTACCCCTTCGCTGTTCGCGCTTACGTTCCCTGTAAGTATTCATATGATTCCATTTGCCTTGCTTTCCTCCCATGGTATCACAGCTCGTACAAGATGTGCAACGGCAACGGTCCGATAGAACAACAGGTAGGCGCGGCATGGAACAACGAGTGCCCCATATCAGCCGGAACGTATCCGGGAGATTTGGACGTAAAGATTCCGAGCTTGGCCAGCCTTTTCATTGAGGTGAGTGCAAGGGATGTCGCGCTCATTCTCTTGGCACATGTCAGCAGTCAGTGCAATAGGGGTGAACATTTAACGAGCGACAACAGCAACTTAAACAACAAGAAAAAGCAATGTTTTCATCATGTCTTAATAAAGTTTAGAGAAGTGTCCAACAATAACCCACCTCGCTAGAGGTTGAAGTAAAAATAACAATAGAAAGCAAACATAAAAGGCTGGATACCACGGACGTCAAGGAAAAAAATCACCAATCTGTAGAAGTAGCAGTGCTCTAACGCTTTAATAAAACCACCTCCACAGCCAATAAAAACCAGACATAAAAACAGCGACAACAGTCGCAGCAGCAGCACTAGGAACAACTCTAAAAATGGTTCGCTAAGTTTTCACTAAGTTTGAAGAGAATTGTTGAAAAAGCAGAGAATAACTTGACGTTTTTGGGGCTGAAGCATTTAATAAAAATAGCACACTGGGATAGGGGAAGATGATAACGACTGAATACAAAGGACGCTAAAAAGCCAACCGTAGTAATACAATGTATAATGTTCAGCGGCGTGCAGTCAACTACACCCCTTGTGAACGTTCACAAGAAGGACAATAGTAAAAGCAACAAGGAAGACAACAAAGTTAATCACTCAGGGATGTTTAAATCAAATTAGGGAAGTGTCTATGAAGAACTTGTGCGATTTGGCACAATGCGTCTAATACCAACAGTGTTAAGGGGTCAGATTCGCCCTTAGGTCAATACAGTATACAAGGAAAACCAAGAGAAAAGCTCGATTTCTATGTTATGTTCAAAGCGTACGGTTACAGCATCATCGCCGCCACCGTCGTCAACCACAACAGTTGCAATATTAATAACACATAACCGCCTCTCAAATCGCTCTATTTTTCGTTCCCACTTTGCGTTCTTTGATGCTTTCTTAGTAAACATATATGGAATGTATGGGAGTACATTAATACTGATTGACAGTTTCGTTTTAATTCAACATGATTAACAAAACTCGTTTCTTCATCTTCATTTCTAGGATAACAAAATCCACGTGAAAATTGAGGGCTTCACTGATAATCAAACTCTGGGGTGCGTGGAATTTGATGTCACTGTGCAAGCCCAGTGAAGAAGAAGCCAAGGAGGGATTTACAGCGGCAAGAAATGGATTAAGAAGAATTATAAGGCCGGAAGAAGACCTGCGCTATTCCTGATCGTGTGATTTTTGTAGTCAGAAGCCACATGTGTAAAACCAGAACAGGCTCATATTGCTTTTTGTGATATACATTGTATCCGAAATAACCAATACAACTAAGATAAAACAGCCAATTAGTAATAAGCTCTTTCCCGCTGTCACCAATAAAAAAATGTGCGCAGCATTCTTATGTATCACGTGATCATGGAGACATTGCGGAGTACCTTTCGAACTGTCTGTGCGCGAAATATCTCGGAACCTCGAGAACTCTATGTGTTGGCGATTTCATCGTTTTAAATGTTCTTGACATGACATTAGTTTCGAACGCCACAGTGGTGCTGGGTCTCGGAACAGAATGAATGAATTGGTGCCTCGAATAAATCTAATACAGTTACCGTCACTTTGCGTTCCGCCACTTACTCAGTTATTTCGTGTCAAGAATCCACAATAAAATGTTGCTTAGTATAGATGTGTTGTCATCCCTCTTTCTTGAAAAGGCCAACCAAAGCGGCTCCGCAAAATGGCTGTTGCCTTTATATTGTCTTTCTCATAACTGTGCTTTGGTTAGCACAGAATGAAGGTAAGAATGAACAAGTAGCGTTGTGCATGAGCGACTGGCAACATATCTAATGAGAAGCGCTACACTCCCACAGTGGCGTAGCCAGAAATTTTCTTCGGAGGGGGGGGGGGGGGGGGGAGCTCATGTTGCAGCACCGCCTCCTTATAGAATTTGTGGAGGGATCAAACGCAAGAATAATAACTGCATATTGACAATGCCACTGTGTATTAGATAACGCTACGCACTGTTTAGACAAGTGAAATATGTATTTTTAAAATAAAAGAATGTATTCTTATGTCATAAAAATCATGGCACACATAACTGCTACCAATGCTTCCATGTTTTTGCGTATCTAATAAGTAAAGAAAAATAATATGAAGTCTAGAACTATATCAGTCCGAAACCAGCGAAGCAGTGCATGCCACTGATATGAAATAGTAAAGGCCATGAAATGAGCAAGTTGAAGACAAATCCTTTAATGAATCTTTGTTGTTCAAGAACCTTTACATTTCTGTACATACGCGACGGCCAGGAAAAAATCTCAATGACGCTGTCCTTCGCTTCAGTGTACTGCACAGCAGCAGCTGTCCCCGGTCATGTATTGCGAGTAATTGCGCCGAAATTTCAGTCGGGACAGCGAGCAAATGAATAAGCGAGGAGTTCTGCAAAATATACATTAGAAGTGCGAAGATAAAATGGAGTATTAGAAATGCGAAGATACAACTTGATAAAGGACAAAAAAAGTGTCACTGGAAACAAAGCCACTATGTATACAGAGAACCTCGCAACAAGGTATTCAAATACTCGTATGTCTCCATTAAATCTGCGTATCTAAGCAAAAGTCACTGTATATAACGCGTAAAACAAGGCAAATAAACATCTTGAGCAATAACAGATAGTAAACTTTACACACGGAAAGAGAGACGATCAAAACAAGAAGAAATCTATGACAGCAGAAGTCGCGATATATACTTGGGCCATATTGAGGTCGGTGACAGTTCGAAAAAATTTCGGGGGGGGGGGGGGTTGAAGCCTCATAAGCACCCCCCTGGCTACGCCCCTGCACTCCCAGCAACAAAATCATCAAGACAGTCTGCTCAGACGTCCCTATGATTATGCACTTAATAAAGTTGGAAATCCAATTCTTAGCTGTCAAGAGCATATGTATATATGCTTGAAAATCGCTTTTAACCTGCGTAGCAAAACAGATGGTCATTTTCCGCACCACGTTTTCTGTGCTGCGACCGTTCTAGAAAAAAAAAAATATTCTGGCCATCACATCCCTACTGAAATGTTCCGTATGAGCCGGTCGTATCGAATTATGAGAATATGGAGTCCGTGAGGTATAGAAAAATATATAGAATTGTATACCTTGTTTGCGCGGAGTCTATAAGCATTCTTTATAATCTCCATGTGATTTCCATTCTGTGTACGTAACGTCATATGGAGTCCGTAATTTTTCATGCGTGGAACCTTGTAGCCCATACCGACACCCTATTTTTTATACTTACTCCATAAAATTGCTTACAGAAGCGTATGGAATCATGGAACTCGCCATATGAAAACTTTCAGTAGGGATATTTTCGTATATCATAAGTTTTCAATATAACAGCCAATACAAACAAATCTCCTTTCTACAGGCTTGCATTTTTTTGCTATTAACGCTTTTGAGATCATCAAAATCTTTCCCCAATGGTTTTCTATGGAAGTTTTAACTTCTCTATGCGAGTGATGGAAAAACTTTAAAATAAAAGTTTTGATACGCATCGGAAGAATATACCACTAACATCAATATTTTCATAACAGTACCTTACAGTATTTAAATATTCCAAACTATTTCTCCAAGAATGCTGGACTTGGAGTTGAAAGTTGTCAGTGTGGTGTGCAGCCATGAAGGAGTTTTTTCTTCCATGTGTGCAGCCTGGGACTGAACCAGCAAAGCGGTCCGCACTAGTAAGCCGCCATCTTACAACCTTACAACTCATTATTGCTGCCAACATAGTTTTTTCTCGCTAAGTCAAGGTTGGGTAAAGGTTTGCACTTCAATCCCGAAACCACGACAGAGAAAGTAGCTATATGAAAGTCTTACACTTATTTTTTAGTTTTCAAACTTATTTCGTGATGTTTAGGATACTGACTGAACCCTTTGATTTAATTATGAACGATTGTGAACGATGCTCACCAGTAAACATTTTTGAAGTTTCGGTTTCAAACTTCCGTTTTCAAGCGTGGTTTGGGCTTAAGAGACTTAAAGAAAGGAGTCGCATACGTCATAGAGCCAGTTTAGTTTCGAGTGAGCGCTCTTCTGTGTGGTCTTCTTGCTTCTTCCTTCTTCTTGTTACAGCTCACCGTGGCCACGCAAGTATATTAGATACGCTCTAGAAGCACCCCCTTTTTTGTATAATTATTGAAAAAAAAAACAATGACTGAGAGCGGGTTAAACAGTTTGATTTTCAGCCCCATTTGGGCTGCAGGAATGGCGACATTCTTCACGAGAGAAAAATAGTTTTCTTTTTGCCTAAGCCTGCCCTTATCTTTAAGGCGCAAATAGAAATCAAATGAAATCCTGGGAACAACAACTGTGGAGGAAAAATAGTATCAAAGAAAGTGTTATTGAAACTTGGTTCAACCCAAGTTCTACTTGGCAATAGCCGCTCAACATTCATTTCAACCTTGCGGGTAAATAAATTGAGGTACCTTATGAAAAGCGTAATCTAGATACATTTCGCCAAGATCTCAGGTATAGCTCTTGACCTCATTTATGACAATACCATTGCTGAACATTCTTATAGAGCACTTGTCATTCGAGATTGGATTTAACTACCGGATCTACTCATGCGTTATATGTAAATTTTAGACTCCAGTACTGAAGTTGACATCTCTGTATTAATTGTTCCTTCCACCGGTCTGTCTCGCAATAAAGTTGTGGAGAAAGCCGAGAGCTAGCTGCGAAAATGATGGATTTTGTGCAAGTGTTTTTACTACATGACTTCTTCCAAAGGGCCTGTAGTAGGCACAAGATTGTGGCAACTCTTAGGGCTTTGTAAACCGCTGGGCATCTTTTCACGGCCTCGTGTAACTCTTGCCGGAGACCTATTCAGTTTGCTATGTGTATGTAAATGTCTGCCATGGCGCATATATTTTCAGTTCATTTCTGAGTGCGAACAGCACTGGTACTATTAATGTGCAAAAAAACGAAGCGGTCATCTAGAGGGTGTGTAGTAGGCACCAAATTGCGGCTAATTATGATGCTTTGTAAACCTCTGGATGTTTGTTCACAGCCTTTTGAAACTCTTTTGAAACACCTTTTCACTTTGCTACCTGTGCGTCAATGCTTACGATGCCTCATATCTTTCCAGTTCTTTTCTGAGTGCGAACAGCACTAGTCCTATGGATGCGCAAAAGGACGAATAAGGCCTCTTTTTCAGCCTCGTGTCAATACTGTGCGAAATTCACGTGTTCACTGCGTTCACTGAGTTCATGTAATTATAAATATCGGAAGCTTCCGGCGCACATTCAGGCGTGGGTAATACAGAGGAGTGAAAGAGATGCGTATACATACTACACTGCGCTAAGCAGTGCGGAAATATAAAAAAAAATTAGCTTAAAACAAAACAATTCAGCCGAAAGAAAACAAGATTGTCAGTTTTTATAAATAAATGGAAAGAAAACAGAACATCACTTAAACAGTGCGCAGTGTTTAGAACAAAAGTAAAATCCTGTGACTAAATTTCAAATAGATTGCATATTGAGGAAGGAAAACCTGAGGAATTTCTTTCATGGGATTAGAAAGAGAGAGCTTGTGAAGTGGGTTTAAGTACTGAATTTGAAAAAAAAAAAGAAAAAATAGCCCTGACGTGAAGTCAGTGTGTTTGCTCTTGCAACCGCACTGATATTTCAGAAGCCCTTGAGTTTGTTAGCAAGTAATTGTGGTTTATAGAAAGCAATGGGAAGCACCCTGTAGCAGTGAAGTAATTATTAATTATTGTCAACCAGAGAGCAGTGATCGGCTGCACAGTAAAGCTATGCCACTTTCTCAGAACATTTGCAGGTGAAAAAAAAATTACGAGGAACTTTAGCGGCTAAAGTGCTGAAAGGCGAAAGCCTGAGTGCTGCATTCTGCTACGTGATTGTTCACTGCACATTTTGTTGGTGCATTAATTAACTGCCAATTAATGACGCTTAAGCTTCGCCTTTAGAAGTGGAACGCGACAGCGTGTTGTAGCGCTGCCAGGGAGTCCACGGAACGCCACCACCCGTTCGGCGCGATGCGTTGCCCTTTGAACGCAACGCTTTTTGAGGAAAGGAAATGGGGCTGTAATTCTCTGTCGTCTCGGTGGACACCTGAGCCGCACCGTACAGGAAGGGAGGAAGTGTCAGTGAAAGAAGAAAGAGGGGCCGTAATGAAGAAAATGAAAATTGTGTTTGAGGAAAGGAAATTACGCATTAACTGTCTCACATATCTGAGTAGACACTAGTCGAAAATTGTATTTGAGGAAAGGAAGTTGCGCAGTAACTGTCTCACATATTTCGGTGGACACCCGTCAAAATTCGCGCCTGGTGACGTCACGACAATTTGGACCAATCTGAAAAGCGGACAAATACGCCTTGCTCGTCGGTAAATTGGTTTTTGAGGAAAGGAAATGTATCTGTCTCTCATACCTCGGTGCACACCTAAACCTCGCCGTAACGGGAAGGGAGGAAGATGGGAGTGAACGAAGACATCGTATTCACTAGACGCACCTTTGTTCATTCCAAACCATCGTGCTGGCATGGCGGAGTGGAAGCGTGCTCGACTCGCACTCCGGAGACCGGGGTTCGATTCCCAAGCTCGGCAAATTTCTTACTTGGTTTTATTTATTTATCTGGTCGGACTAGAAAGGTTAATTAGACTAAGACTAATTAGTTAAGTAAGCAATTAACTAATCTCAAACTTACTTGGAGCATCACTATACGACCCCTTTAATTGGTTGCATGGTTAGTAGCCAAAGTACAATTGGCCCCGATTGAAATTCGCGCACTGTGACGTGACGACCGTTTCGACCAACTGAAAAGCGTGACATTCTCTGTCGACAGCTCCTGCTTACAACGATGAGGCATTAAAGGCTTCCGCCTTAAAAAAATGTACCCCTATGATGAGAACAAAGAGGGTGCCAGTGTCTAAGTTGACCGCTCTCGAATTTAAGCTTATCAATACTTTTTCTTTCGTACTGTAGTTATTTGGAAAATACAAAACATACACTCGTCGAATATAACGGTGAACGAGCTAACAGGCAAGTCAGATTTAGTAAAAGTGCTTCAAGCTTTTCACTTTCTCATATAAACTTGTACATTCAGTTTTGAGAAATTAGGCCTCTGTTATCCTGTTATCACCTGTTATCCTGTTATCTGCTGGCCGTACTGGTTACCCCAGATATCTGCGCGTCAGATAACTAAGCAGATGGCCGGACAATTTCGAAGTGATCAATAACAATAAACTGGAACGATGTTACTCCAACGTGTCCAACACATTCGAGAAGCAATGCGCCCTTATAAAAAAGTTTTAGACAGTCTGTAGTTTGTCCATGGACTTCTGTCTATAAAGTCTATAGACTGTCTGTAGACAAATCCTAGAGAACAGTCTATAGGCAATACAAATGCCATAGACAGTCTATAGACAATCTATAGAATTATGGCCATACAATTTTAATAGACTTTTGTCTATGGAGAGTCTATAGAGTATGAATTGATAAAAAGCAATATCTATAGGAAGTCAGCAGAGTCAATAAGAAGTCTATAGTCTGTCTATAGACCATTTTTATAAGGGCGGTTTTCCAAGATGTCCAAATATCCTACTAGTTATCTGACTCTGAAAATAAACACGGCGCCTGGCTCACAGTACCCGTAGTACATGGGCCTGTTTTCCCTACGATGAGGGAAAAACGCGCAGGTCAAATAGGGGCACTATAGCCGGCGAAGAGGTGCTTTGTTTTTCGGCGAGGTGCCACGCATGCGCTTCCATGAACGTGGTATAGAACAATGGACGGATATGTCGCTGACATCCAGGAAATGCTGGGACAGTGACAATGAAATCGATAGTATGATACCAAGCGGGTTGCTCGCTTAGACAGACCGTAAGGGCAAGAGTCGATGGCAGCGGACAAGCGAAAACATGCATAACGGTGCACGTGGCATAACCAATGTTGCAACGGAGCAATGACCCATTAGTACATCAAACCATTCAACACGCAGAGGGCGCCAGAATGTCAGTCATTTTATAGGCTCGGAAATGATTGATAACTGAGCATCACACGCCATCCGACGAAACTAATACGCACAAAAAGCTCCGCTTAAATAGTTATTCCAAAAGCCTATTTTAAACTTTACTCTATGCATTTGTCACCTTTGGTAGATGTCTGAAGAGTGAACCTGTGTTTAGGATAATTTAAAAGCGGAAAAGGCAGATGACGCGTTGCGACTAACAAGGCTAATTGAGAAATTGGTTGCTGTTGATTTCACTGCTTAGGTGTAGGATGTCCACGAAAGCCCTGTGCGATTATTTACCCGTTGTCAGGCGCAAAAGTACTAAGAATTGTACTAGATGAAAATAGGTATATTTCACCTGTAACACGGGTAGAAACTCAAGAAAATAATTAAAAAACATAAAATTCAAATCATCTCTTTGAAAACAAGTAGAACCGCGCGTTTCCCAAGGGACAAGGTATGCACGATCAACGGCTCGTGCAGAAAGTAGAGTGTCGGACAGGGTTTATCATACGGCGTGTTAGAGAAACTGTATGAACACCTATTTTTTTTTGAAGTTTTTGATTGTAATAACTAAAACTTCTGAAGATTTTTCGGTGGAACTTGCCAAAAGAAATGAAAAAATCAAAACCGGCCCTCAGTTCCAGTCTCAAACGATTTCTTTAAATTCGGGTACACTTGCGGCAAGGTCGCAAGCATGTGAGGCTTGTGTCATATGACTCGCCCATGAACATTTTTCTTTTTTTTTTTACTGCAGCGGTGGCCTATTGGCCTGAGCATCTGCTTCGCATGCGAGAGGTGCGGGCTTCGATCCCCAGTGCCGTCGGGTAGCCAAAAATGGGTACAGTCTTTCCCCTGGTGTGGTGCTTGGCTTAATCAGGGTGAAATGCTAGGGAAATGGGTCTTTGGCCCCACCTTACGTAGTAGAAAAATACCTACGGCCATGGCGCTCCTTGGCCACCGATGCCCTTGGGCCAAAAAAATTCATGATGATGATGACGACGACGACGATGATGATGATGATGGTGATGACGACGACGACGATGATGATGGTGATATGACGGTGGTGATGATGATGATCATTCTTTTTTCTTTATTTCTTGTAGTGAACAAACGGCATCTTATTGCTGACTCAGTGCTGAGCGGATAGCGCCATTTCTCGTCCGCCCATGCTTCGCCTCTTGTTCAGGACAGGAAGAGTGCGCTGACAGCTGCGGAAAGTCTGCAGAAAAATTATCTGCCGTCCGAGAGCAAGGCAAAATTTGAAGTGTGAATTAGTTTTGATGTAGTTATACAAGACCATAACGTTCACCAATAAGAAATACTTTCGCTATGCTTTCTGATGGCGTACACTCCGAAAAGCTTTTATCCATTGCTCCGCAATGGGAATTACTCGGGAACGCCTGTGCGTTGTCGTTTCTTCCCCATGCCTACGTACACTTGGCATGGATTTTTGTTTTTATTTGGAAACACTTTGCCCGGGAGACTGTTCTTGGCCGTCGGATTCGATGTCAAAGTAAATGGCGAGCACCGCCAATTTGTGGTCAGATTACTTCTCCCTCTTTATTTCGATTTCAAACAGGCTAATATACAGCTCAAAAGCTCCTGTTGGAGGTTGGGTTCGGGAGCCGCTGCTTGACGGAACCTCAGTCAAGTCGATGGCCGTTCTACCAGGAAAGGAGTGCCATCGAGTGAAGGAGTTGGGTGATGGGTGAAAGAACGTGACTAGGTTTATTTACATTTCGTGCAGCGTCAGAAGCAAACGGCAGAGTTTCTCGGCCGCACTCGTTGCCGAGTTATATCGGGCTCTCCTTCCCTAAAGTACTAAATGGAGGGCGCCTGTGCCAACAAAGGAGTGCCCTGTAAAGTTCGACTTTGCGCACGATCCCGTACTCTCTCACTCGCGGACATGCCCCCGTCCCGTGTTTGAGCTTGAGGGTGAGAAGGATGCCGACAAGGTAGCGTAGGCTGCAGTAGGTCATCACTTGTTATTCCATGGCCAGCTGGTGGTCGACACGTGTTACCGACACCTCTACTTTATAACATCCGATGCGTCAGGCGGGAGCGCCGGAGGGCAGCCACCGGAAACGATGACCTTTGTCACCAGACATGGTAGCGGCAATTCAGGATAACATCTGCCTGCTCTCCGCAGCGTCGCACGTGTGTAAACGCCAGAAGTTGGGCCTTTTTGGCCCAACTGGGCCGAGTGTGAAAAAGTATATTGCCCCCTTGGGAAGGCGAGTGCTTCTGCAAAGATTGACGGCGTGCCTCCACGGAATGGGAGATGACAAGGATACCAGAATCACATATAAGAAATAGTAGTTGGCTACCTCACTGGTTGAGAAGTGCTTGCCTTTCATTAATTGATTCGATGAGTTATAAGCCACGTGATATCAGTGTGAGTTAATTGATTGTTCATGCCGAATGCGAGAACGCTTGGATTAAAGCGGCTTGTTTAGTCAGATTTCTCAGTGGATCAGCCACAGTTTTCTCCTTGTTTCATGGTTCCTTGAAAACAAAACAAAATCAACCTTGTGATGAACATCGTCTTCGAGTAACATGACGAATTATCAGCAACGAATTAGCGAGACGCCCCCACTCCACAACATAGGCATCTTATCATCAACCTACAGTCAGTCAACACTCTCCGGAGAGGAATCGAGCTGTCTAAATGATCTCGTTGAACAAGCCACTAATGGAGGCAGTTGCGATAATAAACTGCCCGAGATTAGCTGTCTCACGTGCTATTTCCGAGAAATTAAGGTCCTTGTGAGCAGCTGTTACGTCTGAACATTGAGTGTGGTATGATACGCAGCAATTCGGTCGCCCAATGCTCTGAGTTATGAATACGAAGGAAAATAAATAAGTTGTGGTCAATACTCAGCGCATCCTGCATACAGGGTAGGAAACTTACTGTCGATTGTCATTTCGACCGCCGTGTAGTACAAGTTAATACATCATGCATAAAACAAGCATAAAGCACGCGTAAAGCAGCCAGAACATTACTCAAACGAGCAAAACAAAATATCTGCCGTCTCTTTGCAGTTGAGTCGCATTATTGCAGTCGCCACCCCACCGCACAGGAACCACGCCACACGCATAGCGCGCAGTACGCGAAGACCGAATGGGACCTAACATGTCGCGGCGAGGCGAAAACAGGCACACATGGTGGCACAAAAGCAGCCCAAGCCTGAAAGTGGAGGCGAGGGTATCGAGGCACCTTACACTAATTGCGATAGAGGCGCCACCACGCGAAACGCGCACCCTATGTGAAGACAGAAGCACGCTGGGAAAGGCCAGTCGACCCTTTATCTTCACCCAATACGGACAAGCCGGCTGTGGTGTGATCAGCGCAATTTACAAGTCACTATGGCTCCAAAATTGGGGCAAATCATTGCGAAAGCTGCAGCGTTCACGTCTGGGCAAGCTCGGCAAGCCCCGGCTGCGACCTTTCGGTGACAGTGCTCACAATAAGTGCATAACACGTCATATGGTCATAAAACATCGCTTAGGTAAGTATTAGACGTTAGTCTGCAGCTGGTCTGGATGGTGGGAGGTTATTTGGAGTAGACAGCATGGACACAGCATTTAAAACAGGAAGATGAGTTGTTGGATAAGTTGGTTTGAAACAGGGTTTAAAACAATTTAATACAGGTCTTAAAGTACCTTAGAGTACTCGCGTCAGGCTCGTTATCTTGCGTCTTGAACATCATCATGCCAACAGCTCAGCAGCATGACACTACATGCCTCTTGACAGGGCATGCAGAGACGTCGCTTTCGCTTCTATGTACCTTGATTAAAACCCTAACCAGCATCTCTCATAGCATTACGCCGTTGACGATTTTCTCTTCTTCGTGGCCTCTCAGGAAAAAAAAAAATATTTGACTATCGCAGACATGGGCCACAAGTTAAAGTAGGTCGTTTTCGATCCAAGGGTGTCATTGTAACAACCTTCTCGAATAGTCATGTGAACATTTAAATGAAAAATCAGAAAGAACCAAAACACAAATATGGATCGCAGCTTCGAGGACGGCGCCGCGCAGCGTATTGCAACAGCGAGCTCATAGGCTCCGGAAGGCCGTATTCTAGTACAGATAAGTGCGACTTCTGTAAGCATTAACCCCGTGCCTGTACTGGGTGGGCGTCCTTGGCATGCATGGGTAGCGGCGACAAAATCAATGCCGTCCTGTGTAGGACGCACGTGCTTCTGCCGCAAAGTCAGAAGCAAGGGCAGGCTCTGAAGTGTGGAGGAACTATGTCTGTGGTATAAATAGTTCCCCACCGATGCCCCGTTCGAACCACAACTGCAGAGTTTGACGACGACTGGGAAGAAGAGTTTAGGTTCCGGAAGCACTAGCTGAAACTTGTCGTGAGGACGATGATTGCGACAGCTTTGCTTCTAGCTTTTGTGGGCCTTGTGTCCGCATCCACTCAAACTCCGAGCATCCAAGAGTGCTCTGGTACGTTCCGGCTTGTTTTCTTCTCGAGAGACACGCAGTCATGGGACTGACTGGTTGAACATCTGCAGATTATTTCAAAATCAAAAAGTTGGAATAAGTTTGTGTTCGTGTTCTGCATGTAACGAAAATTTTTGGTTAGAAAGAGGAGTACTCCTGGTAGTCCCAAAACTGAATGGGTAAGTTTTCGATTGCCTTTGTGTATGTCACGTTATAAGGCAAATTATAAGAACTTTGCGAGATTATGGTAACAAATTTATCCAACCAGACTGCCAAATTAATTCAATTTTGTTTGACAATTCACTTCTTTATTCATGCTCTTTGGAGGCCTAGAGATGGCTTTTGCTAAATGAACAGTGTGCTCGTTGTTAAGAATATACGAGAGGTCATACTTCATAATAACCCGCGTTGGTTTCGGGAGGTGGCGGGTTCGACTGCCGCTGCTGGCCGGTTGCCTACCGGGTTCTTCCATTGAGTACAAGCCATGGCTTGGACTGGTGATCGGATTTCAAGGGTGAATAGCTCGGAATGGGAATGTAGTGGCTTGCGCCTACTTTGCAATAGCTAAGTATTCGAGCAACACTTGTTGTTGGGCTAGTTGGTAATACATACTTCTGAAGGAACCAGCGCACAAAACACAACGGACAAGAAAAAGGTGGTACACGACGGACAGGAGCGCTGAGGAGCGCTCCTGTCCGTCGTTTACCACCTTTTTCTTGTCCGTTGTGTTTTGTGCGCTGGTTCCTTCAGAAGTAAGTATTCGAGGTCGTTTTGGTTGCATTCACTGTGAAAGAAGATGTTTCCTAACCTTTGTGCACCCCGCCGCGGTGGCTCAGTGGTTACGGCGCTTGGCTGCTGGCCCGAAAGACGCGGGTTCGGCCCGGGCCGCGGCGGCTGAATTTCGATGAAGGCGAAATTCTAGAGGCCCGTGTGCTCTGCGATGTCAGTGCACGTTAAAGAACCCCAGGTGGTCGAAATTTCCGGAGCCCTTCACTACGGCGTCCCTCATAGCCTGAGCTGCTTCGGGACGTTAAACCCCAATAAACCAAACCAAACCAACATTTTTTACTTCTCGCAAGAATAATCTGCACGATAACAAAGATGTTGGCACGGGCTTCAGCGGGAATTAAGATACAGCAGAGACAATAGCAATGAAGACCAGAAAACGCCATATGCAATATTTCTAGCGCGAGGGAGAGAGAAAGAGAGGGTATATTGAGACTGGATAGAAGTGCAAAAAAGAGTTAAAGTGGAAAAGAATGTACCTTTATTTTCACTTCTCACTTTTCATGTTTTAGCTGTGATGATCAGAATGTTGCTTAGAGGTCAGCTAGAAATAGCAGATTATGGGCATTTTAAAATACGAGACCGCATGCTACGTTTTGAGGGGTCGTTTGCAGTAATCCACGGATTATCACCGGCGAACCTCTACATGTAATCATGCGTTGTGCGCTCACCGCGAAAACGTTAGGTGGTGGCCAAACTCTACGACACGTACAAAATTATTCAGGATCTGTGTTTACTACTTACGTTATTTGTAGGAAAAAAATTGCAGTATAAAAGTTGTAGGGGTTTAAAGTAGTTAAACCGAGTAGACGTGCGAAAGCAGGTGTTCATTCTTTCTTTGGAGGATACACATAAGCTTCGCCTTAATCGTATAGCGGGATATCTTTAGTGTATGAATGCCCATATATCCAGAGTTGGTCCTGCACTACTTCCCGAGCTTGCCGAAGTTACTTGAGTAAGCTCGGATTTAACTAGGGTTGCTAAGAAACGACACAAGTTTGAAAGAACGCACATACGCTGACGAGATTCCTGGTCGGTGTAGATTAGCGCATGAGGGTTTTCGCGCTAAATGTTTCATCATCATCATTGTCAGCCTGACTACGCCCACTGCAGGGCAAGGGCCTCTCCCATGTCTCTCCAATTAACCCTGTCCTTCGCCAGTTGCGGCCTCCGTATCCCCGCAAACTTCTTCATCCCATCCGCCCACCTAACTTTCTGCCGCCCCCTGCTACGTTTGCCTTCTCTTGGAATCCACCCTTAACGGCCAGCAGTTATCTTGCCTTCGCATTACATGCCCTGCCCAAGCCCGCTTCTTCCTCTTGATTTCAACTAGGATGTCATTAACCCACGTTTGTTCTCTCACCAACTCCGCCAGCTTCCGATCTCTCAACGTTACTTCTATCATTTTTCTTTCCATAGCTGTCTGCGTTGTCCTTAACTTAAGCTGATCCCTCTTTGTTAGCCTCCACCTTTCTGCTCAATAACTGAGTACCGCTAAGATACAGCTCTTGTAGACTTTTCTCTTGAGGGATATTGGCAAACTGCCATTCATGATCTGAGAGAACCTACCATATGTGTTCCACCCCATTCTTATTCTTCTAGTTATTTCCCTCTCATGATCAGGATCAGCGGTCTGTACCTAAATGTTTATTGAAAGCTAACTGGATTTTGCGAAACTTCACGGAACGAACAGCGGTATTTGCTCGTGAAACAAAGCTCATAATTATCCCGTTACTGTTGCTTGCAGGGAGTTCGGCGAGCACCATTCTAGTCATCGACGACGTGACCGCGTCTAACGTCAAAGTCGGCTCGACCATGACCCTCAAGTACAGTGTTCAGTTGAAGGAACAGGTGTCTGGAAATCCGCAACTTGCGTTCACTATGACGTCAGGAAGCTCGAAGTTGCCGTGCCTCAGCAATGTCGGCTCGTGGTGAGTGAAATTAAGTCCGTGCCCTGCTTCTTATGCCAGAGACGAATATGCTTGTTTTTCTTCGTACGAAATCTTTAAATGAACAAAAATGACGAATCGAATTAAGTCGACCTATGACAGATTTCAGAGTTCAAATAGTAAAGAGGCAAATTTATCTGAAAACGGAACTTTTGAAAAGCTGGAAAAGAACGAAGGAAAATACTCGTATTGTTGCAAGTTTCCGTGTTCACAAGTAACTACAATGAAGTCACGAAAATTATTTGTACTGACAGGCTACGCCGCTTTACTCTTTCAAACAGTGATTGCGGAGCTACTTAAGCTAATTTTACAGATACAAGAAAAAAAACATAACTAGACGCCAGCACAATACACTACACTATCTTCCAAACAAGATTTTATTTGAAGAATAGTTCCTTGCCACCATAATTTAGAAAGAAAAACTGGAAAGTAGGAAGAGAGAGAGAATTAAGGTTTTTGGCACCCGCCAGAGAATTTGACAGGAAGTCAAATCCCTTTAATTTTCAATCAACAGTAGCGGAAAAAAAAACCGAAAAGAAAGCTATGAAAGGCGCTTAATTCTCACGTTCTGTTGTCTAGGTATGGCGAGGAAGCTATAAGCGGTAAAGTGTTGTGTGTTATGTTGGGTTTTGTGGCACATAGGCAACTAAGGCCATCATGCGCCAAACGCAAGTTTTAATATGTCTGTTTGGTGTGAACAAGTTTAGAGATTATTTTGTAACCCTACAAGAGGTTTCCAGCGATAAAGTGATTGTGCGTCGACTAACAATTTAGTTGGAAGTCAGCACTTGTGTTGTGCGGTAACTGTGAAATGCTTTGTGCATTGTATTGTAGAATTAGCTATATATAACAGACCAGCCCGCATCAGGGCGTGGAATCACTGCGACTTTTTTTTTTCATTGATGTCACGAGTTTGAATCAAGTGGCGCAAAAAAATTTCGTTTTTAAATTGTCTTCTCGGCAATAAATTGATGTTTTGCCCCGGTATAATCATGAACATCGCTGAAAAGAACTTAGCAATCCATTTTTACTAAGCACAGGATTTATACGGACTTGTCAGTACAATACGTTCGAGCTCAAGTTAATTGGGCATTAAGAATGTAAGCAAGCTGAGTGCAAGAAATTAGTATTGTAGGAGGTCACATAGTTAAGAATTGTCAGGGAGGCCTCGTGCCAAGCTAATCTCAGTATCCCAATTGGATATTATCTACCCCTCATCGGCCACCGCGGTGGCTCATAGATAAGGCGCTCGTCTACCGAGCCGGAGTACCCGAGTTCGAACCCGACCGCAGCGGCCGCGTTTCGATGGAGGCGAAACGCAAGAGGCGCCCGTGTGCTGTGCGATGTCAGTGCACGCTAAAGATCCCCAGGTGGTGGAAATTATTCCGGAGACCTCCACTACGGTACCTCTTTCTCTCTTTCTTCTGTCACTCCTACCTTCCTTCCTTCCCTTACGGCGTGATTCAGGTGTCCGCCGAGATATGTGAGACAGATACTGCGCCATTTCCTTTCCTTAAAAAACCAATTTACGAATTTATTTACCCCTCATCGCTGCCAATAAGGACACACAAATTTAATGCTTTATGAACGCTAAATGGCAGCTGTGGTTGGAGCACCAGATGACTAAAGACTTCGGTGAGTTTAAAAGCAAAAATTGTTTTTTTTTTTTACTCCAGCTTTTGAGGGCATAACCAATGCCACTGAATTAACGCCGTTTATGGACTTTCTGCCTAGAGCGTAATAAAAGAGTAAAAGCTTTTTCGTCGCGTTTTTTTAACACCTAACATTGTCCCCTCATTCTGAGGGTAAGAAGCCCAGAAGTTCTTCCTCCTACAGCTTCTTGGCGTAGAAGAGCGTAAAATCTTTAAATAAATTTATCTGCCCTGCGTCTTGCAGTACGTACAAATTATGTGGAGGCACCGGGAAAATTGAGAAGCAAATCGCCTCTTCCTGGAATAACAAGTGCCCCATACCCGCGGGGAACTATACGAACAGTCTGGACGCCCAGATACCAAGTTTGGCCGGAGTCTTGATCACAGTGAGTGGTAACGTTCTTGCTCACCTTTTGTGTCCCACGTGAATTCGGCCATCTGCCGTGGTTCCCAAATTCGTTTACAGCTGGCATTCAGTGCAGTGTATACGCATTTAGGCTTCCTTTTACATGGCATGACAGCTTAAAGGGGAAATTGAGTTTAATTGAAACTGCCGAGTTCGCTTTCACATACGCTTACTAAGACATAGGTCAATCGACCAACCAACCTCCTCTAATGTGTCGCCACATTTGCAATGCTTAACATAATTCAGGCATATAAGAGAGCCTCTTTGTAGTATAGTACTTGCAGCATTTGCAGGCTATAGAACGTGCAGTATACCAGACATCGCTTCAAGTTTCTTGAGATGCTTGGCGCATAATGTGACATGCAAGATGTTAAATTTCCAATACACGAGTACAGAGGGGTACCCGGAGCCTTCCTTAAGCGCTTTGCTCTACACATTTGAGAAAAAACTACACTATGATCAATCAATCAATCAATCAATCAATCAATCAATCAATCAATCAATCAATCAATCAATCAATCAATCAATCAATCAATCAATCAATCAATCAATCATTGTTTATAATTTGACTGTTATTTAACTGGATAAGCATAATCTCAAGGATTAGCAGAAAGTATTCAAAGAAAACGCTCAACTGGTGATATAAAACTGCAGCCACTGACTACGGGACCTCGTTCTGTATAAATTCAACTACCTTGTATTTTCTTTTTTTATTACAATAAACTGCCTCTTATTCTGATTCTTAGAGTAATAATTACCGCATGGGCTCTCATGTTTAAGCTTGCGGTATCATGTTAAATTTTCGATTAACCTTTTAGAATAGTCTATGGTAGTGTGTTAAAAGTTTTAGCGCCTTTTTTGGTTTTAGCACTGTCGCTGTGCTTGAGTAAGTGAAGAACCTCTTTCTATATTTGTTATTTTTTTGCAGACCGACAGCATACACGTCAAAATAGAAGGCAAAAACAATGGCAAAACGCTGGGGTGTGTAGAGTTTGACATCGATATCGAAAAGTAGCCAAGCGAGCAATAAGGAAATGCAGCTAGCCACCAGTCTTCTGCACGCCCGAACAGCGCATGCGCACCACCAAAAAAGCCACAGTTGGGAACAGTGCGTGACGTTGTCTTCTGCAGGTGCTGTGGTAAGCGTGCGAAAGCCCTGAATATAGCAGCGCAAGTCACCGACAAGAATTCGTCCTGAATTCATTGGACAATAAAAATGTTTCTATTGTAGCGCGTTACTAATGTGGCGTGGTTACTACTGCACACTACAAACAGAAAGTAGTTAAAAAGGAGTAAACTGTCCTCTAGCGCACACCCTTTTATAAATTGGTGCGCGCTAGAGGACACTTTCGTAACAGACACTAATATAAGTGCAGGTTTTGTGACTAGGCCTGAATATTTGCTGAGCTAGGTTCCGCTGCTTCTGCTGGCTCAAGACTATGATAACTGGATGTATTTGAAGCAGTCTGAAGTCACGCAGTGTATTAAAATTTGCAGTTTTGGCTGCTGCTTGTGATGCTAAACAAACGTCAGGGATGCTGCAGTGGCACTACACTGAATCATTCACACGCGAATACGCTTTAATGGTTTGAAGTCGGCAGGCATGCGGTTTTAACACGAGAGGGTTTACCTGAGGTGCCTTTAGCAAATTATTTTTACCTGGGAATAAATTTTATTGTAATTGCTATGTTGAGTTAGTGAAACAATTATGCACTCTTTGGTCAAGCTTTGTAATTCCGGGGTGCACTAGACAGTCTGTGGATTTTCACCTTGACAGGTGCCCATTACGTTTTAAAGAAGGAAGTTATATCACTTTTCTAATTTTGTGAACGGGTGTTACGTTGTTGATTTAGAAATCCATTATTGACCTCCATCTAAAACTTCGAGAGTTTGCAAAACGTGGCGGGTTTTTGGGTTTTTCGCCGCAAGGATTTTGTGCCATGTTTAGGGAGTGCAGTACCTTCGCTATTACATTACATTTACATTTACATTTGCATTTAAATTTTCTTTTACATTTACGTGCAATATCCCATGCTTTCATATGCTCGAAAATTAACGTAGGCGATAGCCTGACATGCTTGCTTTGACGACGTTCATTATGCGTTCTTTCCGGCAAAATTCTTTCATATTATTTTTTTCGCCGCCGCGATAAAGACCGTTTCCGCTGGGATGGGTCTGAAATGCTGTTTAGCGGTGAATGAATGCAGTCTGGGGCATTATATATATGCGATATCATGCATAAAGATGAACAGCAGTTTAGCAGCATCCCTAAAAGAAAAACATTTGAAGGTTTATCTTGCTTGTAAGCCATGTGCAGGAATTGGACGTAATCGAAGATTCATAGAAATGAATTGAAGACAACGAAGAGACCTATGGCAAGGAAACAGTTCCGAGTAACGTTAAGGGAAACGGAGATAGGAGAGGGGACCACTGAAAAAACAAGAAGTAGCAATGTCTTAGTTAAAGTGAAGAAAAAGAAATGGTCATGGAGAGAACGTGTAATGCGAAGCGAAGGTAACAGATGATCCCCGAGGGCAACAGAGAGGATTACAATACGTGGGAAACGTAGAGGCCCCGCGGAGACTAAGGAGGGCAGATGAGATCAAACAAGTTTGCGAAGAACCGTAGGATGCACAGCACAGGATTAGTTAGAGGTGTATGAGAGAGGCCTTTGTCTTGCATGTACAACATTTCCGGATAAAAATTTTTAAAATTAGAAAATTGTAATATACTGCTATGGAAATAATGAAGGTAATGGTCCATTCTTCTTATATGTGACGAAATATTTCATATAAAGTGTTCCCATCGATCGCATGGAACAGTAAGGACTGTCTTAGAAAAGCAATGGGGAAAGCTTTTGACGAGAACAAATACGTTAATAGAAGAAATACAGGACTGCAGTCGGGTGAACTGTGAACATATCGATTGTTATACTGAAATCTTACATTCAGTGAAAAAATTGCGTTCATAAATGGTTTCCTGCTCAAAAATACTTTTGTCCAGGATTGTTGGGTATGTAGGCTTGCGATAATGGTGACCTGTAGAGCTTTCCTACTAACTCTGTCCAGAAGTGGCTGTTTACCGCTTACTTCGTGCGGAATTGTACATAGTTGTGCGGAAGAATCAATGAATGCTGTGTTGAAATAAAGCCCATGGCATTACTTGTCTGACCAAAGCAGACGTACTCTTCTGCATACTGATTTTACGCATGGCTCTTTGTTAATAAATGTTCGCTTACTAACGAACCGCATGAAATTTAAGGACTCATAACTACCTCTGCACTTGCATTCATGTTTTTCCCGCCGTCTCAGAAAAAAGTATAGAAAACAATTCGCGAAGTTTCATTTTTCCAAATAAGCTCGTTATCTTCCAAGCTCACAACGTGCGACAGCGAGCTCACAACGTACGGACTCCACCGACAAGCTGACATGCACCGAAATCAACAAGCGCTACGTGGAACGCTTGGCCGCATACACTACTTTTTTTTTTTTGTTGGAACATACAACGTGCAGCTCTTGAATCCACATGGCACATATCTCATAGTTGCCCCTCACTGACAGTGCTCACAATGAGTTCATGTGTCGTCACATTGTCGTGAAACACTGCTCAGCAGGTATTAGACGGTAGTCTGTAACTGGGCTGCACGGTGCGTGGTTATTTGGAGAAGACAGCGTGAACACTACATTTAAAACGGGGCTTAGAGCGCATTAGAGTATACTCATGTTGTGCTCTTTATATTACGTCTTCAACGTCAACATGCCGACAGCTCAACAGCATGACGCAACATGACTCCTGACAGGGGAGGCAGAGACGTCGCTTTGCTTTTTATGAACCTTGATTGAAACCCCAACCAAGATCTCTCATGACATGGTGCCGTTGATGATTTTCTCTTCTTTGTGGTGTCTTATATATAAAAAAAGGATTTGACTATTGCTCACATAGGCCACAATTTAAAATAGATTGGTTTCGTTGCAACGTTGTCATTGTAATGACCTTCTCATCTGGTCATGTGAGCATTTAAAAGCAAAAACAGAAGGAACAACTACACAAATATACTTCGCAGCTTGGGAGGACGGCGCTGCGCCACGTATTGTAGCGCCGCGCGCATAGGCTCCAGAGGGCCGTATTCCAGTACAGATAAGTGCAATTTATGCGAACATCAGCCCCATGCCTGTACTGGGTGCATGTCCTTGGGATGTATGTGTAGCCACGATGAAATTAACGTCGTCCTGTGTAGGGCGCACGTGCCAATGTCGCTAAGTCAAAAGCAAGGGCAGGCTGTAATGGGTTGGAATAGTTATGTCTGTGGTATAAATAGTTCCACGCCGATGCCCCGACTTCAACTGCAGCTGCAGAGCTTGACGACGACTGGGAAAAAAAGAGTGTGGGCTGTGCAGGCACTGGCTGAAAGAAACTCCTCGTGAAGACGATGATTGCGGCAGCTTTGCTTCTCGCTTGTGTGGCCTTTGCGTCGGCGTCCACTCAAACTCCGAGCATCAAAGAGTGTTCTGGTACGTTCCGGTTTCTTTGCCCCTCGAACGATGCGCAGTCAAGAAACGTATTTCAATATCAAAAAGTTGAAGACTTCGTGTTCGTTACGCTCTGCCGTTTTTTATGTCACGTTGAAGGTAAATATAAGATCTTCTCAAAACAATGCTAGTTTGTCGAACCAGTGAGCCCAATTCATTTATTTCCCTTAATTCACTCGTTTAATCACGCTGCTAGGAGGTTTAGGGATGACTTTTGCAAATGAACAGTCTGCTCGTTATTACGGATATATGAGAGGTCGTAGTTCAAAATATCCCACTTTGTTTCGGGAGGTGGTGGGTTCGACTACAGCTGCCGACCGGTTGCCAACCGGTTTCTTCCATTCGGTACAATCTATTACCTGGGTCTGGTGATCGGCTTTTTAGGGTGAATGGTTTGGAAAGTAGTCTACGCTTTCTTTACAAAAGCTAAATAATATTCGGGTCGTTTTCACTAGATTCGTTGTGACAGAAGGCAAATGTTCTCAACATTTTGCGTGTCCCCCCTAATCTTTATGCGGGCAGTCACAAGAGCGTATTTACCTCTCGCCGGAATAATCTGCTCAATAAGAAAGAATGTTGGCGCGGGCTGCAGCGGGACCTAAGGTTTAGCGGAGACAACACAAATGAACCCAAAAAACGACCATGCAAACCTTTTAGTGCGAAGAAGACAGATAGAGAGGTTATACTGAGACAGGATAGAAGTGCGAAAAATATGTGAAGAGGGGCAGAAAATACTTATACTTTCACTTTTCTCTTTTAATTTTTTTTTTACCTGTGATGAGAGTGCTAGTTAGCGGTAAATTAAGAGCAGCCGAATTTCGGCATTTTCAAGTAGTAGGCCGCACCCTATGGTTTTGCAGTAAAGCACTGATTTTGACTGTCGAAGCTCTGCATGCAATCGGGCGTTCTGCACTCACAGCGCAAACAGAGGCAGCGGCCGAACTGTACGACACGTGCCGAATTATTTAGGCTCTGGGTTCACTACTTACGCCATCAGCGGGAAAAAAATGCAGTATAAAAGTTCATAAAAAACTAACTGGACTGCGCGAAAACTTCATGAAACGACCGGCGCGATCCGCTTGTGAAACAAAGCACATCATTTTCCCGTTACTGTTGCTTGCAGCGGGTTCGGCAAGCAAGATCCTGGACGTACACGATGTGACCGCGACCAACGTCAAGGTTGGCTCGACCGTCACCCTCAACTACACTGTCGAGTTGAAGGAAGAGGTGTCTGGAAGTCAGCAACTTATTTTTACTATGACGTCAGGAAACACGAAACTGCCGTGCCTTAACGATGTCGGTTCGTGGTGAGTGAAATTAAGTCTGCGCCTGCTTCTTTTGGCAGGGATACACAATCTCGCCAAAGCTATTCCCCATCTGTATACGGGAGGTATTCCGAGGCCTGAACTGGGAACAGTTAGGGATAAGAATTAGTGGAGAATACCAAAGTAATGTGCGACTCGCTGATAACATTCCCTCGCTAAGTCACTCAGGACGTGAACAGGAAAGCATGATCGATGAGCAGAGCAGAACGGTCGGTCTAAAAGTTAACATGCAGAAGACCGCAGTAATGTTCCACAGTCTAGCAAGGGAACAGCAGTTCACAATTGGTACCGAGGGGCAAGAAGTAGTAAGAGAATAGTCCACTTAGGGCAGGTAGTGACCGCTGATCCTGATCACGAGAGGGAAATAACTATTAGGATAAGAATGCGGTGGACCGCATATGGCAGGTTCTCTCAGATCATGAATGGCAGTTTGCCAGTATCGCTCAAGAGAAAAGTACATATCAGCTGGATCTTACCAGTACTCATCAATGAGGCAGAAACGTGGAAGTTAACGAAAAGGGTTCAGCTTAGGTTAACAACGCAGCGAGCTATGGAAAGAAAAATGATACGTGTAACGTTAAGAGATGGAAGCGGGCGGACTGGGCGAGGGAAAAACCACCGGTTAATGACATCCTAGTTGAAGTCAAGAGGAAGAAATGGGTTTGGGCAGGGCATGTAATGCGAAGGTAAGATAACCGCTGATCCTTAAGGGTAATGGAGTGGATTCCAAGAGAAGGCAAGCGTAGCAGGGGGTGGCAGAAAGTATAGGTGGGCGGATGAGATTAAGAAGTTTGCGGGGATACGGTGGCCGCAACAGGCAACGGACAGGGTTAATTAGAAAGGCATGAGAGATGTGTTTGCCCTGCAGTGGGCGTAGTCAGGCTGATGATGATGAATCTGCTTTCTTTTGTTCGTGCGCAGTCTTTAAAAGAACGAGGAGGATGAATTGAAGTCGACATCTCTCTATGGATTACCTCGTTCTAATGGCAAATACGGAAATGTGTCTGATAACGGAGCATTTACAAGTTGGAAAAGGCCAAAAATGAAATAAATACAGGTGTCGTTGTCAGTGGCCTTGTCTACAAGAAAACTACGATGACGTCACGACCGTTGTTTGTACTGCTTAGCTACGACGCCTTTCGCTTTCCAGCTGCAATTATGTAGTTACCATAGTTAATTTCGTAGCCCCAAGAAAAAAAAAAGAATCAACGCCTGCACAATACAGTACGCTAACTTCCAACAAAAATTTATTATTCGAAGTACAGTTCTTTGTCGCGATCATTCAATAACTAAAGCTAGAAAGTAGGAAAAGACCCCGAAATAGTGCCATAATAGGCGCTTGCGTCTTCGGTTTTGTTGTCAAGGTATGATGAGAAGGAATTTGGTGGTATAAGTGACTCTGCTTCAAATAAAAACTTAAACTTAGTCCCAAGGTAGCACTTGTGTTGCGGTCATTGTGACGTATTCTGCACTTTCTATTAAGAATTAATTTTGCATAACCCAGTAGCCTGCATCAGTGCGCCAAGTCACGGAGATCTTTTTATCACTGACGTCACGAGAGGGAAACTAGTGCCTCACCCTAGAAAGAAAAAACGTTTCGCGTTCAAATTCAATCTTCTCCGCAATAAATGAACAACTTGTCGTGAAACAATTATCAACGCAGTCACAGAAACCAAAAAATTTGGTTGTACTATGCACAGAAATTAGATGGAGCGGTTCTTAGTGTCCATTTAAAACGTGCCAAGCCAGTTTCAGGATCCCTATTTGATACTGAGTGTATCCTCGCCACAGCTGCCTACGAGCACACAGGTAATTAGTGCCTTGTGAGCGCTAAATGGCAGTTATCACTGCACCATAAGGTGACAAAAGTGTTCGGCGAGTTTGATAGTAAACACTGTTTAAAGAAAAAGAATTTCAGATTTTCAGTGCAATCCTATTTCCATTGAAATAAGAGAGTATCTGGACTTTCTGCCTTCAGCGTAATATTTCATTAATACTTTTAATATCGCGTTTTCTATCACCATACTCTATCCCGCTCATGCCATGTGCAACATTCTTGGGCAATAATTTTGAACATTGGAAAATTTTAAATTACTGTTATGAAGATATTGAAGGTAATGGTCGATTGTTTCGATTTGAAGCAAAATTTCTGCTCAAAACTTTTCCATCATTCGCTTCGAGCAGCTAAGAGTGATATTGAAAGCCAATTGGGAACGCTTTTGACGATAGCAAAAACTTAAAAAGTAAAAAAAATGCAAACTCGCCGACGGGAGGTTGCGGATATATTGATTGTTTTAGGTTTGGTTGGTGGTGTTTAACATCCCAAAGCAACCAAGACTATGAGAGACGCCGTAGTGGAGGGCTCCGGAAATTTCGACCACCTGGGGTTCTTTAGCGTGCACTGACATCGCACAGTACACGGGCTTCTAGAATTTCTCCTCCAAAGAAATTCAACCGCCGCGGCCGGGATCGAACCCGCGTCTTTCGGGTCAGAAGCCGAGCACCATAACCACTGAGCCACCGCGGCGGCCTATATTGATTGTTATAGTGAAATATTAAAATACAATGAAAAATTGCTTCCAAAAACTTTTTAATGTTGAAAAATGGTTCTGCCAATAACTGTTGGTATGAAAGGGCTAAAAACTTGGAAGGATTTCGTTCCACGGCTTCCTCTCTTAGGTGAGCGTAGTATCCTCACCCTTAAATTTTCCTGCCCCGTTTCTTGCAGTACGTACGATGTATGCGGTGGCACTGGGAACATTGAGACGCAGATCGCAGCTCCCTGGAATAACAAGTGCCCCATAGCCCCGGGAACCTATTCAAACAGCTTGCACGTCAAGATACCAAGTCTGGCCGGAATCTTGATCACAGTAAGTGGTAAAGTTCTGATGTCCCCCTTTGTGTCCCACGTAAATTCAGTCACCTGCCGTGATTCCCACTTTCGTTTGTAGCTGGAGTTCAGCGGCACTGTGCAAGCATCGAGACTTAGTTGCATGTGGGATGACTACTTCTAACTGCTGTACAGAATCGGGGAAAGCTAAAATGTATTTAATTGAAATTTCCGACTTCAACGGCACTAGCACGTACGCTTACTAAGACATATGTAAGTCGACCAACCAATCCCCTCTCATGTATCGCTGCATTACGACGGATAAAAAAAGTCCATCATTAAAAGAGAGCATCCTTGTGGTATGTCACTTGCAGCACTTGTAGACTATAGCATGCGCAGTATAGCAGACGTAACTTCGAATTTTCTTGAGATGCTTAGCGGATTGGCATGTAAGATTATAAATTTCTAACACTGGAGTACAGAGGGGTAGTTTGCCTTCCTTAATCGATTCTATCTAAACATTTCAATCAATCAATCAATCAATCAATCAATCAATCAATCAATCAATCAATCAATCAATCAATCAATCAATCAATCAATCAATCAATCAATCAATCAATTATTTGTTTATAATTTGATATTTAAGTAATTAACTGACCTGATAAGCATAACCATAAAGTTTATAGCGGACTACGTAGAAGGAGAACATTCAAAACTTCATTCAAAGTGCGAGTAATAAACTTTGTATGGGCTTTAACGTTTAAGGTTTCGCTATCATTCTCAATTTTTGGTTAACCTTTCAGATTAATCTGGTAGTATATTAAAAGTACTTGCTCTGTTTATTTAGCAGCATCAATGTGCTTTAGTAAGTGAGAAACCTCTCTTTATTATTGTCCTTGCTTTCCAGACCAACTCCTTAAACGTTAAAGTCGAAGGCAAAAACGATGGGCAATCGCTGGGGTGTGTGCAGTTTGACATCAACATCGAAAAGTAGTGAACCGAGCAGTAAGGAAGTGCTGCTTGCCGAAAGTCTTCTGCACACTGGAGCAGCGCATGCGCACCACACAGAAAGCCACAGTTGGGAAGAGTGCGTGACGTTGTCTTCTGCAGGTGCTGTGGTAAGCACGCGAAAGCACTGAAAGTAGCAGCGAAAGTCACCGACAGGAATTTGTGCTAAATTCATCGAAAAATAAAAAAAATGTTTCTATTGTAGCGCGTTGCTAACGTGGCATGGTTACCGCTACTTCACTCCAAACAGAAAGGAATTAAAAGGGAGTAAACTGCCTCTAGCGCACACCCTTCTATACCAGTGTGTGCGCTAGAAGACAGTTTACTACCTTTTTCTCCTATATAGGCGTATTCTTGCTTAAAGTGCAACTGACCCGTGGTCTTCAGAAGGATAGATTGCTATTTCATGCGCTATTTTTTTTTTACTTTTTAATTTTAATTGGGCAAATGCTCCCTTCGGCATAAGACAGTTGTATATACATGTAAATATATATATTTGCAGACCTGTGTCGGTTATAAATGCCAACAATGCCTGGTGTTGGGGCCCCTGCGTCCAGACTCTTGTAACTTGTGGTCGGCACGGGTAGTATTCTTGGCTGCCGGTAGAGGTCGGAAGAGGATTCTGCGATGTCCAGGAGGCCCTCATCGCAGGCGTCCGCATCGCCACCTCCTCGCGATGCGTTAAACCGCCAGGAAGGTTGGATACACGCGATGGAATTTAAGCACGTGCGGAGCTGTGGAGAAATTCTTTTTCAGGCAATACGTCATTTCCTGAGGATACCTCCGGGATAGGAAGCGGGTATATCAACTGCGGTGAATGGGACGTATTTGTCACCTTCTGTGAGATGGTGCCTAGTGCGTCGAGAGCACACAACTCGGGCAAGGGCATGGATATGATTGCACACTGCGACACACATCGCCAACGGTGTCCAGGTTACTGCCTACACGCCGTAGAGCACGAACTGCTAGAGCGGAATGTGTATAGAGGAGAGAACGGTTCGGTGATGCTGTACAGAGGCGGTTTTTGTAAAGTGGACAAACCTTCGCGAATGGATACAAAATATGATATTTACTAAGGGAAGCGTCGCCTCTGTGATATAGGAAATTTTGCTTTGATTGGGGAAACGTGACTCAGTGAACCAGGAATCTTGGCCACTAGACATACGATGCCAGGTTTATATCATTTTAGAAGAACCTGTAGCAGTGGGAGGTAGGAGGGGGGAGGGGGGGTGCTGAAGAGTTAGACTCTAATTGACCAATGTTTTTAAAAGCTTTCAAGTGTGCCATTTTCCCACAGAAAATTTCTAGCTCAAAGAGAAGGGCCGGGAGGTGGGAAGCTAGGGAAGGCTAAACGTTACCTTCAGTCCTGTGTATATAATATTGAGTTCTACTAACCACCTTAGGCATTTTCGGGTGTGTTTCTTTTGATAGCTTTAACTATAAGTGCAATGTTGTTACGCTGATGAAATGCGGAACCCACTGTCAAACTACGAAAATGGATTAGTCGATAGCCTCGGATGCTTGCTTTGACGATGTACATTTACAAGACATGGCGAACGTAGAGGCGCGCCGGAGAGTCAGGATGGCAGATAAGTTCAAAGAAGTTTGCAAAGAACCGTAGGATGCACAGCACAGGATTAGTTAGAGGTATTTGAGAGAGGCCTTTGTCTTGCAGTGGGCCTAGCCCTGCACAACATTTCCGGATAAAAATTTTGAAAATTGGAAAATTGTAATATACTGCTATGGAAATAATAAAGGTTCATTCAACTTATACGTAGCGAAATCTTTCTTGTAAAGCGTTCCCATCGATCACATGGAACTGTGAGGACTGCGTTAGAAAAGCAATGGGGAAAGCTTTTAACGAGAACAAATATGTTAATAGAAGAAATACAAGACAGCAGTCGGGTAAATTGCGAACATATCGATTGTTATTGAGAGATCTTACATTACATGAAAAAATCGCATTCATAAATAGTTTCGTACTGAGGAATACTTTCGTCCAGAATTGTTTCGTATGTAGGTTTACGATAATTGTGACGTTTAGATCTTTCCTACTAACTCTGCACAGTAATGGCTGTTTACCGCTTACTTCCACCTGAATCGTACATGGTTGTGCGGAAGAATCAATAAATGCTGTATTGAAATAAATCCCATTGCACTGTTTGTCTGACCAATGCAGACATATTCTTCGGCATGCTGATTTGACGCATGGCTCTTTGTTAATAAATGTTTGCTTACCAACTAACTGCATAAAATTTAAGGGCTCATGACTACCTCTGCACTTGCATTCGAATTTTTCCCGCCCTCCCAGGACAAAACATAAAAATCAATTCGCGGAATTTTATTTTTCGAAATAAGCTCGTTGTCTTCCGTTCCGCTGCGGTCAGGCAGCGAGCTCACAACGTACGGACTCCACCGGCAAGCTGACATGCACAGAAATCACCGAACGCGATGTGGAACGCTTGGCGCCATACACTACTTTTTTTTGTTGGAACATATAACATGCAGCTCTTGAAAACACATGGCACATATCTCATTGTTACCCCTCACTTACAGTGCTCACAGTGAGTTCATGACTCGTCACATTGTCGTAAAACACCGCTCAGGCAGGTATTAGACGGTAGTCTGTAACTGGGCTGCACGGTGCGTGGTTATTTGGAGAAGACAGCGTGGACACTACATTTAAAACGGGGCTTAGAGCGCATTAGAGTGTACTCATGTTGTGCTCTTTATATTACGTCTTCAACGTCAACACGCCGACAGCTCAACAGCACGACGCAACATGGCTCCTGAGAGGGCAGGCAGAGAGGTTGCTTTACTTTTTATGAACCTTGATTGAAACCCCAAGCCAGATCTCTCATGGCATGATGCCGTTGTTGATTTTGTCTTCTTTGTGGTCTCTTGTATATATAAAAAAGGATTTGACTATCACTGACGTGGGTCGCAAGTTAAAATAGGTCGTTTCCGTCCCACTGTTGTCATTGTAATGACCTTCTCATCTGGTCATGTGAGCATTGAAAAGGAAAAACAGAAAGAACCACAACACAAATATGCCTCGCAGCTTCGAGGACGGCGCCACGCCGCGTATTCCAGCAGCGAGCGCATAAGCTCGCAGAAGGCCGTATTCCAGCACAGATAAGCTCTACTTCTGTGAGCACTAACCGCCTACCAGTACTGGGCGGCTGTCCTTGGCATGTACGGGTAGCCGCGACAAAAACAATGAAGTCCTGGGTAGGACGTCCGTGGTAATACAACTAAGTAAAAAGCAAGGGCAGGCTGCAAAGAGTGGAAGAGTTATGCCTCTGGTATAAATAGTTCCACGCCGATGCCCCGTTGGAACTGACGCTGCAGAGTTTGACGAAGACTGGGAAAAAAGAGTCTGGGTTGTGGAAACTGTGGCTGAAGGAAACTCTTCGTGAGGACGATGATCGTGGCAGCTTTGCTTCTGGCTTGTGTGGGCCTTGCGTCGGCGTCTACTCAAACTCCGAGCATCAACGAGTGTTTTGGTACGTTCCGATTGCTTTGCCTCTCGAGCGATGCACAGTCAAGAAACTTATTTCAAAATACAAAAATTGTAGAGTTCGTGTTCATTATGTATGCTCTGCCGTTTTTGTATGTCACGTTGAAGGTAAATGTAAGAGCTTTGCAAAACTATGTTAATTTATCGAACCAGCTACTCCAATTCATTTATTTCACTTAATTCACTCGTTTAACCACGCTTTTAGGAGGGTTAGAGACGACTTTTGCAAATGAACAGTCTGTTCGTTGTTACGGATATACGAGAGGTCGTAGGTTCATAATAACCCGCCGCGGTTTCGGAAGGTGGAGGGTTCGACTGCCGTTCCAGACCTTTACCCACTGGTTTCTTCCATTGGGTAAAAGGCATGACCTGGCCTAGTGCCTGGCTTTTCAGGGTGAATTGCTTGGAAAGGACCGTACGCTTTCTTTGGAATAATTAAATATTCCGATCGTTTTCGCTACATTCATTGTGATTAAAAGCAGGTGTTCTCGACATTTGTCGAGTGTTTCCTAACCTTTACGCGGGCAGCCACAAAAGCGTTGTTTCCTCTCGCAAGAATAACTTGCACAATAACAAAGAATGCTGGCACGGGCTGCAGCAGGACTTAAGGTTTAGCGGAGACAACAAACTGAACCCAAAAAGAACGCCCACTCAAAACTTGTAGTGCGAGGAAGGTAGAGAGAGAGAGAGAGATTATACTGAGACCGGAAAGAAGTGCGAAAAGGAGCTGAAGATGGACAGGCAGTACCTTTAATTTCACTCTGTTTCCTATTAAGGCGAAAGCCTTTAATGCCTCATCGTTGTAAGCAGGAGTTGTCGACAGAAATGTCACGCTTTTCAATTGGTCGAAACGGTCGTGACATCCCAGTGCGCGAATTTCAACCGGGCCAATTGTACTTTGGCTAGTAACTACGCAACCAATTAAAGGGATCGTATTGTGATGCTCCAAGTAAGTGGGACTGAGTTTAGTTAATTGCTTAATAACCAAATTAGCCTAATTAACCTTTCTAATCAGGCCATATAATTAAATAAAATCAAGTATAAGAAATTGGTCGAGCTCGGGAATCGAACCCCGGTCTCCGGTGTGCGAGACGAGCACGCTACCACTGCGCCATGGCAGTTTTTTTTTCTTTATTGCCTGGCTTTGGCTCATGACATTGCACAACAAAATTACACATAACGCTATATACATACAACCCTGTCGTGGTCAGCCAGCACGAGACTGGCTTCGTCAGCTTAAAATTCCTGCAACATACACAACGGCTCTAGTCTTCACTCGGGAGGCTCCGCAGCTGCTTTTTGGATTGCAAGAAACCAGTCCATGCTTTTCCGAAAATAAATTCGGGCCGGTCGTGCGTCTTTGTCACAATGGTAGCCTGCCATTCTGGAGCGCCATATTCAGTGGAGGCCCAAGACCGTTATGAGATCAAAAGGTGCCCCATCCTCATTATCAGTGCTTAAATAGCGAATTCCGTGCGCGTCAAGTGGTAGCTCTTTCTTTATGGTCCTTTGTAACACGTCCCAAAAATAAACCCCTTCCCAGCAATGCAAAAAAACATGGTCTATTGTTTCAGGCTGTTTACAAATTAAGCAGTTCGATCCCCACGGTAAAAATAAATCCTTTCCCTCTAGAAACTTTTTAACTGGTAACGTCCCGGTGTGTAACTTAAAAAAGAAAGTCTTTACTCCTGGTGGCACCTGCATTTCCTTCACCCTTTTTAAAACATCCCCTCCCGGGCCTCCACTGTACATGGGCTCTGGGAAAACAATATCACAAAGATCATTGTACAACTTTTTCCTTTTACTTTTCCACAAATAATCCACCGAACGCTTGCTACAATCTCTTTGTAGTAACCAAAAGTTCCACCAGAGAGCTCTTCTGTGGATACCACAAACTCCGGCAGCTATCGCCGCAGCTTCACTTGGCACACAGTGGGCAAGAACGGGTCTGTGACGTCGCGAAAAAACAAAAAACGGTTCACCAGCTGCCTTAAAAAGAGGTGCCCTAGCCCTAGCCCTCCGTCTTTTACCCGCCGGAACAGGTTCGTTCTGCTACAACGTTCCCATTCGGACGCCCATATGAAAACTGCAAAAATCCTGTGTAGCTTCTGAACGTTCACAAGCGAGCAATGCAAAACCTGCATCACATACCAGAGTTTGCTAATAAAAAAAAGATTGCAGACTGTAGCTCTGGCGAAAATTGAAAGGCTGGTGCCTTTCCATTTCCCAGCTCGGTCACGTGCGTCTTTAGTTTGCTCTTTCCAATACTCCTCGCTATCGCGATAAGCAATGAGCGGAACGCCCAAATACTTGCCCGGGGTCGTCGCCCACGGCACGTTGGCGAAATGGTCCGGGTGGGATGGCCACCATCCATGCCAGAGCCCAAGGCACTTGGACCAGTTAACCCCGCTACCTGTGACTTCGCTGAACGCGCGTACACACCCGACAGCTTCACTTATGCTCCCCTGATCAACCGTAAATACTGCAACGTCATCTGCATAGGCCAGCAGCTTAACTTCAGCTGCTTGTAACCTAAAGCCATTAATACTATTGTTTTATATGATTTTCATGCACAGCGTTTCGATGTAAATACAAAACAAGAGAGGGCTGAGGGGCAGCCCTGACGCACCGAACGCTGCGCGCTAATGGGGGCCCCCAGACTCTTGTTAACAATCAGTCTTGTCGTGCAGTTTCGATACGCCAGGGCTACACCCTTACGGATAACTGAACCAACGTTCACATGGTCTAAAACGGTAAACAAAATTTCATGGGAAACACAATCAAATGCCTTTTCAAGATCAATCTGAAGCATCGCTACTCGCCCATTGATGTCCTCACAGCTTTCAAGCACACTGCGCGCTTTGTGAATGTTGGAAAAAATTGAGCGCTCTTTGATTCCACATGTCTGGTGGGGTCCAACAATATCCGATATCACTGTCTGTAGTCTTCGCGCCAATACCTTCATAAAAATTTTGTAGTCCACATTAGTGAGTGCTATGGGTCGATACGCTGTAACCAATTGTAATTTCTCTGTATCATCCGTTTTAGGTACGAGCACTGTATGGGAGATCCCAAAAGACGGAGGCAATACGTTTAGTTCATAGGCTTCATTGAAAATTGTACACAGCACTGGGGCAATTTCGTGCTTAAATTCTTTATAAAATGCAGCACTGAATCCATCTGGTCCTGGTGATTTTCCTAGGTTTAACTGATCTATCGCGTGCTCTACCTCGCTGTGAGTTATTGCTAGTTCTATTTTCTTTTTGCTTTCTTCGTCAAGCCGTGGCATTGCACCAAGAAACTGATGCATAAAGGCTACTGCGTCTACAGGAGTCGATGAAAAAAGCCTCTGGTAGTATTCATTAAAGGCTTCTTTGATGTGGTCAGTGTCTGCCGATAAGATACCCCCCATTCTATTTTATCGATGTGATTTCTTTCAGCGCGCACTTTTTCTAGACCAAGAGCACGTTTCGATGGCGCTTCGCCAGCAGCTGTGTCTTCCGCCCTTGCCCTCACTAGTGCTCCGCGATAACGCCGTTCTTCCATAAGCTCTATCTTTTGTTTTGTTTTCCTGACATCTTCTATCCATTTCCCAGGTTCTTTGCATTCCTGCTTCATCAGCGTTTGAAGCAGTGTCCTTAGCTCAGCTTCGTCTTGTTTTTTCTTATAACGGATACATGTCGCCCTGTCTATTGCTTTGATTTTCAAAGATTCTTTACTTAGCTCCCACTGTTGCCAAATCTTCAGGTTCTTGCGCGGCGCGGGTTTATTTTCCCTATTTCATCCTTTACTGCTCTGCAGTAGATTTCGTCGTGAAGAAGCGTGTTGTTTAGCTTCCAGATTTCCCGCGAAAATGCCTTGCTTCGGTTCACACTTCCCAGGCAGCACTCAACTAAACAGTGGTCTGAGAAGGAGACTCCCACAACTTCATAATGGTTGCAATCAGGGGCAAGGTCGACTGATGCGTAAATGCGGTCCAGCCGTGCATGGCTTGAGCCCTGGAAATGAGTGAACTGCACTGTCCGCGCACCCTCAGTAAGTTCAGCCACATCCTCAAGGTTTCCGTTCTCGATCATTCGCATCAACACTTAAGTGCTCCTGTCTCGAAACCCCCGGATGCTTGACTTATCGCGCGCATTAAGAACACAATTGAAGTCGCCTAATACAATGAGCTTCCGGCCACCGAGCGTGACGGACGCAGGATCATGAGCTCCGGCGGAGCGGCGATAGCGGCACTTGCTGGCCGCGGAAACAGGTTAGCTGCCGACGCAGATCAGGACTACGAAATTGTTTTGCCTACCCTGCCTACAGGACGTGTTGTTCTTAACACGGTGTTTCTTCACGGAGACGTGAGAGCGAGGCCCTACAGGGTGGAAGATTTTCGGGATGCCCTGGCCAACGCTGATGCGCTCTCCGACGTCGTGGCGTTGGGGGCGTATCAGATTAACCACGTGTGGGCGGTGACGATGAGCACCTCAGAAGCTGCGAAGAAACTTGCTGCCTGCAAAGAGCTACAAGTGAAAGGGCGCCGGTACATTATTTTCGATCCTGAAGATCAGCAGGTAAAGCTGCGCCTGCATTGGATGCTGCACGGTGTGGCGGACGACGACATCCGGACTGCTTTCGCGGCGTTCGGCAACGTGACGGAGGTGACGCGGGAGCATTGGCGTGTCCAAGGCTTGAGGGAGAAAGGCTCGACCACCAGGACCATGCTACTGAAGTTGAAGCTGGGAATTAAGGTGGATGATTTGCCACACCAGGTCCGAGTAGCCGGTGAGCTGGCCCTCGTTGTTGTCCCTGGGCAACCGATGCAGTGCCTGCGTTGCCACGGCACGGGTCACGTTCGCCGCGATTGCAAGGTGCCCAGGTGTTTCCTGTGCAGGCGCTACGGACACGTGGACGCGGACTGCGTCCGTACCTACGCGTCAGCTACCGGGCTTGGAAAGGCGAACGACACTGCGGAACTCATGGACATCGCCGAGGCGGAGGAAGCAGCCACTGGTACGGACGAGGCGGGCAAGTCGGCTTCCACGCTTGCGACGTCTGGGACTCTCAGTGACGACACCAAAGCGGCCGACGAACCAGAGCGCCAACAGCCGACCGGAGGCTCGCTCGGCGTCTCTAACGAGACGTCAGAGAACGGGGCGTGCCCATCAGAGGCCGTAGTCGTCGAGGGAAAGGACCTGCACGAGGACCACCACGAGAATACCGGCGCCCGCACAACAAGCCGTCACGCCCCCCGTTACCACCCCGGCGAAGCGTCCCCATGACCAAGCCAGCCCCGAAGGGGACAAAGTGGTAGCACCCGGCGTCGAGGAGCCCCCTGCAAAGACGACTCAAGCCCGGCGTTCGTCGTTACGGCCACGCCCAAACCATGCGGCTGACAAACGGTACTCCTCCGCAGGCAAGGTACTACTCGAGAAGACTGATGTTCTTGCGCCGGATGATACCGGCGGCAACAGTGGCGTCTAGCTGCGCGCTAGACGTGGAAGGTAAGCACCATGCTGTTGGTTCCTTCCTCTTGCGTAAAAATGGCTCCCGCCTCCGCCTTTAGAGTCGCTACATTGAATGTGAGGGGCCGGGCGGCAAGGAAAAAAAAAACAAGGTCAGGTGTACCGACTTATTACGGAGCGCGAGATAGATGTATTGGCCGTGCAGGAGACGAAAGTGGACAACAACGAAGGAATCGACAGCATGGTGCGACGTTTCACGACTAGATTTTATGCTGTCGTCAGTAAAGCAGTGGGAACATCGGCTGGCTGCGTGCTTTCTGTAAAGAAGATGCCGGGGCTAGAGGTGCAGGCTTATTTTCCGTGTGTGTCTGGCCGGTGCATTGTGCTTGATTTTTGTCTGAAAGGCACTGAGTGGCGCATTGTTACCGTTTACGCGCCGAATGTGGTTGAGGAAAGGGTGCCTTTTTCCAAAGCCTCCAAGAGCGCCTTTGCACGGAGAGGCGGCTCCGCCATGCCAGTTCCATGGTTTGGAATGAACAAAGGCGCGTCTAGTAAATACGGTGTCTTCGTTCACTCCTATCTTTCTTCCTTCCCGAGGTTCAGGTGTCCACCGAGACATACGAGACAGATACATTTCCTTTCCTCAAAAACCAATTTACCGTCGAGCAAGGCGTAGAGCCGACCGGGCGATGGCGTTCTGTGCACTCCCTGGCAACGTTGCAAGACGTTGTCGCGTTCCGCTCTTAGAGGCAAAGCTTAACATCTTAACCACACACCAGTGACACAAGCAGCAACATTGCGCTTAAGGATTTCACCTCACCGCACTTTAGGTCAACAAAGTGCCCCCTGAATTTAAAGGCGAAAGCCTTTAATGCCTCATACTGTCGTTAGCAGACGCGTCGGCAGGAGTGTCGACAGACGCGTCGGCAGGAATGTCGACAGACGCGTCGGCAGCCGTGTCGACAGACGAGTCGGCAGATTTGTCCACCTTTCGGCGTCACTGCTTAAAAAGAAACTGTGCCGAGGGTCGGAATCGAACCAGGGCCTTTGGCATTTGAAGAGAAGGCGCTACCACTACGCCACGAAGGCTCAAGGTTCCAGCATGAATAAAGGCGCATCTAGTGAATGCATAGGTTTCATAAATAAAATAAAAGGAATAAAGTCAAGAAAAGGAAAATAAAAATAAGAAAGTAAGCAAAAATAAAAACAAAATAAAATAGGATATGAAAATAAAAATAAAAAAACGAAAAACAAGGAGCAAAAATAAAAATATGAAATATAAAAAAGTAAATAAAAAACAGAGCGCCAGGCAACGCTTTTGCCTTGCAGCACTTTAGAGAGCCAAAGTGCCCTATGAATTTTTTTTTTACCTGTGGTATTAGAGTGTTAGTTATCCGTCAACTAGGATGAGCAGAATTTCGGCATTTTCAACTAGGGGACTGCATGCTCCGTTTTGAGGGGTGTTTTTTCTGTAAAGGGCGGAGTTTGACTGCCGGTGCTCTTCGTGGAACCAGGCCTTCTGCGCTCACCGCGCAATCAAAGGTAGCGGCTGAACTCTACGACACGTGCAGAATTATTTAGGCGCTGTGTTCGCTACTTACGCCATCTGTAGAAAAAAATGCAGTATAAAAGTTTATATGAAACTAACTGGACTGCGCGAAAACTTCACGAAACGACTGGTGCGACCCGCTTGTTAAACAAAGCACATAATTTTAACGTTACTGTTGCCTGCAGCTGGTTCGGCAAGCAAGATCCTGGACATCGAGAACGTAACCGCGTCCAACGTCAAGGTTGGCTCGACCGTGACCCTCAACTACACTGTCGAGCTGAAGGAAGAGGTGTCTGGAAGTCCTCAACTTATTTTCACTTTGACGTCAGGAAGCACGCAACTGCCGTGCCTCTTCGAAGTCGGTTCGTGGTGAGTGAAATTAAGTCTGCGCCAGCTTCTTTTGCCAGAGAGACACGATCTTGCCAATGCTATTCACTATCTGTTTACGGGAGGTATTCCGAGGCCTGAATTGGGAACAGTTTGGGATAAGAGTTAATGGAGAATACCAAAGTAATCTGCGATTCGCTGGTGACATTGCCTCGCTAAGTCACTCAGGACGTGAACAGGGAAGCATGGTCATTGAGTTAGGCAGGCAGAGCAGAACGATGGGTCTAAAAATTAACATGCACAAAATCAAAGTAATGTTAAACAGTCTAGCTAGGGTACATCAGTTCACAATTGGTAGCGAGATGCTGGAAGTGGTAAGAGAATATGTCTACTTAGGGCAGTTAGTGACAGCTGATCCGGATCATGAGAGGGAAATAACTAGAAGAATAAGAACTGAGTCGAGAGCATAAGGCAGGTTCTCTCAGATTATGAATGGCGGTTTGCCAATATCCCTCAAGACAAAAGTATACAACAGCTGTATGTTACCTGTTCTCACCTATAGGTCAGTAACGTGGGGCTAACAAAGAGGGTTCAGATTAAGTTAAGGACAACGCAGCGAGCCACGGAAAGAAAAAATGATGGGTGTAACCTTAAGAGATCAGAAGCGGGCGGAGTGGGTGGGGGAACAAACGCGGGTTAATGACATCATAGTCGAAATCAAGAGGAAAAAATGGGCTTCGGCAGGGCATGTAATGCGAAGGTAAGATAACCCCTGGTCCTTAAGGGTAACGGAGTGGATTCCAAGGAAGGCAAGCGTAGCAGGGGACGGCAGATAGTTAGGTGGGCGGATGGGATCAAGAAGTTTGCTGGGATACAGTGGCCGCAACTGGCTAAGGACAGTGGGCGTAGTCAGGCTGATGAAGATGGTGAATCTGTCTCTCTTCTTCGTGCGCAGTCTTTAAAAGAACGATGAGAATGAATTGAAGCCGACGTCTACCTATACATTACCTCGTTCTGATGGCAAAGAGGAAAAAAATGCGTCTCAAAACGGAGCTTTTATAATTTAGAAAAGGCCAAGAATGAAATACAGGTATAGTTGTCAGCGGCCCTGTCTACAAGACAACCATGATGACGTCACGACCGTTGTTTGCATTGACAGGCTACGACGTCTTTCACTTTCCAGCTGCACTTATGGAGTTACCATAGCTAATTTTATAGCCACAAGAAAAAAAACGAGAATCAACGCCTGCACAATACAGTGCGCTAACTTCCAAATAAAATTTTAATTCAAATTAGAGTGCCTTGCCGCGATCATTTAGCAGCTAAAACTAGAAAGTAGGAAAAAACCCCGAAAAAGTGCCGTGATAGGCGCTTGCTTCTTCGGTTCTGTTGTCAAGGTATGGTGAGAATGAATTCGGTGGTATAAGCGACTGTGCGTCGAATAAAATGTTAAAACTTAGTTCCAAGGCAGCACTTGTGTTGTGCGGTCATTGTGGCGTGTTTTGTGCTGTCCATTGATAATTAATTATGCATAACTGACCAGCCTGCATCAGTGCGCCAAGTCACGGAGATCTTTGCATCACTGACGTCAGGAGTGTGAAACAAGCCCCCCCCACCCTAGAAAAAAAAAGTTTCCTGTTCAAATTCAATCTCCGCCATGAATGGACAACTTGTCGTGAAACAAATGTCGACGCGGTCACAAAGAATAAAACAATTGGTTTTTACTATGAGCGGAAATTAGATGGAGCTGTTCTTAGTGCCCATTTAATGCGTGGCAAGCGAATTTCAGTTGATTGGTTGGTTTATGGGGTTTAACGTCCCAAAGCGACTAAGGCTATGAGAGACGCCGTAGTGGAGGGCTCCGGAAATTTCGACCGCCTAGGGTTCTTTAACGTGCTATGACATCGCACAGTACACGGGCCTCGAATTTCTCCTCCAAAGAAATTCAGCCGCCGCGGCCGGGATCGAACCCGCGTCTTTCGGGCCAGCAGCCGAGCACCATAGTCACTGAGCCACCGCGGCGGAATTTCAGTAACCCGATTTGATACTGAGCATCTTCTCGACACTGCAGCCAATGAGCACACACGTAATTAGTGCTTCTTGAGCGCTAAATGGTAGTTTTGGTTGGACCACAAGATGACAAATGTCCCTGGTGAGTTTGATGGCAAACATGCTTAAAAAAAAACAATTTCAGCTTTGGAGTGCAATCCTGATTTGATTGAAATAACACAGTATATTTACTTTCTGCCGTCAGCGTGATAAAGCATTAATACTTTTACTCACGCGGTTTTTAAAACCATGCTTTTTCCCACCTATGCCATGAGCAACATTCTTGGGCAAAAATTTTGAATATTGAAGAATTGCACGGTACTTTTATGAAAATATTGAAGGTATGGTCCATTCTTTCAATTTATAGCAAAATTTCTCCGCCAACTTTTTTATCACTCGCTTCGAGCAGCTAAGACATGCCATATAAAACCAATGGGGAACGTTTTCGACGACAGCAAAACCTTTAATAGCAAAAAAAAATTGAAGCCTGCCGATGGGAGATCATGGATATATTGTTTGTTCTAATGAAATAATTAACTATGTGTAAAAAATCCGTTCAAAAACTCTTTCGCTTTCAGAAATGGTTCCGCCAGTAACTGTTGGGTATGAAAGGGCGAAAAAGCTTGGGAGCATTTCGTTCCACGGCTTCCTCTCGTAGAAGAGCGTAGTATCCTCGCCTAAATTTTCGTGTCCCGCGTCTTTCAGTACGTACGATGTATGCGGTGGCACTGGGGACATTGAGACGCAGATCGCCGCTCCCTGGAATAACACCTGCCCCATAGCCCCGGGAACCTATCCGAACAGCCTGCACGTTAAGATACCAAGTCTGGCCGGAATCTTCATCACAGTGAGTGGTAAAGTTCTGATGTCCCCCTTTGTGCCCCACGTAAATTCAGTCACCTGCCATGGTTCCCACTTTTGTTTGCAGCTGGAGTTCAGTGGCAGTGTATACACAATGAGGATTTTTTTTATGTGGGATGACTACTGCTAACTGCGGTACAGCTTCGGGGGAAAGTTAAAATGCATTTAATTTAAATTTGCGACTTCAGTGGCATGTACGCTTACTAAGACATATGTATGTCGACCAACCAATCCCCTCTCATGTACCGCTGCATTTTCAATGCTAGAAAAAGTTCCCCATTAAAAGAGAGCGTCCTTGTGGTATGAAACTTACAGCACTTGCAGACTATAGCACGCGCAGTATAGCAGACGTCCCTTCCAATTTTCTTGAGATGCTTGGCGCATTAAGTGACATGTATGATGTTAAATTCCAATACTCGGGTACAGAGGGGTAGCTAGAAACTTCCTTATTCGCTTGTTTTTGCACATTTTTTTCGTCCACTCACTCACTCACTCACTCACTCACTCACTCACTCACTCACTCACTCACTCACTCACTCACTCACTCACTCACTCACTCACTCAGTCAGTCAGTCACAGTCAGTGAGTGAGTGAGTGAGTGAGTGAGTGAGTGAGTCAGTCAGTCAGTCAGTCAGTCAGTCAGTCAGTCAGTCAGTCAGTCAGTCAGTCAGTCAGTCACTCAATCAATCAATCAATCAATCAATCAATCAATCAATCAATCAATCAATCAATCAATCAATCAATCAATCAATCAATCAATCAATCAATCAATCAATCAATCGATCGATCAATCAATCGTTGTTTATAACTTGAATATTAAGTAATTAACTACATGGATAAGCATAAACACAAAGATTAGCGGATAACGTACAAGGAAAACATGCAGCACTTAATTCAAAGCTCGAGTACAAAATAAACTTTGCATGGGCTTTCGTGTTTAAGATTTCGGCAAGATTTAGGCAAGAACCTTTCAGAATAATCTGGTAGTTTATTAAAAGTACCTGCACTGTTTTTTTAGCGCCGTCGTTGTGCTTTAGTATGTGAGAAACCTCTCTTTATTGTTGTTCTTGCTTTCCAGACCGACTCCTTAAACGTCAAAATTGAAGGCACAAACAATGGGCAATCGCTGGGATGTATACAGTTTGACGTCAACATCGAAAAGTAGCGAAGCTAGCAGTAAGGAAACGCTGATAGCCGTCAGTCTTCTGCACACCCGAACAGCGCATGGGCACCACACAGAAAGCCACAGTTGGGAACAGTGCGTGACGTTGTCTTCTGCAGGTGCTGTGGTAAGCACGCGAAAGCCCTGAAAGTAGCAGCGCAAGCCACTGACAGGAATTTTTGTTAAATTCACCGGAAAATAAAAATGTTTCTACTGTAGTGCGCTACTAACGTGGCATGGTTACGACTGTCACTCCAAACAGAAATTAGTAAAAAGGGAGTACCTGTCCTCACTGTCCTCAGCGCACACCCTTTTATAAAAGGGGGCGCGCTAGAGGACAGTTTCCTCCTTTATACTCTTATATAGGCGTATTCGTGTTTAGAGTGCAGTTGACCCGCGGTCTTCAGAAGGATAACTTGCTATTTCATGCGTTGTTTTTCTTACTTTTTGGTTTTAATTGGGTAAATGTGCCCTTCGGCATAGGACAGTTACCCAAGCAGCACATGACAGTGGTCCAATGTAGGAATTGAGTTGGCAAACTACAGTCCTATGAAGGCCCCGCGTTGCCTATGTTCTCCCCGCCTTGGCTCAGCCATTTTCAAAAGTTGGCAGTATTGGACCAGATTCTCGGGCGTTTTCCCTGCCTTGGCTCAGCCATTTTTAGAAGTTGGAAGTATTGGACCAGTTTCTCGGGCGTTTTCCCTGCCTTGGCTCAGCCATTTCTAGAAGTTGGCAGTCTTGGACCAATTTCTCGGGTGTTTTCCCCGCCTTGGCTAAACCTGTGCTACACGGGCACTTTCGAATGACATCTGAGTGGAATGGCAGTCGAGACTTGGAATGGCATTCGAACTCGATGGACTCCCGCGGTGCTACACGACACTTTCCAAACGCATTCGAAATTCTCAGCTCGTTTTCAGTGTACAACGACGACGACGGTCACACTAGTCCGACAACGGCACTATCACGGTGAACAGCAGCATGTGATTATAGTGAACTATCTAGTTCACTTTAATATTGTTGTAGTGGGACAAGTTTTTTGGCTAAACGACACCGACGAATCCGATCGGCGGACGGTCAGCCTTCATGCCCTCGGGAGTTCGGCGGCTAAGCGAAAACACGCTGATGAGGTGACGGTGGGAATACATGTGCGCATATACGTTATCCGCATTGGAAATAAGCGAAACGAACGGCTATATTTCACATGTGCACACTTGGACACTCACTAGCGATAAGCACTTGACAAATTAATTTCAGTCGACGACGACTCCGTTCCCTTCCGCGACGACTAGGCCTAGCGAGTCTGCAGGGTTGGATCGGTGACTGCGGTGGTTGTGAAGAACGAATTCACAAGTTCTAGCGAATGCAAATGGTCAACGAGTGTAGTTTTGACAACAGTGACATGAAATCAACTATTGCTTACATCGCAGGACGCGCATACGATGAACGGGAAGCGGCGGTGTGACTCGGGCTGCCGAGCCGTGCTTTACGGCCAGCAGCAGTCGTCGCCGTCGCTAGCTTGTGGGTAACAAGTTAGGCCGTTTCAGTTAACGCGAACGGTCGCCAAACATACTTCTGGATCAAGTAGTTTAAAATAAAGTACTGGGCATGTCGGAGGAAGCCGGGAAAATTAGCGAGAAGCGCCGGTCCTACGCGATGTCAACCCGGCTGTCAAGTGCTTCTCAGGCGAGCGATCGCGTCGGCGCTTCCCACAGATTACAACCGGTACTGAAGAGAAGAGACTATTTAATAGAACTAAAGCGCATATTTCGTTTTCGACGCTGCCTACGACATTGAGAGCAGTCTAGGAGCAGAAAAAAGGGTGGGTTAGATAAACAAAAAAAAAAGTCTTGATCCCCGTTCTGAAGTCACGAAGCTATGTTGGAAAGCTTTTTCTGAAATATGGAGATTAATGGGGCAACAGCCCTCCTGTAGCTTGAAAAAGAATTAGTTGAGCGAGAACGAAGGCTCTCTAAGAAGAGCTCCGCGTTTACACAAATACCGCAGTAGCGCATCGTAATTCCCAGCGGCGGGGCTAGTTGGTGACGCATTTTCTTTTCCCGAAATTTCCTCGCGGAGGGGAGACGCCATGCTCGCATGTAAGCACACGGCACGCGGAAGTAGGGGGAGGGGGGGGGGGGGGGACAGCCGGTCACAACTTGAGCGTGGTCTGCTTTGTTTTCCTTCCGAGAGTGTATTGTGTAGGCGCCCAGGGCGGAAGAGGGGGCCCCAAAACGAGGGTGTCTCGATGTGCGGGAGGGGAGAGCGGAGAGAAGCGCACGCACATCTAGGCGCCCTACGGCTACGAGCACCTGTTTCTATTCACCCCAGCACACCACTTGCACTTGCCGATCTGCGCCCTGCCTCTGGGATTAGTGCATTTTCCTGGCGCATTTTCCCTGTTTACATGAGTGGGATGCACGAGAAAGTTGACATGTTGCGCTGCTCTCGCGTTCATGTAAACGGAGCTTATCAGCCGTCCTAGTTTTATGCGCTTTTCTTACAGTTGCACTGTAAAAACTAGCCGTCACTTTGACGGTCATCCTTTGCTCAATTTTCACGGGTCCGCGGCGTATTCCGAAAAGACCATTCCTTCGGCGTGGATCGGGGGGAGAGGGCAGAGCAACGAGGAGCACAAAAAAATAAACAAAATTCTCGGCCTTCTGATTAGCTCTTCTTCGCAAACGTCATACGACCGTTGACCTATCGCGATGCGGTCGCGTTTGGCGTCGCGCGGACTCTGCGTGTGAAGCATTTCTGGCCTCCTCGTGCCATCTTGGCGTCGTCGGTGTGCGCGGACCTTGTTTTTTTTCGTGTTCTGGCGCCATTTTGTTTTTCCGCGTTGGTGAGAAGACGGCGAGGCTTGGATTCATGGAAGCGGCTGCTGTCTCAAACCAAGTGCGCCTGATTACGGTAGGTGTACTGCATGTTTACTATATTTGCTTACATTTTCCTTTCGGAACGTGGTGTATGACACAAGCGCGGAGGGTCTCGTTCGAGCCGTCGTGGCGTGCACACCGCGGCGGCCGGCGTATGTACAGTACATACGTACAGGCGCGGCCATAAGTAAACGGAGCACGCTAGTGCGTTTGAAGTGCAATCACGTTTTCTCCATTGGTAATAAAGAAGCGTTGTTTGTCTACAAGAAAGCCCACCAACCTCCTCTACCAGCATGCGCGTACCACTGCTGGAAATTTTAATTAGGTGACGCGTGAAAAATATTCGAAGAGAATTGCGTGCTCCGTTTACTTTTGTCCGCGCCTGTACGTTTTTCGCCTCAAGCCCGTCGTGGATTCGTCTCGCGCTGTGTTCGCCCGCTTTCCTACACAAGGGTTACCATCGATGCAAACTTTCTTCTGTGCGTTCCCTGTGAGCCCGCTCCTTCCTAACGCGAGAGGTGGCCTTGTATGCTTCAACACTCAGGTGAAGGGAACACGCGAGCCGATCGCGCGCTTGTGGCTGTTGTAAACAACGCGCTGTCGTGCTTTTGCGCGGTCTGCTAGACTGCTGGTCGCGCGGCTGGTAAGATATGTGATGTGACAGCTATTACCCCATTGTGCTCCTTCGGTGCGTATTTGGCTTTCGAATTAAATCGTCCTCACTGTTTTAAAACTTTTACTGTTCCAAAAGTATAGCACGCACGCATCGTATTGCTCAAGACGTGGCCTGCCTCCAGTTTTTAGAACAGCCGCAGGGGCTCGATCGGCCCGCATCGCGATGATCCCGCGTGTTCGCTGCCGTATTGCTTAAACCTGCATTAGGTGCGTTCGCCTTTTCCTTCGTTTTTTTGCGGGGACATCTCGAGCACGCCTGTATCGTTTACTTTCGCGCTCTGCCGCGCCTATTTCGTCTGTCCGGAACTGTCCTGCAGCTCTTCGGTCGGCTGTACTCGCCCCGGCTCCTAACGCTGCAGCCGTGCGAGGCGGCGGCGGTCGGCCCGCTGGTTGTTTTATGTTCCTGCTGCACTGGCCGTAGTTTGACGTGATAACTCCGAGGTCCGCTGTGCCTGCAGCAAGCTGTGATAGCTTCGTGCAAGCGGGCCCCGATTTTCTAGAACGAGCATCTTGCTAGGAATACATATTCGAAAGCAAAAGATCAGCCCAGACCGAGAGCCTTCGCTGCCCTGTAACCTTAAGGGTGAACCGAGTATAATCTCTGATGTCTTTCCTATGGCACCAAGCTTGCCGTATGCATAGTTTGTGTTAGTCTTGAAATTACACAGCAAAACTTTTGACTCAATAGTATTACGTGCTAGTAATTTTGTTCCCATGCAGGCTCAGGTATGGGCGACATCCACCTACTTGCCCTTGCAGTCGACAGAGAGGAGTGGACAAGTCTAGACAAGGCAGTGGGACTCCTTCTTGGAGCCTTTCTTGGTTTCAACATCTGTGATCCACCCGGCAGCCCTCTCACTATGGAACGTTTGCAGAGGTAAATGAGTGTGAAATAATTAGAAGGACCTTTTCTATAAAGGTTGGGATTTCAGGACCAGTAAAATATTTATTCAAATAATATGCGTGACTTAAAATCGAGTACTTCTTCGAACGAAGAAGCTTAGGTGATTATTTTGAAACGAATTCAAGCGCACAACAACATGCACACAAGAGAGGAAAGACACAGGATAGCGCCTGTCCTGTTCCTCTCTTGTGTGCGTGTTGTTGTGCGCTTGAATTCGTTTCAAAATAAGCTATGCACCATCTAGCCCAAACAGAAGTTTTGTTAAAGCTTAGGTGACCTCTGGTCAGCTTCCTTGGCTTTGTGGGTTCTTATAGGGTGCTGCAATACAAGGTGCAGGACTGAAATCTTTTCTTTCAGGGATTTATGGTTTATGCACTAGTGAGTAATCTCATAACTTGGCAGCCCTTAGCACAGCAAGCTGGCACTATTCATATCGTGCATCATCGCTTACAGCTTGAAACTTGGGAAAAACCCACCTAGGCACAAATGATTTCACGACACAAGAAAGAGACGAGGAGACAATGGACAAGCGCCAAGTTCCAACTATTTTTTGCTCGAAAAAAAAAAAAACAACATACATTTATAGTCTCAGGTAACGCCCACATTTACACACCACGTGCCTTATCGCAGCCCTAACTTATCGCCTAGCACGAACATTATTGCTAAGAAAATCGTACTCAGCCGCATACAACCTAACTGAAGTGTCACTCACGCACAAGGCTGCCTTTTTCTCTATGTGAAAGGCTTCCAATAAAAGCCTCGCCTGCTTGAATTTGCTTTTGCCCACAATCCTCGCCTTTTCCAGTCGAGGTGCACACTTGCACGTGTTAACGTGGCTCACCAAAGTGGCGTATTTGTCTTTGTTATTCACTACCTTTTTGTCATGTTCCCCAAGGCGTTTGTTGATGCACCTCCCCGTTTGCCCTATATAGGACATACCACAGGTCAGGGGTATCTCGTACACCACTCCTTCCGTGCAGCGTATAAAGGTGCGCTGATGTTTTATGCTGCACCCAGGGCGCTCAGTGCCACAAATCCGGGGTGCAAGTTTGCTCAACTTGTTTGGGGCTGAAAAAACAAGCGGTACCTTGTACCTGTTAGCCACCTTCTTCAAATTGCGTGACAGTTTGTGCACATAAGGCATGACTTCAGGTTTTACCGCAGGGCCCCTTTCTTCAAGATTCTTTGGACTGGTGCAGCGTTTTGTCTTTTGGAGGAGGGTTTCAGCGACAGCAGTCAACACCACCGAGGGGAAGCCAGCAGCCAAAAGGTGTCCAAACTGATTTCTTAAGCTATCGTGCATTTGGTGCGGACAGGACTTCGAAAGCAAGGACTCAAAGCATAACGAGGCGATGGCGCGCTTCACAATTTTTGAATGCGCCGTATTGAAGGGCAGCAGTTCCTTGCTAGTACGAGGAAAATAACCCCAACGTAAATGGTCCTCCCGGAACGCCAAGCTTAGGTCTAAAAATTGTAGTTTCCTCTCCCTTGGGAGCTCATGCGTAAAAACTAGGACACACCCTTTGAAGTTAAAAACACTTAAAATCCTGGACACATTAGCTTTAAAAGAATTGTAAAAACCAGTGGATAAAAGGATAAGAAAATTGTCAACATATCTAAAAATTTTAGAAACAGATCCTCCTACCAATAATTGTGCAAGTTCCTTGTCCAAAGCAACTAAAAAAATTTCACATAAAATAGGGGCGACACAGGAACCTATACATATGCCTTTTCTCTGTAAGTAGGGTTGCTCATTAAAAACGATAAAAGTGACCTTAAGATATTGCTCCAATAAATTCAAAAAGTTTTCCACAGACATACAAGCAGCATCCCGGAAGTCCATTTCCCCTGTACCTTCAACACACGAAAGAACAGACGCCAGTAGCTCAGCATGCGGGACGGAATAAAACAAATCTTCTATGTCTACAGCAAAGGCAGATAGAATTTCTGGATGCGTTTCAAAACAATGAACTACATCTATCGAGTTCTTTACCCGAAAAGGGTCGTCCAGTTTAAGAGAGTTAAGCTTGCTTTGCAAGAAACGCTAACATTATGCTGCCACGAACCATTTTCGCTCACTATAGTGCGGAACAGAATGTCAGGTTTGTGGGTTTTAGCAGTAAAGAATACGGAAAGACAGTTCCGTTTGCTTTTCGCTATATCACTAGCGAGCTTCGGCAGATGGAGGTCCTTACAAAAGTTAATGAACCTGGTTTTAACTCTCACTGCTGCTTTTTTATTGGCTATAAAATTCTTGTCTACTGCTTGCAATGCTTTTTCATTGTAAAGTCCTTTTTTCATGACCACAAACCTGCCATCTTTGTCTGACTGAAGGAGACACAGCTCATTCCTATTAAAAAAAAGAGGGAACATGACTGAATCACGTTCCAGTCGACTGGTTACAGCCATCTTAACAGATTTTTTGAGGCAGTCCACTCCTTCCAACAAAGACCGTTCTTGGTTTTCACCTTTTGCTTTCGCAGCAATGTTCCTGTTTGTGGCGAGCAGTTCATGGGCAGGCACATCCGGTTGAATGCCGTACTTTGGTCCTCTCTCAGGCACATCTAACAACCTGTCTGGGACATTTGCATCCCCTAACACCACCACGCGACTCGTGCTGTTGTCCTTTTTCTTGTTAACATCACCGAGCAGACCTTTTAGAACCTCCCTCCACTTGTCCTCTGTCCGCTGGGCAGCTTGCCGCTTGAAGAAAGCGTAGTTCTTCTCTGCAAGCCACTCTGGAAACTCACTGCGGCAGATGACATGTAGCCAGTCGTGAAAAAAAACGAACCTGGCGCCACAGTTCAGATCTAAGTATCTTGCCTACCCGCTTAACGTGTCCCCAAGAAGGCTTCACAGCACCAAATAGTAGACTTACATCGTGCGGAATAGTTCCTTTCCGAAGGCAGAAGTGTCTGTGTGTCTACTCTCCGTGCTACGCGCCAGCTTTTGGTGTGCTCCATTGTGAATGCCATGTGCCAAGCAAGACGCTACGCCTTCTGCCTTCGGAAAGGAACTATTCCGCACGATGTGCAACACGTGCAAGTGTGCACCTCGACTGGAAAAGGCGAGGATTGTGGGCAAAAGCAAATTCAAGCAGGCGAGGCTTTTATTGGAAGCCTTTCACATAAAGAAAAAGGCAGCCTTGTGCGTGAGTGACACTTCAGTTAGGTTGTATGCGGCGGAGTACGATTTTCTGAGCAGTAATGTTCGTGCTAGGCGATAAGTCAGGGCTGCGATAAGGCACTTGGTGTGTAAATGTGGGCGTTGCCTGAGACTATAAATTTTATGTGTTTTTTTCCCGAGCAAGAAATAGTTGGAAGTTGGCGCCTGTCCGTTGTCTCCTCATCTCTTTTTTTTCCCAAGTTTAAAGATGGAAAGCCTACTAGCCTGTCAACATGCCTTCCATCACTTACAGCGTTTACCAAATTTGTTACACGTTATTCAGTGTTCTAGCAAAAAAACAGCAAAAACTGAGACACAGGTCGATGAGACGGTACACACACTACCGCCGAATTTACAGCTGATTTATTTTTGCAAGCGCATATGCAACTGAAACAAGCCCAGTCGTCATTCCATTCCTGATAAAAAGCGCCACTTTTTTTCTGTGATAAGGACAGAGAACCACTTATTCTTTTTTTATAATTTGTTAGAAGTGTTTCAAGCAGTTCTTGCTCATGCCTGGACTTACCCCTGCTAATAATGTTTGTACCACTTATTCTTTTTTATAATGTGTTAGAAGAGTTTCAAGCAGTTCTTGCTCATGCCTGACTTAACCCTGCTAATAATGTTTGTGCTGTGAAACAGGCTGGCATCTGCTACAGTCCTTCACATACAAAGCAAGGTTGCTACAGGTGCCTGCTTGCAACTTCTTGCCATGTTATCTGCGACGTTCATTCAGGCATTGCCGAGTCTGCCTGATGTATACTTTCCCACTCGACATATGGATTTAATACACAACCCTCATTACACACACTGTGAACTCCAATTAGTGGTTGCTCTTGCAGGCTGAAAACACAAACTGGATACCAAAATTTCGGACACTCTTTCAACCCATGGGAAATTTTATGGAAGTATGAGAAGAAACACTGAGGTGATCCTGTTCTTCCATAAAATTTCCCATGGGCTGTAAAGAGCGTCCGAAAAATTTGGTATCAACATGGTGTTTTCAGCCCCTCATGAGCTATCTGGTCTTTTCACCCGCATCTCTGGCTGTGCAGAGAACAAGCATGCGAGACCAACCACCAAACGAGGTTCACAAAGTGTGTGGTGGGATTTGTGTATTCAACCCCATGTGCTGTGGGAAAGTATACATCGAGCAGGCTGGGCAATGCCTGAATGAATGCCTCAGGAAACAAATTGCATGTGAGCACAGGGAGCAACCTGGCGTTGCATGTTAGGGACTGTAGCAAATGTTTACCACTGTTTCACCACACGAGCATTACTAGCACAGGAGCACAGACCTTTGGGCTAGTTGGTTCATAGCAAACACGTACAAGCGCTAAAAACACGGGACAGAGAAGAGACTTGGACAACACGAGCGCTTACTTTCAACTGAAGGTTTATTGATACACAAGCACAATTTTATACACCTTGCTGCATGACGTCAAACTGATAGCCCTGCCGACATCACGTGGCTGCTCCCAAAAACATTATTTCCTTTTTAGTCAGTGTGACAGATGGTGCGCTGACGCAGGATGGACCGGCTTTTCTAATCAAATCTGCCTCTATTATCTCTCTCACATCCTGACAACTATGTTTGGCCACAATCTTGCATGCGCTGAAGACAGGTTTACATGGTTTCTTATTCTTTACAGCACAATCATGACAATGTTCAGAAAGATTACCGTCTCTATAATTGCCTACCTTCCTCCTGTGTTCCAGTAATCTTTCGTTGAGACATCGGCCAGTTTGACCGATGTACCTAGAGCCACACGATAGAGGAATGTCATAGACCACACCAGAAACACATGGTACAAAAGGATCCCGGTGCTTGATACCGCATGGTTCTTTAGGCTTTAGAAAAGGATTAGTCAACTTGACTAGTTTTTCCAACTTCTCAGGCGCCGAGAACACTACTCTGATGTCACTGCGTTTCGCAATCTTCTTTAGGCGATGGGAGGTGTTGTGCAAATAGGGGATGACTACCGTTCTGTTTCCATTTGCTTCGATCTGGTTCTTGTCTTTTCTCTTTACGGTTTTTAACATTCCTTCAGATACAGATACAATGAGGCTTGTCGGATACCCAGCTGACTGAAGACGCGTCACTTGCTTTTGGAAACCATGGCTCAGTGAATGGCAACACGATTTTTTTAGTGCATTATTTAGGCATTGCTTAGCGATTGCTCTCTTAAAAAGTTTTGTATGAGATGAATGAAACGGTAAGAGGGATTTGTTAGCTCTTGGATGGTACTCCCAACACGTAGATTTGTCAGTGAGAATTAGCTTCAAATCTAAAAACTGTAAAATACCATCTTTTGGAATTTCATGCGTCAGTACTAAAGGATTAAAACACTCACCAAAAAGGGCTAAAAGCTTACTGACAGTGGTCGAGAAATCACTGCACCCTTGTAATAAAATTTAAAAAATCATCGACGTATCTAAAAACAGTCACATTGTTAAAAACCTTCAGGCGGTCAGAAACGACTCTGTCACAATGAGCTAAAACTATATCGCTAAGAACTGGGGCAATACAAGAGCCTATACAAACCCCTTGCTTTTGAATGAAAACCTGGTCATTCCATTCAATGTAAGTTGACCTGAGATAAAATGAAAGCAATTCCAGAAAACCTTCTACGGACAAACCTGCTGCGTTTTGAAAAGCTATTGACCCAAAACAATCAATGCACTCTTCCACACATCTGAGGAGTTTTTCCTGTGGCACGGAATAGTATAAATCCTTTACGTCAAAAGAGCAGGCCAGAAAACCTTTGTCATGATTCTCCTCCAAGAACTCCAAAACTTTTTCAGAGGACCGAATTTGAAAGGGATCGTCAATCGTTAAAAGATTTAGTTTGCTCTGCAGGAAGACTGCGACTGATTTTTGCCACGTGCCATTTTCTGATACAATCACCCTTAGGGGACACTCCACTTTGTGTGTTTTAGCGGTGAACAGGAACTGCAAAAAAACAGCATTGCTTTTTTCGATGTTTTTCGCTAATCTTTCAAGGTTAAGTTTCTTACACAGAGCTTTGCCTGCCAACCGTAGTTTCTTCCCAGATACCGCTTGCGCCTTTTGCATGACTGACAGTACGGCTTCCATGGCCTTCTTTCCAAACTGATCTCTTGCCAACACAACAAACCCACCTTCTTTATCTGAAGGAAGAACGGATAGATTATCCCTTCTCAAATTTGAAGCTAAACGACTTAGCGAAACACGTGGAATTGCACTCCTACCGCGATTTAGCACGTCAACCCCCTCCGAAATGCACCTTTCGGCTTCACTGACATCAGCAGAACGTGAAACACGTCGAACAAGGGACAACTGTTCCGGGGCACTCAACTTTGGCTCAACGGCGAACTTGGGTCCAAGACCGAGGATGCGATCCATGTTGTCCGGTAGATGAACTTGGCCAAAGGACTTGACTTCACACCTCGTCGAGGAAGGCCGTTTTGGTTGGGCGGCTCGAAGTGTGTGTGTGTGGCAAGGGGTTTGTATAGGCTCTTGTATTGCCCCAGTTCTTAGCGATACAGTTTTAGCTCATTGTGACAGAGTCGTTTCTGACCGCCTGAAGGTTTTTAACAATGTGACTGTTTTTAGATACGTCGATGATTTTTTAATTTTATTACAAGGGTGCAGTGATTTCTCGACCACTGTCAGTAAGCTTTTAGCCCTTTTTGGTGAGTGTTTTAATCCTTTAGTACTGACGCATGAAATTCCAAAAGATGGTATTTTACAGTTTTTAGATTTGAAGCTAATTCTCACTGACAAATCTACGTGTTGGGAGTACCATCCAAGAGCTAACAAACCCCTCTTACCGTTTCATTCATCTCATACAAAACTTGTTAAGAGAGCAATCGCTAAGCAATGCCTAAATAATGCACTAAAAAAATCGTGTTGCCATTCACTGAGCCATGGTTTCCAAAAGCAAGTGACGCGTCTTCAGTCAGCTGGGTATCCGACAAGCCTCATTGTATCTGTATCTGAAGGAATGTTAAAAACCGTAAAGAGAAAAGACAACCAGATCGAAGCAAATGGAAACAGAACGGTAGTCATCCCCTATTTGCACAACACCTCCCATCGCCTAAAGAAGATTGCGAAACGCAGTGACGTCAGAGTAGTGTTCTCGGCGCCTGAGAAGTTGGAAAAACTAGTCAAGTTGACTAATCCTTTTCTAAAGCCTAAAGAACCATGCGGTATCAAGCACCGGGATCCTTTTGTACCATGTGTTTCTGGTGTGGTCTATGACATTCCTCTATCGTGTGGCTCTAGGTACATCGGTCAAACTGGCCGATGTCTCAACGAAAGATTACTGGAACACAGGAGGAAGGTAGGCAATTATAGAGACGGTAATCTTTCTGAACATTGTCATGATTGTGCTGTAAAGAATAAGAAACCATGTAAACCTGTCTTCAGCGCATGCAAGATTGTGGCCAAACATAGTTGTCAGGATGTGAGAGAGATAATAGAGGCAGATTTGATTAGAAAAGCCGGTCCATCCTGCGTCAGCGCACCATCTGTCACACTGACTAAAAAGGAAATAATGTTTTTGGGAGCAGCCACGTGATGTCGGCAGGGCTATCAGTTTGACGTCATGCAGCAAGGTGTATAAAATTGTGCTTGTGTATCAATAAACCTTCAGTTGAAAGTAAGCGCTCGTGTTGTCCAAGTCTCTTCTCTGTCCGTGTTTTTAGCGCTTGTACGTGTTTCATTACTAGCAGACGGAAGTCCTTGCCGAGCGAGGACTGGTTGAAGCATTTTTAATAAAAAGAAAGAGCAATCCTGCATAAGCGAGCCATCTATCCTTATAATAGTGAAAGACTGCCGTTTTTTGCCTTGGATGGAAAGATGATTGAACTTGATTTTTTCATTTGCATCGGCGCTTGAGCGAGAAAATGGCTTCAAGTACATGGATGAGCCAAAAATGAATCATTTGTAAGTTTGCCAAAAGTGTGTGACTTCTTCTGGTCCTGTGTCACGGTTTTCAGGATATTGCAGAAAACACCTGGTATAATTGTTTATGTAATTCAAAATATCTTTGGTCATCTATGATGCTCACTTAGACTAGAAGCAAGTAATGCGTAACCCTATCAGTACATGTGTTGTACACCTTGTGATGGTCACAAGTGCTTCCTCCAGAGTGATGCATTGATCTGCCAGAGTTGTCCAGTTGAAAGGAATGTTTCTGATACCTTCCACTTCCAGACCTGCCCTCTAAGACCGCCTAGATTGGTTTATGTGCCGTTGCCTGCTGATCAAAGCTTTGCCTTGAGGAAATGTGATGTGTACTCTCTTTGACAAATTCAAGTAGAGTGACTGTGTTGCTTTCAAGTGGTAAATGTAAAGGTAATGTCGTGTATATAGCATGAATGGTTGCATCAACAAAAGGATGATGCAATAAGGGAACAAGACAGTACACCTTTTGAACTACAGTGTAAAATATTTCCGCAAGGTGCGATATATTACAGCGGTGGACTGTCGTCGCAACTTGACAAAGCCCATGCCTTGCAAGCCACGTTAAAGAGTTAGAGTCAGGTTAAAATTCATTGTTGTGCATGACAGTTGAAGTGCAACACAGTTCATAAATGGAAGTTGGACAGATGCATTATCTCCCTTTTATAGAAAAGAGAATTATGTTTTGATTTCATTTACAAGTATTTAATGATGGCAACAAATTCTAGCTTTAGTAAATAGTTTTTCATGTTCCCTTTAATTAACATGCTTTCACAGTTTTATTTTAATCGTTTGGAAAGCTTATTGGAGCTGAAAATGCCCTTCGAACCTGCGGTGTGTAATAGAAGCTGCAGTCACTTGCCTTCTATTTATAGGCATCTATGATGCCACTTAGCAGGTGCAAGGTGGTCAACCGCAACGAGAAGTCAGTGCCAATGGATTGAGGCCCCTCTAGTGATTCTTTACTTGATTGTTTAGTTGTGTCAAGGTTTTGTATGTTGCCTTGATTTATGAGGCACGTAATAATATATCTGTTTACTATATTTTTTACCTGATGTCCTTCCTGACTCAGGTGCTCAGCTACTGATTCCAAGTGAGGGATCAAACACCATCCATAGTAGCTGCATTGCTCTGGAGGCTAAATGCAAAGAAGCACGTGTGCTAAGCGATGTCGGTGCATCTTAAATTAAGAACTCCAGGTGGCCAAAATTAATCTGGAGCCCTTGAGTACAGCATTTCTCATTGGCAATTTCCTCGAATTAATTTTCTACATTTTTCTAAAATGATGGACATGATTTTTGTGTGTTTGGAAATAATGTCTATTTTCTTTGTTCACTTTTCCTGTGCAGATGCCATTTGCGAAAAACTGCATTTGATGCATCAGAGGCACAAGGTTTTATTCGCAGGTAGCTGCCCGGTTCATGTGATAGAGCGGGTGGAAGGAAGAGACGCTTTGCCGAAGTCTTCTCCCCCCTTCAACCAAGCACGCCACCTGCGAGTGCGGGGACAGCCCCCTGCACTGTGCCTGCATGTGTGCCTCCCAATCCCCTGGCCTCTTCCACTTCCCGAGGGCCCTCCCTCCCTACAGCCCCGGCCATCACCCATCCGACAGCACCTGCCACCACCCTTCCCAGCCCCTAACGATTAATTCTATTTGGACTTTTTCGTAAAATAAATGTTCTTTTCATGAATACTTTGGTTGTCTCATTTTATGAATATTTGCGTGGTTGCTTACGAGTGAACATTTGCATTAATGTTGCCCACTGAAGATAAAAATTAACATAGGCTTTACTGGTGAGTAGTAAATAGAAAAGGGCAGTGGCATGCCAATCTTTCAGCCACTGATGTGACAGGTTGTATGCGCTGTCATGAATGGAAAAGCCTGTGCTTAGTCTGCATTGACAGTGCCAAATGGCTGAACATATCAATCTTGGCATCAACAGTGGGATATAAATGGAGTATATGAAAGGAGTAGCTGGTTTTCAGTACATATTGGTATGGCCAAATGGCTATCCATGGGACTAATATTGGCATCAACAATGGGACATCAATGGAATAGCTGATATTCAGTACGTATTGGTAGTACCAGCATGGCTGAACATTGGACCGATACTTGCAGGACCAATGAAGTATGAGTGGATAGGCCAGTGATATGCCCATACTGGCAGTGCCAGAATGGCTGAACAATGGGACAATCTTGGTATGAAGTATGGGCCAAGGTTGGAAAATGTAGTAATGTGCTCCTATGCCAATGCCAGCCCAATATTGATGCCAATGTATTCCAACAATGAGCCATTGTTGGTACAATGCTGGCGTGCTGCCTGGGTATATATACATTTGCAGACCTGTGTCAGTGACAAATGCCAACAATGCCTGGTGTTAGGGCCCGCGCGTCCAGACACTTGTGACCGGTGGTCGGCAAGGGTGGTAATCCTGGCTTCCGAGCTGTGGCATGCGGGCCGCTCAAAGTCCGGCCAAGTTATCAAGAAGTGTTCTACCGTCACCTCTTCAGCGGGAGCACAAGGCCTAAGGGGAAGGTCGGAAGAAGATTCTGCGTCGTCCAGGAGGCCGTCACCCCAGGCGTCCGCAACGCCACCTCCTTAAGGCGTGTTAAACAGCCTTCCTGGCTGTTGAATACGGAAGAGAACAGGAAGAGAACAGGATTAGTAAGAGGTATATGGGAGAAGCCTTTGTCTTACAGGGCGCCTAGTCATGCCCAACATTTTCGGACAAACATTTTGAAAATTGGAAAGTAGTAAGACACAATTATGGAAATAATGAAGGTAATGGTCCATTCTTCTTAACTGCTTCTTGCGCCCGTCCCGTATTCTTTCTTGTGATTGTCTATGTGCGCATCCCATCTTTCTAAAGCAATACGAACCAATTTGCCCAACAATGCGTCCTGCTGAACTGCAGAAAAACGTTTCTTTTAAATTGTTTCCATCGAACGCATCGAATAGTTTAGGCTCCCATAGGGGAAAGTTAAAAAATATTAAACGTTAAAAAAAAGAAAAAAATATTAGACTGCCGTCGGGCGACCTGTGGATATTATGATTGTTATAGTTAAATCTTTCGTTATATGAAAAAAAAAATTGATTTCATAAGTGGTTTCCTGCTCAAAAATGGTTTAATCGAGAATTGTTGGCTCTTGGGCTGACGATGATGGAGACATGTGGAGCTTTCCTTATCTTCTGCGGATACAGACGTAGCACTGAACTCTGCCCAGAAGTCACTGATTACCGCTTGTTTCCAGCAGAATTGTGCATGGTTTTGTGGAAGAATGAACGAATGCTGTGTTAAAATAAAGTCCATGACATTGTTTGTCTGACCAACGCAGACGTATTCTTCTGCAGGCGGATTTTACGCATGGTTCCTTGTTAATAAGTGTTCGCTTACTAACGAACTGCATGAAATTTAAGGGCTCATAACTATCTCTGCGCTTGCATTAGAGTTTTTCCCGCCCTGCCAGGAAAAAATATAGAAAACAATTCGTAGAATTTCATTTTCCAAGGTAAGCTCGTTGTCTTCCGTTGCGCGGCGATTCGGCAGCCAGTTCATATAGTACGGACTACACCGGCAAGCTTACATGCACCCAAATCAACAAACGCGACATGCAACTCTTGGCGGCATCCACTACTTTTTTTGTTGGAACACATAACATGTAGCTCTTGAGTCCACATTGCACATATCACATTGTTACCCCTCACTGACAGTGCCCACAGTGAGTTCATGTGGCGTCATATGGTCGTAAAACAGCACTCAGGCAGGTATGAGATCATAGTCAGTAGCTGGGCTGGACGGTGCGAGGTTATTTGGAGAAGACAGCCTAGACAGAGCATTTAATACGGGGCTTAGAGCGCATTAGAGTACTTGTGTCGTGCTCTTTACCTTACGTCTTCAGCGTCATCACACCAACAGCTCAGCAGTATGACGCAACATGCCTCTTGACAGGGCAGGCCGAGACTCCGGTTTCGCTTTTATGTACCTTGAATGAAACTCTAACCAGCATCTCTCATGGCAAGACGACGCTGATGATTTTCTCTTCTTTGTGGTCTACCATAAAAAAAAAAATCAGGGGGCACGTTGTTGACCTAAATTGCGGTGAGGCGAAAGCCTTTAGCGCGGTGTTGCTGCTTGAGTCACTCATGTGTGGTTAAGATGTTAATTAAGTACACAATTGTTTGTGAATCTGAAATGCCAGAGACACTGCAGGGCGTTTGGGAAGCATCCGTCTGATTCGACGCCTTTCTGCAGACACTCTCCAGCGTCATAGACAAGGAGACCTACATATGCGTTGGCAGGAAGTAGCGTGGCCATTAGCACGCTCGGCAGCGGAATGGAAGATTGGTGATTCGAATGCCATAATGGACTTGAGTGGGCGAGTTAATTTGCCATTTTTACAGTGAAAGCGCTCAAAAGGACAAGGACGACAAAAAAGTAGAGACATACAAAGCGCTTTGTATGTCTCTTCTTCTCTGCCATCCTGTCCTTTTGAGCGCTTTCAATGTCAAACTGTATCGAATGCCATCGTGCACAAACATTTTTCTTTTCTTTTCTGACTAGAAAAAGCGTGACACCACTGCTGACAACCTTCTGCGGACAACCTTCTGTCGACAACGCTGAGGCATTAAAGACTTTCGCCTTAAAAAGGATTTGACTATTGCTGACAAGGGCTTCAAGTTAAAATAGCTCCTTTTCGATCCAATGATGTCATTCATGTCATGTGAAAATTTAAAAGGAAAAACAGAAGGAATCCCCGCACAAACATGCTTTGCGTTTTGGAGGACGGCGCCGCGCCGCTCATTGCTATAGCGTCAAGAGAGGAGGCTCCAGAAGGCCGTATTCCAGTACAGATAAGTGCAACTTCTCTGAGCATTAACCCCGTACCTGTACTGAGTGGGTGCTCTTTGCATGTATGTGTAGCGGCGACAAGAACAATGCCGTCCTGTGCAGGACGCACGTGCCAAGCCTGGACTAAGTAAAAAGCAAGCGCAGGCTGTAAAGTATGGAAGGGTTATGTCTGTCGTATAAATAGTTCCACGCCGATGCCCCGTTGCAAGTGCAGCTGCAGAGTTTGACGACGACTGGGAAAAAAGAGTGTGGGTTGAGGAGGCATTGGCTGAAAGAAACTCTTCGTAGGGACAATGAGTGCGAAAGTTTTGCTTCTGGCTTTTGTGGGCCTTGCTTCGGCAGGGCGCGAAAGCCCTGAAAGTAGCAGCGCAAGCCATCGACAGGAATTTGTGCTAAATTCACTTTGAAATAAAAATGTTTGTACTGTAGTGCGTTATTAACGTGGCGTGGTTACGACTGTCACTCCAAAAAGAAATTAGTAAAAAGAGAGTACCCAGTCCTCACTGTCCTCAGCGCACACCCTTTCATAAAAGGGTGCTCGCTAGAGCACAGTTTACTCCTTTTTACTCTTATATAGGCGTATTCGTGATTAGAGTGCAATTGACCCGCGGTCTTCAGAAGGATAACTTGCTATTTTATGCGTTATATTTTTATTTTTGGCTTTAATAGGGCAAATGTGCCCTTATACATTTGCAGATCTGTGTACGGTGACAAATGCCAACAATGCCTGGTGTTAAGCCCCGTGTGTCCAGACACTTGTGACCGGTGGTCGGCAAGGGTAGTAATCTTGGCTGACGAGCTGTGGCTTGCATGCCGCTCGAAGTCCGATCCAAGTTAGCAAGAACTGTTCTACCATCGCCTCTTTAGCGGGAGAACAGGGCCTAAGGGGCAGGTCGGAAGTGGATTCTGCGATGTCCAGGAGGCCCTCGCCGTAGTCGTCAGAGCGGCACCCACCTGGATTCTCTGCAACGCCACCTACTCACGGCGTGTTAAACCGCCAGGAATGTTGGATCCACGCGGCGGAATCAAAGCACGTGTGGAGCTGTGAGGAAATTCTTTTTCAGACCATATGCGGCATCTCCTGAGTATACCTCCGGGGGTAGGAAGCAGGTATATCAACTGTGGTGGATGGAAAAGGGGCAGTCAGCTTCCCAAAGATTGTGCGTAGTGCGTCGAGCGCACATAACTCGGACAAAGGCATGGACATGATTGCACAATACGGCACACGTCGCCGACTGTCCAGGGGACTGGCTAAACGGCGTAGAGCCCGAACTGCTTGTGTGGAATTTGCACACAATAGAGAGGTGGTCGGAGGTGTAATACACAGGCACTCTCTTAAGGTGGACAAACCGTCCTGAATGGTCACGAGCTCCAATATACACAAAGAGAAGCGGCGCCTCTGCAATATAGGAACTTTTTACTTTATTTGGAGAAACGTGAACCAGTATTCTTGGGTGCTAGAATATAACTGTTCTCCTTTCACAATTCTATTGATTGCTCTTATCCACCTGACTAAGTGCCCTTTCGTTCCGCAGCGGAATCGTGGCTTTGCTCTAACCAATGAAGGAGGTGAACAGAATAAAAATGAAATGAACTGGAATCAATATATAATATAATCTCAGGCCAGAAATTAGACCATGCTTGATGCTCAGAAAACCTTGCAGCTACACGAGCGAGCGATTCTGGTGCTGGGACCAGTTTATGTTTTCGGGTATCAGCACTTTCGCAACAAACACTAACAAAAGTGGAGGTTTTGTGGTGAGCCCAGAATATTTGCTAAGCTTGGTTCCGCTCCTTCTGCTGGCTCAAGACAATGATAACTGGAGTTACTTGCGAGAGTCTTATGTTCCGCAGTGTATTAATATTTGCAGCTTCGGCTGCTACTTCTCATGATGAACAAACGAGAGGATGCTGCACCGATACCACACTGAATCTTACACACTCGAATGCGCTTTAATGTTTTGAAGGGGGCAGGCATTCGGTTTAGCAAGACAGGGTTGATGCATTTTACATTTTATTTTACCTGGGAATAAATTTCATAGTAATTGCTATATTCAGTTAGTGAAACATTAATAGACTTTTGGGTCCCGCTTCGTAATTCTTGGGTACACTAGACAGTCTCTAGATTTTCACTGGCTCTTGTCGGCAACACAATTCCTTAACAATCAACCGTCTTCCTGCCCTGTCTCTACTACGGTGCTCCTTGACAGGTGCCCATTGCACCTGTCTCAAGGCAGGTCTGAAGGCAGATCTTCCTGATTGTGTGAAGCTGGCGAGCACTAGGAGAACACGTCATGTACATGAGCAGTCATTAGCACCAATTTTCGCACGAACTAGTGGGTCTAAGAACAGTTTTTTTCCGAATACTGTCGCGGAGTGGAATGGTCTTCCTTCGGGTCTATGTAAATCTAGGAATTTTGAGAAGGAGCTAGAGAATTTATTGTATGGCTCCTAGTATCTTGTTTGATGACTCTGGATTTGTTTGATTTAGGTTTGGTTTATGAGGTTTAACGTCCCAAAGCGACTAAGGCTATGAGAGACGCCGTAGTGGAGGGCTCCGGAAATTTCGACCACCTTGTGTTTTTTAACGTGCACTGACATCGCACAGTACACGGGCCTCTAGAATTTCTCCTCCAAAGAAATTCTCCTGTTTACTGACTCGCGGTGTTGCAGCTGATGCTCTTATAGAAATTTTTTTTTAGTTGTATGCCCCTCCTGCTTGGGCCAACTCTGGCTTGCAGTATACTGAAATAAATAAATAAATAAATAAATAAATAAATAAATAAATAAATAAATAAATAAATAAATAAATAAAGAAGGGAGTTATGTGATTATTCCAATGTTGTCAACGGGCATTACGTAGTTTATTCAGAAATCCATTTTTGATCTCGATCTAGAACATCCCCAGTTTGCAATACGCGGCTTGTTTTCTGTTTTTCTCCGCAAGGATTCTGTGCCATCTGTTGGGAATGCAGTACTTTGGCAATTCGGCGCTATTAATGCTACCAAGAAATTGCTAGAAATAGGTTATTTGCGCAATCATCGAAACGTTTACGTGCAATCTGGCAATTAGGCCACATACTTCCATAAGGGCGAAAGTGAATGTAGGCGATAACCTCACATGCTTGCTTTTCACATGCTTGCTTTTTCCGGCTAAATTCTTTTATGATCTTTTTTATGCGAAGCATATTACTAGAGCTACACTACAGCCCGTCGAGCGCGGCGGTGGAGCTACCATTGACCTTTAGCGTGACCATGTGACACCACGTGACAACATGACGTCACAGCAGAGGAGAGATGGGCTGCCGGCTCGCGCGGTCGGCCGCGGCGGTGAAGGCTCCACATCAGAGGCGCGGCGGCTGACTACGTGACAACATGACCTCACAGCAGAGGAGAGATAGGCTGCCGGCTCGCGCGGTCGGCCGCGGCGGTGGAGGCTCCACATCAGAGGCGCTGCAGCTGACCACGTGACGCTACAGGAGCGGTATAAAGCTGAGCTTGCCTTGCTCTCCGGGCACTTATGAGGCGGCCAGGTGTTGGGATGCCGCCTAGAAGCAGGGCTGATTTGAACGAGAAGCGAAAGCTTCAGCGTGCCACAGAGACCGATGAAGAGCGGGATGAACGTCTGGCTAAGCGGCGTGCTCAATATGCGGCTCGGCGACAGCGTTCTACAACAACTGAAGAACATGTATTACCAAGCCTAGCCATCAATATGCTTCGCATCTGACTAGGCTTAACCTTAGCTAAGCCTCAGCCATTTTTTTTCCCCGGCGCGAAAAAACTGTCGTCAGTGGGGTGGGTTTGAAATGCTGTTTGGCGGCGACTGCATGCAGTTTGGGGCTTTATATATATGTAATATCATCCGTAAAGATGAATAGCAGTTTGCCAGCATCCCTAAAAGAAAAACATTTAAAGGTTGCATCTTGCTTGTAAGCCATGCAGGAACGGGACATAAACGAAGATTCTTGAAAATCAATTGACGACAGCGTAGGGAGCTATGGGAAGGAAACCGCTCCGAGTAACGTTGAGAGAAACGGAGAGAGGAGACGGGGCCAAGGAACAAACAAGAATTAATAATGTCTAAGTTAAAATGAAGAAAAAGAAATGAAAACAGATCATCTCCCAGGACAACAGAGATAATTACAAGGCAAGGGAAACGTAGAGGCACGGCGGAGAGTCAGGATGGCAGATGCGATCAAAGAAGTTTGCGAAGAAAAGGGCTCCGCAGCATGCTGAGAACAGGGCTAGTTAGAGGTATGTGGGAGAGGTCTTTGTCCTGCAGTGGGCCTAGCCATGTACAAGATTTCCGGACGAAAGTTTTGAAAACTGGAAAACTGTATGATACTGCTATGGAAATAATGAAGGTAATGGTCCATTCTTCTTATATGCAGCGAAATCTTTTTTAAAATGTTTGCTACCCCCGCATCGAACAATTAAGGCTGCCACAAAAAAGGAATGGGGAACCGTTTTGACAGTATCAAAAACGATGATAGAAAAAAAATAGAAGACTGCGGTCGGGTGATCTGCGTATATATTAATTTTTGTAGTGAAATCTTACATGATATGAAAAAACGGCGTTAACAAACGGTTTGCTGCTCAGAAATGGTTTTGTCCGAAATGGTTGGCTATGTAGGCAGACGATGACGGTGACCTGTAGAACATTCCTGACCAACTGCAGATGCAGACGTGGCACTGAACTCTGCCCAGGAGTCACTGTTTACCGCTTACTTCCAGTGAAATTGTGGATGGTTATGCGGGAGAATCAATATATGCCGTGTCGAAATAAAGCCCATGGCATTGTTTGTCTGACCAAGGCAGACGCATTCTTCTGCAAGCGCGGGTTTACGCATGGCTCTTTGTTAATAAATGTTCGCTTACCAACGAACTGCATAAAATGTAAGGGTTCACAACTACCTCTGCATTTGCACTCGAGTTTTTCCCGTTCCCTCAGGAAAAAGTATAGAAAACAATTCGCAGATTATCGTTTTCCAAGATAAGCTCATTGTCTTCCTTCCGTAGCATAGCGGTAAGACAGCTAGATCATCACGTACGAACTCCACCGACGAGCTGGGATGCACCGAAATCAAAAAGCATGACGTGGAACGCTTGGCGCCATCTACTACGTTTTTCTTGGAAACAATAACGTACAGCTCTGAAGCCCACATGGTACACCTCCCGTCAAAAGTATACAACCCAAGCGGTTTGTTTGTAAGGCCGGCAGCACGCCTCGTTATGCATCCTTGGCGACCGCAATCTTTTGAAGGAGGAATGGCTTTGCGTCCTCAATCCTCCAAAGGTTTAGACAATTTGATGTGCTAGGGAGCCACGCTAAACAGCTTAGAAGCAAACCCCTTAGGCTGTATACTTTTGACGGGGGCTGTACATATCTCATTGTTATGCCTCACTGACAGTGCTCAGAATGAGTTCATGAGGTGTCATATGGTCATAAAACATCGATCAGGCAGGTATTGGACGGTAGTCTGCAGCTGGGCTGGACATTTAGAGGTTATTTGCAAAAGGCAGCGTGGACACAGCTTTTAAAACGGGGCTCAGAGCGCATTGGAATACTAGTGTCGTGCTCGTTATGTCGTGTGCTCACCATAATCACGCTGACAGCTCAACAGCATGACGCAACATGCCTCTCGACAGGACAGATAAAAGGCGTCGCTTTCGCTTATATGTACCTTGACTAAAACCCTAACCAACATCTCTCATGGCATGATGCCGCTCATAATTTTCTCTTCTTTGATATTGGTGAAAACAGCGCGAAAGAAGAAGCCCGAAGGCGAAACGAGGAAGTGACACTTGCTCACTTGGTCACTTCCTCGTTTCGCCTTCGGGCTTCTTCTTTCGCGCTGTTTTCATCAATATCAGAATGGACCAACTAGCCCAGCAAAAAGTTCTGCTAGATTCTCTTCTTTGCTGTCTCCCATAAAAAAAAATGGGGGGGGGGGCACTTTGCTGACCTAAATTGCGGTGAGCGAAAGCCTTTAGCGCGGTGTTGCTGCTTGTGTCCCTGATGTGTGATTAAGATGTTAATTAAATACACAATTGTTTGCGAATCTTAAGTGCTGGAGACACTGGAGGGCGTTTGGGAGGCATCCGTCTGATTCGACGCCTTTCTGCAAACACTCCAGCGTCCTAGACAAGGAGAACTACATATGCGTTGGCAGGAAGTAGCGTAAAAATGCCTCATGGTTTGGAGGATGGCGCCGCGCCGCTCATTGCCACAGCGAGCGCGCAGGCTCCAGAAGGCCGTATTCCAGTGCAGATAAGTGCAACTCCTCTGAGCATTAACCCCGTACCTGTACTGAGTGGGTGCTTTTGGCATGTATGGGTAGCGGCGACAAGAACGATGCCCTCATGGGCAGGATGCACGTGCCAATGCCTGTACTAAGTAAAAAACAAGAGCAGGTTGTAAAGTGTGGAAAAGTTATGGCTGTGGTATAAATACTACCACGCCGATGCCCCGTTGCAAGAGCCGCTGCAGTGTTTGTCGACGACTGGGAAAAAAGTGTGTGGGTTGTGGAGGCACTGGCTGAAAGAAACTCTTCGTGAGGACGATGATTGCGACAGCTTTGCTTCTGTCTTGTGTGGGCCTTGCGTCGGCATCCACTCAAACTCCGAGCATCAGAGAGTGCTCTCGTACGTTCCGGCTTGTTTTCTTTTCGAGAGACGCGCAGTCAAGAAGCTAACTGGCTCAATTTGCAGTTTATTTGAAAATCATAAACTAGAAGAGGTCGTGTTCGCTATAACCTACTGTTTTCTTTATGTCAACGTTGAAGGACAATTGCCAGATCTTTGCAAAATTATACTAATTTATTGAACCAGTGAGCCCAATTTATATATTTCACTTGATTCACTCGTTTAATCAAGCTGGTAGGAGGTTTCGGGTTGACTTTTGCAAATGAACACTCTGTTCGTTATTGTGGATATACGCGAGGTCATAGCTTCAGAATAACCTGCCTTGGTTTCGGGAGGTAGTGGGTTCGACTACAGCTGCCGACCGGTTGCCCACCAGCTTCTTTCATTGGGTACAAGCCATGAGCCGGCCTGGTGCCCGGCTTTTCAGGGTGAATGGTTTGGAAAACTAGCCTATGCTTTCTTTTTTTGCAATAGGTAAACATTCCAGGTCGTTTTCGCTACATTAATTGTGAAAAAAAGGCAGATGTTCTAGACATTTGTCGAGTGTTCTCTAATTTTTGGGCAGCCACAGAATGTTTTTTACCTCTCGCAAGAGTAATCTGCCCGATAACAAAAAATATTGACACGGGTTGCAACGGGACCTAAGGTTTAGCGGAGACAATACAAATGAAAATGACACCACGAAAGAAAAAAAACGACCATGCAAGTGTTCTAGTACGAAGAAGACAGAGGGAGAGAGAGAGATGGAAGTGCGAAAAAGAGATGATGAGGGACAGAAATACTTTTATTTTGACGCTCGTTTCCATTTTTTACCTGTGGTGATCAGAGTGATCTTAGCAGTAAGCTAAGAAAAGTAGAATTTGGGCATTTTAAACAAGAAGACCGCATGCGATGTTTTAAGTGGTGTTTTTGCAGTTTGACTGCCGATGCTCTACAAGGAATCAGGCGTTCTGCGCTCACTGCAATATGAAAGGTAGCGGCCTAACTCTGCGTCATGTTCCAAATTATTTAAGCGCTTTGTTCACTAGTTACGCCATCTGTGGGGAAAAATGCAGTATTTTTTTTTTGAGAGGGAAAGGCAGGGATGTTAACCAGAAAGGATTCCGGTTGGCTACCCTGCACAGGGGAAGGGAATGAGGGGAATCAAAGAGGAAGGAGAGAAGTAAAAGGAAATAATCACAGTCTGTCAATCAAGGCAGTCACTCCCAAAAAGCGAAAGAGTGCCTTGTAAGCCTTGATGGCAGTTGACTGTTGTGGCCACGGGCCGAGGATCTTGGCCTCTGTGAAAGGGCGAGGATCCAGGCGGTCCAGAGCACATCGCAGCTTATGTCTTTAAAGGCAGGGCACTCACACAAGATATGGGTGATTGTCTCATCACAGGCGCAGTTCACACGAGAAGGGCAGTCGGCCATCGCGATCCGGAAAGCATACTTATTCGTGAAGACAACACCGAGCCATAGACGACACAGTAATGTTGCTTCACGACGCGCTACATTACACGGAAGACGGAGGCGCAGTCCTAGGTCCAATGTCCTGAGGCGACGGTTGCACAACTCTCCAGAGTTCCACGCAATGCAGTATTGAAGTTTATAGAAAACTAACTGGATTGCGCGAAAACTTCACGGAACGACCGGCGCGATCCGCTTGTGAAACAAAGCTCATATTGTCCCGTTTACTGTTGCTTGCAGCGGGTTCGGCAAGCAAGATCCTGGACATATACGACGTGACCGCGTCCAATGTCAAGGTTGGCTCGACCATGACCCTCAACTACACTGTCGAGCTGAAGGAAGAGGTGTCTGGAAGTCCGCAACTTATTTTCACTATGACGTCAGGAAGCAGGAAGCTTCCGTGTCTCAGCGAAGTCGGTTCGTGGTGAGTGAAATTAAGTCTGCGCCAAACCTCCTTGCTTTTATTTGTGCGCAATCTTGAAAAGAACAACGAGGACGATTTGAAGTCGACATGTATCTGTAGATTACCTCGTTGTAATGTTCAAGAGGTATATATATATTGAAATGAACCTTTTACAAGTTCGAAAAGGGCTAAAATGAAATACAGGTATCTTTGTCAGCGTCCCTGTCTGCCTGAGAACTACGATGACGTCACGACTGCTATTTGTACTGCTAGGCTATGACGCCGTTCGCATTCCTGCTGCAGTTATGGAGTTACCATAGCTAACTTTATAGCCACAAGAAAAAAAAAACACAAGAATCAATGTCTGCGCAATACAATGTGCTTACTTCCAAATAAGATTTTATTCGGAAAAAAATTGTTTGCCACGATCATTAGTAACTGAAAGTAGAAAGTAAGAAAATAAAACCGAAAGATTGCCATGGTAGACGCCTGCTTCTTCGGTTGTGTATTCAAGGTGTGGTGAGAATACATTCGGCCGTATAAGTGACTGTCTACTACTCGACTGTTTAGTCGACTGTGCGTCGACGAAAAACTTAGTTGGAAAACAGCACTTGTGTTGAGGGGTCGCTGTGGTGTGTTTTTTGTGCCTTCTCTTGAGAATAAGTTATGTATAACTGACCAGCCTGCATCAGACACGCGAAATGACGGAGATCTTTTCATCACTGTCGTCACTAGTGTGAAACAAGTGCCCATTCGCCCCCACCAAGAAAAAAGTTTCTAGTTCAAATTCAATGTTCTCCGCCATAAATGAATAATTTGTCGTGAAACAAACATCGACGCAGTCGCAAAGAATAAATAAATTGGTTTTTACTATGCACAGAAAGTAGATGGAGCTGTTCTTAGTGCCCCCATAACGCGTGCCAAGCGAATTTCAGTATCCCGATTTGATACTGAACATCTTCTCGACACTGCTCCCTACGAGCCCACAGGTAGTTAGTGCTTTGTGGGCGCTAAATGGCAGTTATGGTTGGACACACGATGAGAAAAGTTTTGGGTGAGTTTAATGGGAAACATAATTAAAAAAAACAATTTCAGCTTTTGAGTGCAGCTCTAAATTCGTCGAAAAAACACATTATCTGGACTTTCCGCCTTCAGCGCAATAAATCACCAATACTTTTAATTTCGCGTTTTATAACACCATACTTTTTTCCGCTCGTGCCATGTGCAACATTCATGGCAAAAATTTTGAATATTGGAAAATTGTAAGGTACTGTTGTGAATATATTGAACCTAGTGGTCCGTTCTTTAGATTTGCAGCAAAATCAAAAACTTTTTGCATCGCTCACTTCGAGCAGTTCAGACTGTCATTGAAAGCCAAGGGGGAACTGTTTTGACGATAGCAAAAACTTTATTAGCAATAAAATGCAAACTTGCTGACAAGAGATTACAGATATATTGATTGTTATAGTGTAATATTAAAATATACGAAAAAAATTGCGTTAAAAAACTCCTTACCCGTTCAAAAATGGTTCTGACAATAACTGTTGGGTATGGAAGAGCGAAAAGCTTGGAAATATTTTGTTCCGCGGCTTCCTGTCGTTGAAGAGCGTAGTATCCTCGCCTAAATTTTCCTGCCCCGCTTTTTACAGTACTTACGATGTATGCGGTGGCACTGGGAACATTGAAACGCAGATCGGCGCTCCCTGGAACAACGAGTGCCCCATAGCCCCGGGAACCTATTCAAATAGCCTGCACATCAAGATACCAAGTCTGGCGGGAATCCTGATCACAGTGAGTCTTGATGTCCCCCTTTTGTGCCCCACGTAAATGAAGTCAACTGCGTTGGTTCCCACTTTCGTTTGCGGCTGGGGTTCAGTGGCACTGTATACAAATTGAGGCTTTCTTTTATGTGGAATGACTACTGCGAACTGGTGTACAGCTTCAGGGGGAAGTTAAAATGCGTTTAATTGAAATTTCCGACTTCAGTGGCATATACGCTTACTGAGACATATGTCAGTCGACCAACCAATCCCCCATTATGTATCACCGCATTTTAAACGCAAGAAAAAGTCTAGCGTTATAAGAGAGCCTCGTTGGGGTATAGCACTTGCAGACTTAAGCACGAGCAGTATAGCAGACGTCATTTCCAATTCTCTTGAGATGCTTGGCGCATTAGGTGACAAGTAAGATGTTAAATTCCAATACTCGAGTACAGAGGGGTAGCTAGCCTTTCTACACATAATTTTTCTCCAAATCAATCAATCAATCAATCAATCAATCAATCAATCAATCAATCAATCAATCCATCCATCAATCAATCAATCAATCAATCAATCAATCAATCAATCAATCAATCAATCAATAATTCTTTATAACCTGGCAATTAATAATTAACTGTCTGGATAAGCGTAACCACAAAGATTAGCGGACAACATACAAGGAGAACATTAACCCCTTCATTCAAAGTGAGAGTAATAAGCATTGCGTGGGCTCTAATGTTTAATTGTTCGGCACCGTTCTCAATAATCGATTAACATTTCAGAATTGTCTGGAAGTCTAATAAAAGTACTTGCGCTGTTTTTTTTTAAGAGCGTCATGGGGCTCTAGTGAGTGAAAAATTTCTCTTTATTTTTGTTCTTGCTTTCCAGACCGACTCCTTAAACGTCAAAATAGAAGGAAAAAACAATGGTCAATCGCTGGGATGTGTGCAGTTTGACATCAATATCGAAAAGTAGCAAAGTTAGCAATAAGGAAATGCAGCTCGCCATCAGTCTTCTGCACACCCGAACAGCGCATGCGCACCACCCAAAAGCCACAGTTGGGAACAGTGCGTGACGTTGTCTTCTGCAGGTGCTGTGGTAAGCACGCGAAAGCCTTGAAAGCAGCAGCGAAATCCACCGACACGAATTTGTGTTAAATTTACTGGACAATAAAAATGTTTCTACTGTAGTGCATTACCAGTACTGTGGCGTGGTTACTACTCTGACAAACCGTGGTCTCCAGAAGGATCGCTTGCTATTTCATGCGTTTCTTTTACATTTTAGTTTTAATTGCGCAAATGTGCCCTTCGGCATCAGATAGTTATGTATACATTTGCAGACCTGTGTCGCTTATGAATTGCAACAGTGCCCAGTGTTGGGGCCCATGCGTCCACTGGTGGTCGGCAAGGGTGGTAATCCTGGCTGCCGTGCTGTGGCCTGCGTGCCGCTCGAAGTCCGGGGCAAGTTAGCAAGAAGTGGTCTACCGTCGTCTCTTTAGCGGGAGCGTGGAGCCCAAGGGGCAGATCGGAATAGAAAGTGGATAGACGCGGCGGAGAGACAGGATGGCAGATGCTATAAAAAGTTTGCGAAGTAAAGGGGTCCGCCGCATGCGCAGAAAGGCATTAGTTAGAGGTATATGGAGAGGCCTTTGTCCGCAGTGGGCATAGTCATGTCGTACATTTCCGGACGAAAATTTAGGAAATTCAAGAACTGTACTATACTCTTACGGAAGTAATAAAGCTGATGGCCGATTCTTCCTATATGTAGCAAATTCTTTCTTTTGAAGTGTTTCCGTCGGTTGCTTCGAACAGTTAGGACTGGCGTAGAAAACCATTGGGGAACACATTTGATGGGAGCAAAAACGTTAATAGAAGAAAAATATTAGACTACGGTCGGGTGATCTCCGAATATATTAATTATTATAGTAAAATGTTACATTATACGAAAAAATTGCTTTCATAAATGGTTTCCTGCTCAGATGATTTTGTCGAGAACTGTTGGGTTCGCGGGCAGAATATGACGGTGACCTGGAGAGCTTTTCATCGACTGCGGATGGAAACATGGCACTGAACTCTGCTCAGAAGTGTGTGTTTACCGCTTGCTTCCAGCGGAATTGCGCATGTTAACGCGCAATAATAAATTAATGCAGTGTTAGGATAAAGGCCATGGCCCTGTTTGTCTGACCAGGGCAGCCATAATCTTCTGCAGGTGGATTTTACGCATGGCTCGTTGTTAATATATGTTCGCTTACTAACGAACTGCATAGAATTTAAAGGCTCGTAACTACCTCTACCCTTGCATTCGAGTTTTTCCCGCCCTCTCAGGACAAAGTATAGAAAACAATTCGTGGAATTTCATTTTCCAAGATAAGCTCGTTGCCTTGCGTAGCGCGGCGATTAGGCAGCTGGTTCACAACGTACAGACTCCACCGACAAGCTGGCATGCACCTAAATCAACAAGGACTACGTGGAACGCTTGGCGCCATCCACTGCGTTTTTGTTGGAACACATAACGTGCAGCCCTTGAGTCCACATAGTACATGATCTCATTGTTTCGCGACGGGTTGTCTGTACAGCGACAGCTACGCAGGGGACTTCGTGGTAAACAGCTTCACCAAAGGACTATTCTGTCAAAACGAAAAACCATCTTGTTTCTTGTTGGGCAAAGGGCAAAGTATTTAGGCTGGTTGGAAAGCAAGAAATGTGAATGATGTTTCATCTGGTTCAACAAGGGGAAGCTTTGGGCCACTTGGTCTGACATGTTGGAGAGGAGGAATAACCGCGAACTTGACAGGACTGAAGAACGAGGACTGAAGAACCGCTCGTCCTGTCCTCTTCTCGTTCTTTAGTCCTGTCAAGTTCGTGGTTGTTCCTCCTGTCCAACATGTTTCATCTGCAGCGACGCAATCCCGATCAGCCAGCCCAATGTGCGTCCTGGAGTAGGCAATATTCTCGATTGAGAGGGCGAGGTGCAGTTATCGACGTCATTTCTTCATTCAACAGGCACGTAACATCCATGGGAGTTTTGTGTTGATCGACCTTATGTTGACGCCATATGCCTCGTAGAGCAGGCCGAAAAGTGTAGTACTTCCAATTAGTATATGTCTATTAGGAGCCATTCGGGAGCTGGTAAGATCTGTTTAGCATTATTTTCATCGCTTCCCGAGTGTTTGATAAAAGTGACCTCGTGTTCGCTATAGATACCTTCACTGTTTTGTCTCTTTCGCCATATTTGAAGCTGCACGAAATCGCTTATTCGTGAATTTTTAACAGTACTGCATATTGGGCGAGTTGGTTGACATACATCTTGCAAAATGTTTAGAGCAAAAAACACGGACAGAAAGAGTAGACGACACGAGCGCTGACTAACCACTGGAAGTTTATTCGAAAACACGTAGAATTATAAAGGAAGAAGGTGCGATAAACTCGTTGGTCAAAAACCAAAAGAAGAAAACTAAACACAGCAATCCCCGCCAGCCTCTGATATCGAGGCGCAAAGCACTTGTCCAGATATGCTACTTCTTTCTCCCGTATAGCAACAGACGGTTTCGCCACGCACGTGTTTTGAGCCTTGGCGATACTGTACGCCTCATAGATTTCCCTACACAACACGTTGTCATGCTTGTACACAATCGTAGTGTTGTCAAGGTCCGGCGAGCACATGCAGGTCCGGAGTTCCTTGCACTCACGACAGTGCAAAACAGGGTTCGAAGAAACCGGTTTTCTACAGTCCAGTGAGTTCTTGTGCTCCTGCAGCCGCACATTAATGCATCTGTCCGTCTGGCCGTAATAAACCTTCCCGCAGGCCAATGGCACCTTGTACACAATCCCCTTTTCGCAGGCGGTGAACTCGCTGGCATGACTGACAGTGCACTTCCGCGGGTCCTGTCGAGGCAGTGTCTTGTCTAGCCTGTTTCGAACTGCCGCACACACTCTCCCGACCTTGTGATCAGCTGAAAACACCAGCTGCACGTTATGCTTAGCTGCGATCTTCCGTAGTCGATGAGGCACCCCGTGTACGTATGGCATACAAGCAACCTTCTGGCGTGGCCGGTCCGCTGGTGCCTGAACCGAGGGGGAAGCCTCGCGCTTCAGTTTTACCAAGAGTCGCTCTGTAAGCCGGGCAAGATGCTTTTGAGCGTATCCAGCTTCTTGTAGTCAGGCCACTTGCCGCAGTGGTGAAGTTCCTATCGCAGCGGAATCCTGGAAATTGTAATGTACTTAGCGTTGATGTTGGGGACCTTTTCTATTCCCTTCCCCATGCTATCTTAATGAAGTGCGTCCAAGAATGCATCGTCGAAGACAATGATGAGACCGCCTTCAGAAACGGCTGCAGCATGGCAGTGGAGGGTTTCCTCGAGCTTCTTTCAGCATACCTAGAATCGACCTTCATCATGTGGGAAAACAAGGTGTACGTTCAACATCGGGAGTGTACATCGGCTCTCGGGTCACTCCAATTCTCAGCGATATTTTTCTATCCAAGGTGGACAGGAATCTCAAAGCTAATTTGAAGGACGTCACAAGACGGATTTTCAGGTATGTAGACGACTACCTTGTCTTCATCAATTGGGCCTGCAGTATCCGAACGACGCCTGATATTCTCAAGATCTTCAAGGAATGAGGTCAGGGCCTCAATTTCACATCTGAAGTGCCAAGAGATGGCTGTATCCTGTTTTTCGACCTGGAGCTGAAGCTAACCAGTCAGCATGTTTGCTGGGTGTATGCTCTAAAGGCGGGTAAGCCCCTTCTAAACTTCCAGTCCCAGCATTCAAGACTTGTCAAGGACGGCATAGCCATGTCCGGTATGTCCACAGCCTTGAGGCAGTCGTGTCGCCACCGACTTGAGGAGGGTTCTTTGAGGCAAGTGGCCAGACTACAAGAAGCCGGATACCCTCAAAAGCATCTTACCCGGCTTACAGAGCGACTCTTGCTAAAACTGAAGCGCGAGGCTTCCCCCTCGGTTCAGGCACCAGCGGACCAGCCACGCCAGAAGGTTGCTTGTATGCCATGCGTACACGGGGTGTCTCATTGACTACGGAAGATCTCAGCTAAGCATGACGTGCAGCTGGTGTTTTCAGCTGATCAGAAGGTCGGGAGAGTGTGCGCGGCAGTTCGAAACAGGCTAGACAAGACACTGCCTCGACAGGACCCGCGGAAGTGCACTGTCAGTCATGCCAGCGAGTTCACCGCCTGCGAAAAGGGGGTTGTGTACAAGGTGCCTTTGGCCTGCGGGAAGGTTTATTACGGCCAGACGGGCAGATTCATTAATGTGCGGCTGCGGGAGCACAAGAACTCACTGGACTGTAGAAAACCGGTTTCTTCGAACCCTGTTTTGCACTGTCGTGAGTGCAAGGAACTCCGGACCTGCATGTGCTCGCCGGACCTTGACAACACTACGATTGTGTACAAGCATGACAACGTGTTGTGTAGGGAAATCTATGAGGCATACAGTATCGCCAAGGCTCAAAACACGTGCGTGGCCAAACCGTCTGTTGATATACGGGAAAAAAAGAGGTAGCATATCTGGACAAGTGCTTTGCGCCTCGATAGCAGGGGCTGGCGGTGATTGTTGTGTTTAGTTTTCTTCTTTTGGTTTTTGACCAACGATTTTATCGCACCTTCTTCCTTTATAATGCTAAGTGTTTTCGAATAAACTTCCAGTTGTTAGTCAGCGCTCGTGTCGTCTACGCTTTCTGTCCGTGTTTTTTGCGCTAAACATTTTGCAAGATCCTGAATTTTTGCAATAGAAGCACAATAAATGTTTGCAATTCTTGAATAGAAAACATCCGCTGACGTCACAGTGGCCGCCATTTTATTGTTTGTGGAGCACTGTGAAAGGCTACTGCCGTATCTAATGGAGTCATGGACTCCTGCTCCGCATGGGCTGCTGAAGTCACGCGCTGGGCAACAAAATGGCGCCCGTCATGTCACGTAAATATCCCCATACACAGCCCAGCCACAGTGTAGGTGTATTGATGCATTTCGTTACCATGGAAATAGCAGTAACTGGCACTGAGCCCGCGACGTCATGATCATCAGCAGGACGACATAGGCGCGAAGTCACCGTTAGGTTGTGAATTTTAAAGGACAGAATACTTATTACAACGTAAGGCTTCCTGCAAGACGATGACAAATTCACTCAAGGAGGCTGGTATATAAGGGCACAAGAACTGCAGTCATTGGGAAGCACTCCAGGCTTTTGTAGGGGGCGCGTCCGACGTTCACTTCAGCATCTCCTAACAGTTTTCAGGCTGCTCCCTGCACAACGCCGAGGGACATTTCATTACGACCTGCAAGGCAAAGCCACCACTACATTTTGCAGCACGTGTAGAGGAGGGCATCTCCCTTTTCTTCCTTTCTTAATTGTCGCGCGTCCCTGAATTGGCGACGAAAAACAGAAAAAAAGTCGATAAATCATATAAATACATAGAAATGGAAAGCGTGCGGAGGCTAACGGCAGCGAAACGCAGCTGGTATGTGGGATATACACAGATCCTGTTTTTTTGTTTCAGCCAGTCGGTATGGGCATCCGCCGCCGCTTCTGGCGTTGCCATGCTGTGGGAAGCTGTTGTTGACTCATCGGCGGAAACTCGTGCTGCCTGGCTGGCGCGGCCGCACCTGTTCGCACATGCGCAGCGGAGCGAAGTGCCACAGATGATCGGACTCTGAATCTCGCTGCTTTCCCCGACCCATTTCCGAAAGCCTGCAGTCCCCGACGACGGTACATTTTGCCACGAGACTAAAAGAACAGCAGTGTGTACCTTGAACAAAGTTTGAACTACGGTTTTCTCGGTTTCTCATTCCTGGCAATTTCTGTGACGGAAAGAACACGAAAATGCTGTTAGCAGTGCTGGTATCGACTGTCCTGTTTATCACAACACCGAGTTCAGCGCAAAATCTTCAGGTGCCCATGCTGACGGCTTGTTCGGGTGAGTCACCCGTAGGGTAAAGTGCTGTTTGATTAATACGGATCGCCCACGCCTAATGCAGCAGTGAATCTTGTTTATCATTTATTGTGTTTGCGCAAATGCTCTACCATTTCCTCTCTTTTCACCGCATTAGACAGTTTGTCCTAACCAGGTGCTTATAAAAGCCCTAACACGATGCTTTTTAAAACTGCGAATATCATTTGTATGTCAGCTTTCTTCGCAGTAGATATGCGTTGTACTACAAAAATTGTGCTACTCGGTACCACCCCCTACCAACCAAGTCCTCACACTGAGGCATGAGTATGTAAAGGATAAATAAATACGGTAGATGCTATTGAATTTTATTGTACCGGCCTAATTTATTCGGCAACATCATCCTTCTTATTATAGTTTGTAATTTATCTGGGGCCAACCTCAATGCTTTTGAGCCTCGCAAGAATGTAAAGCAAATTATAGAAGGTGTGTTCTGTGAGTGGTAAACTTCAGGACAAAGATGCGGTGGTAGCCGAAGCAACCTGAGGCTAGGACCCAGTTAGAAAGATGGACAGAGGAGGTGGACTTGCAGTGATGCAGGTTGGGCTTGTTTGGTGCAATCGTTCAAGTATGCAAATGTGGTCAAACGAGGTAAAAGGAGCTTTGAAGACGCGGAAAACGATTACAACGTTTGCACCGATAAAAGAACGCCGTGTTGTAACTAAAATAGTTTCATTTGAAGGAACATTTAGGTGAGGTCCTCTATTTATCGATCTGAGTAAAGATTCTTTTTTTCTTTACGAAAAAACTGACGTCTCACGCAGAAAAACAAACAATTGTGGTTGCGAAAATTGAATTGAAACATTTTCCCGGTGTCTGATTAAAATCATGACGTCACGCCAAGAAACAATGGCTGCCACTGTTTTGAAGTGAAGTAAACGGCGATTTAGCGTAGCCTCTGATCAGCGCCAAAAGTTTACTGGCGAAGTCCGCCTTTATTAACACGGCCCGCCCTGCTCAAGTGCGCCTCTCCTCTATCAGCTTCTCTGGTTGAAAACAAACTCCCAGCTCTTACTGCGCATGAAAACTTCATGTTAGTGACTGCTGCAAGCAACAGATGGCAGCAGCTGTCAAACCCACGCATTTGACACTTGGGGGCGCACTTGTCGCCTCGTGGAACCGGATCGCTCCTGCGTACCCCACGTGCGTGTGCCTCCAACGAGTGTTCGCCCACTCCCCAGTGGGCGCCACATCTTGTGAAATGGGCGTATTGGCCTTTAATGGCGACATCTCTATTAAGTTTTTTGGTCTTTACTAGCTTATAAAAGCTCAACTTCCGGTTAGAATGGCCTCTTTGTGATCAGAACAAAGTACCCTATTGATATAAGACTACAACAATTTGTTCTCAATATCCCTTTGAGACAACTGAAGGGCCCCTTGGGTGAGAGCTTCACAGCGGTTCATGCAGGAGGCTGAAGGAAGCGTCACATGCATTTTATTTTCTGCTATTGTCTTTCCGCGTTATCACCAGCTTTATGATGTCAGCATTGGAGTCTAAGCTTGCATACTGAAAACAGTCTAAGCCTACAGCACACTTGCTGTGATCCTGAGAGGTAAATGCAAGAAGGCTGAAGGCGACCGGGTGCTTTCCTTATTCGCTTTTTCTTATGTAATAAAAATATTTCGTAACAAACCAGTTATTACCTGCATTTAAACAGGAAATGCCTGAATGCATTGCTTATTGTCGCTTAGCTAACTTTCATGCGATTTCAGTGTTAATATGCCATCAAAATGAAACGAACACAAATATAAAGCTTTGAAAATGGTTCCTGGGGCAAGATAATCATCGAGTGCTGATGCACAACACCGGGCACGACATGAAGCAAGTGTTTAGTTTAGTTTAGTTTAAGGGGTTTAACGTCCCAAAGCGACTAAGGCTATGAGAGACGCCGTAGTGGAGGGCTCCGGAAATTTCGACCACCTGGGGTTCTTTAACGTGCACAGACATCGCACAGTACACGGGCCTCTATAATTTCCCCTCCAAAGAAATTCAACCGCCGCTGCCGGGATCGAACCCGCGTCTTTCGGGTCAGCAGCCGAGCACCATAACTACTGAGCCACCACGGCGGCTTTGAAGGAAGTGTAAATACACTTATAAAAAAACCGCACCTATTATCAAATGACGAAGAGCAAGGTTCGAATCGCTGAAGAACTAAGTACGACTCAGAAAACTTACACAGCTGTTCGCGCCGCATATTTGCTTACTATAAGAATACAGTAATAATCGCAACGATAAGTGCAATGGACGATGCTCCTATTCCGTTCCAGATTATAAATTTCTTCAACTGCATTTGCCTTAATAATGCCACGGTAATGCGATTCGGTAATCTAACAAAATTTGCAGCAAATTTTTACGCAAATTTTGACGGCAGCGTCTGAACGGTTTTTTTTTCCAGCCTTATAAAGCAGTTAAGGTAAGAAATTTATATTAAGCATAAGTAAGGAGAACCAGGGCCAAGATTCTTGTTGGCGACAGGGTGTGGGTCGCCCTTCATTTCGAGCGGCATGAAGCGTCTTGCCGTAACCGAAAGCGACATGCCCTTAAGCAACATGAGGCATTAGACAAGAGGGCAACATGCTCTCAGGAAACATTGCCGAAGACAGCAGACAC